>NW_004524692.1:3898510-3921844 GCF_000260255.1 Octodon degus | reverse complement strand
AAAAAAAAAAAAAAAAAAAAAGACATTCCGGTGAGAAAAAGGTGCATTATTCAGCAAATATTGATACCAGAAAGTAGACTAGAATCTTTTCTTTATATATTTTATAATTACATGTTGTTAATAATTAGATTAAATGTAAAAGTTAAAATATAATAGGAAAAATTGCGAAGAATTGCAGGGTGTGAAGTCTAATCTGTTGTACAAACTGTAAAGAAAAAGACTAAAAATTTTGACTAAACATTTAAAAGTTTGAACAAAAATTCCACTATAAGTTAAATTCAAAGACCTCCAGAGGAAGAAAAATATCTGCCATTGTTAGGATAGCTAAAAGGCTCATTTTGTTAGTATATTAAAAGGTTCAGCAAATCCTATGAAAAATAGTGGATTGGAATGAACAAGGGACACGAACAGAAAGTTTCTAAGTTGTTCTAATTGCACGAAAAGATGGCGACCTCCACTCGTGAAGAGACATGCCAGTTAGAAGTGTGATGAAAAATTAAGTTTTAAGTTCAATTAGCAACTCTCAGAAAGCTTGCTAATGTACCATGTTGACAAGAGTTTAGAGAAATAAGGACCCTTTTACATTGCCAGGACAGAATAAGCTACAGATTGGATCAAAAAATATATATACTGAGTGTTTAAACAGATCTTTACTACAGTAAATAACACCTTGCTATTAATTCCTCTCAGAATACTCCCCCTCGCTTTGCGTGCATTTATCCCATCCTCCTTATCACTTTCTAAAGCAGCTCTGCGAGTTGTCTTTCATGGGTGTCTTTATGACGTGTGGTTACAAATGCAGTGAAGGTCTCTCAGTGCCCTCCAGTGGACAGGCAGGCTGGTAAAAATATAGCATATCCTTAGCCACCTTATTATCCATGTGACTTCAGGCTCCTCCCCAGGGTCAGAATGATGGTGAGAGGGTGAACATTTTGAATTGATTCTAAACACCCTCACAGAACAGGACTTAGCAAACTGCTTCAGAAACTGACAAGAGCAATGGGATAAGTGTGTTCAAAGTGAGGCAGAGTATTTTGAGGGAGATAAATAGCAATGTGTAACAACTTACTGTGATAATTACTGTACAGTAATAAATTACTATACTTTACTGTAATAAAATTTTAATTTAAACATTCACTGTGTTTTTCGCTCATGACCCATTCTAAAGCGTCCATCAGGGACTCGTTCTTTGGCAAGATCAGTGAAAATATTAAATGTACCTATCCTTAACTGTTGGGATCTGTTGGTTTCTGAGTAGTCCTGGGAGAAAAAGGTGAGAGGACTCAGAAAATAAAGACAAGAGATGATAGCTGAGGTTAGATGGTAGACAAGCCTGATAGATAAAACCTCCTCCCTCCCCTGCAACAGTAGAAGCCTTATTGAATATACCTTTGTAAAGTTACAAGACACAGTGTTGCCTAGCAACTAATAGACCACGGTGTCCAGGCAGGATGTTCTTCTCAAGACTAAGGTAACTTGACTGCTTTAGTCAGTGAGGCATCATTTTGCCCTCCCACATATGAATCAGTTTCCAGCCTTAGCAGCTCCCAACACTTAACCAAGCCATTTCATTTTTGATACTCATTTTATAAATGTAGTCAAAACTTACATATAATAATGTATTCATCATTATAATATAGTGTTTATAGCAAAGACTGAAAGCATCCTGTGTGCTTCTTCATTAGAAACTGATATATATAAATTATAGAACATCCCTGAAATGGAATGTTGTGGTTTTTTTTAAGAAAAGAATAAAAACAGCTCTATGTGCACTAATTTAAAAATATTTCCAGGGCATATTGTTTAAATGAAAATTTCTGTGTGTTGTACTTGTTTGAGTAAAAGAAAAGGTTTATATGCTTTCCAGTGAATGGATTTTCTTTGGAAGAATACACAAGACACTACTAAGTGTGGTAGCTTTCATAGAAGATAACTAGGTGGCTGGGAAGTTGGAAAGGGAGGGAACCTTACATCTTATTCCGGGTGTACCTTTTGAATCTTGTCTATGTGCCTGCCAGTCTATTAAAAAATATTACATCAGTGATATACTTTACTGTATATCACTTGGCATGAGCCAAGGTCTAGTCTAAATCAGCTAGTCTCCATCCTGGGGGATCTCTGTGTGTATTAAAGGAAGAGATAGCTAAATAATGACTGGAAATCTCTAATTGCCTTCCCCATCTTTGGCAGAAAAAAACAAATTACTGACACACTCTTGATTTTCAGGTATGGCTTTTCCACCAAAAACCCGAGTCTCTTAACCCGCTGACCAAATACCTGAGCGCCACCACAGGTCTGGGAAACAATTACGTCACTATGCAAAAGGTAAATCTGTTCGCATTGTTACACGGCGGATGCTTGCTTCTGGGCTGGTGGGTCGGGGCCCGCCTCCCTGGCAGCCCTGTCCCTCCCCACCTTCCCTTCCCTGGCTGGGCCTTGCTCTCCCCACTGGCATCCCCGTGGCTCTGCTTCATTTGTTGTCTGCTCCCGTCTACACAGCTTGTTCCCTCCACCTAAGTTGCTTATTATTATATCCTTCTTTAATCTGATTGATTTCACTTCATTGCTGAGATTTCAGCTTTTGTCCCAGCCTTCTCTGACCTTTTAGAGCAGGCCAGGTGCTGCTGGTGAGCTCCACCAGTTGTCTGTCACACTTGCTACCCTCGGCTCCCCCTCAGCATTAAGCCTGGGAAGAGAAGGCTGACCTGCACCCCCCATTTCCTAACACACAGTTAAGTATGTTGCATTATATTTCATTAAGGATGAAATATGAAGTTTCTTTCTGTGAGAAGGTAATTTCCGCTGTAGTATTTGATTTTGTTTGTGACAATTACTAGTTTTAATAGATTGATGTTTTGAAGATACAGGGGAAGAAATCAAATCAGTACTGGACTCAATCTCCTGAGAAGAAATCACACATGGCGTTAGGTACTGCAGAATGAGAGCATTTATTTTGAACTACAAGAACTATTTTGTTGTACTTTCGTCAGGAGTAGATTTCTTTTCTCAGCCTCTCCTTTTTCTCTGCTTAGCTTCTTGTAAGGAGGCATTGTCCTAAAATAAAACTAGGTTGAGGCAAGGAAGTCCTGACAGGTGAGTCACGTGAGTGGCATGAGGTTGAAAGGAGCCATGTTCACTGCTTTTCAAGCTGTCTGTTCCTAAAAATAAGTCAAGCTTCTGTGATTTTCAGGGTGTGCTGTGAGGTACTAGTTCCTTGTGAATATTTGCAAGAAGCAGTCCCCCAGGCATATAAATTTGAGGAGTGTTTCCTATTACATTCTCATTTTTAAGAGATTTATATGAGGCATCTCAGTTCAGTAAAAACTTTGAAAAGTTCAAACAGTTAAGAAGTGTGTGTGTGTGTGTGTGTGTGTGTGTGTGTGTGTAGGCAGGCACCACGTGACATGTTCAGTACTGGTGTTTCCAAACTGTTCCTGACTATGTTAATTTCTTTCTTCAAATTTAACATTTCCTTAACACCCCAAAGAACACATTTTGGAGAAGTCGTGTTGTAAATCAATGAGCTTAAGTTTAGGCAGGCAGCGCTTATTTGAATTTACCTATCTAGTACCCTAAAAGGGATTGGTTTGTAGATCAAGTGGAGAAAAATATTAAATTCTACAAATCAAATACCTTATTAGCATACTATGAAAATGCACTGAAGAAACTGCTTTAACCTTTGATTAATGTGGGGCAGTTACCACTCTGTTAAAAGATGCAGTTGAGCTAGAAAGATCTCTTAATTTTTCAAAGTCCAAAACGGAAAAAAAAACAAAAAAAACCCCAAACCTCTAATGTGATTGAATGACTACATGTTATTTTCAAAATGATAAAAGCATTTTTTCAGAAATAGCTTAGGCAAAGGGGAGGGGGGGCAAGAGATAGAGGCGGAGGGCTGAAGTTAGGGGAAGGGGATGAAAGAAGATACGTTACAGACGTGCCAGCTCGCCAGGATGAATATGATCATTATGGGCTGCACGCAGGTACTAATAAAAATACAAAATTAAAAAAGGGTTCTTTAATTGTCAGCCTTTCATTTTAGTAAAAAGTAAGCCTGCATTTGATGCTTATCCCTGTTGACTTGAAAACAAGTTTTATAGGGCCTGAAAGTTTGCTTTTATATATAGGGTATTAGTTAAAATGAGATTTTAAAATTTGAAACACAAGAAGGTGGTAGGTTCTGGCCCACATATAAATTGTTGAATTATTATGGTGGTCATCTAACACTGCTGAAGCCCTTAGAACAGCAGCTTATCCTCCCAGTGCCCACTTCCTCTTCTGCAGCCCAGTTCTGGATACAATTCCCTTTCACGTTTCCCCCAGCAAAAGTCCGTAAACATCTCAGCTTTCTGTGTCTCAGGTCAGAGGCTCCCCCATCCTCCGTGGGATCCTCTCCCTGTCTTTAGAGCTAGTAAAGGCTTCTTTTATCGTTCCTATTTCATTACTGAGCCACCACAAAACCTAACAAAAGGTAAAAGAACAGCGATTCACACAAGATACAGTCTTGCATGTAAGAGCAGTTTGGAGAGAGGCAGCCTCAGCCCAGCCTGGCAGCTCCGAAGTGGCAAGCATCTGCTCGTCCCTAGCCAGTCACTGCTCTGTCCTTTGGGTGGGGCCATCATCCTTCTGGCTTAAGAGAGCAGTGTGGAAGAAGAGAGGAAAGAAAGGGCACCCTGTTCCTTTTGAAAAGGTTCAGGTCTCACTTAGGTCTCATTTGCAAGAATAGTGTCCCATGCCACCCCCAACCACCAGGGAGGCTGGGATATGTGTAGTATTTTCTGGAGGACAATGAGCCCACCTGAGCTTGACCAAAGGTGATGGATCCGTGGAAGTATTAGCTATTGCAAGTTCAAGTCCGTTAACTTAGCTCTTCTGGACTTCTCTTTCACAGTCACTGGTGTCTTCTGTTACTGGGCACATAGGAGTCAGGGTAGACAGCAGCACGCAGATCTTTCAGCCTTACCATTTAAGGGAAGGAGGAGTTCGGTGAGCACTAGAATTTACAAAAGAATTAATATGTCCTCAGGTTCTTAGGAGTTTCCTGTCAGTCCACATGTGGCAGCCACTGCAGAACTTTTCTGTCAGCTTTGTTCTTTGCTTTCAGTTCTCTAAAATGTGTAGAGTACCTTCTTTTTATATCCATGCTGTTCGTTTTGTTCTTTCTAGTCATCCCTATTGTTGCTTCTTTTCTAGCTGGATGTAGACGAAGATACTGCTGAAAAATTTTACCAAAACTTATTGGAACTGGAAAAGCGTGTTAGGCTCACCATTCAAAAATCAGATCACCAGAGCTGACGTGACACTTTGAGGACCACCAGGTACCTTCTGGACGTTCTGGGACATGTGACTTTGTGTTGACCTGGAGGGCACATGTTTGTAGTAAGATATGAGCTCTGATCTCTTTTGCTCCCCTGCAGGTGAGAAAAAGATGGGTAGAGTTAGATACTCTCCTGAATGAGTGTCACACCAAAAGGACCAAAGTCACCCAAGAGAACATCTCTTTATATTGGTCTGCCATCTGGAGCCCCATCTAGACTATGTGAAAAAGGACAACCTGGAATATTGTGACAGAGGTACGCTGTGGATCTCTGACAGGCCTGGTCCTAACAAGAGGAGGAGTGTCTTGAGTCTCATTCCTTTCTTTGTGAACGTTATCCCCCCTCAGGTCTGTTGCGTGTCTTCTCCCTGAGCCACTTCTGTGATCCTAACCTGAGACTGTTAGATTCCAAATGATCCTAATATGGATGCCTGTGTACTTAATCCTGGAAACAAAACTGTGTGTGTGTTTGGATCCCTCAGATTATGTTCTCACCTTAAAAGTGCCTTGTATTGATTTGGGCTTGACCCTTAACACCGTTTGCAGGTTGTTCAGTAGTGACCAACTCATTTTCCTGATCATATTTTAATTGGTGGAAGCTGGCAGTAGAACGTTATCTCCTCCCATTAAGTTTCACTCTAATTCAAGTCGAAGATGTGCCGATTGCGCATCAGCCCTGTGTGAAGTCCACTGCAGAACAGTGGCGGAGAGCAGCTCGCTTCATTTATGTGTAGTAACCAAGCAGAGCCTTCTCTTCATTAATTTTAAAGTGGTCACAACCCAGGCTTCATCTGACAGGAAAACAAAATGCTGAAATACCTCCACAGTGTTATCATAAATAAAAGCAATGTAACATTTGAATGTAATAAAGTCAGTAAAATTTTGAGTGAATAAATAGAAGGGGAAAATGATCCATACGTGCAATTTCTCTGTAGTTTAAAGTGTATATAGAGTGTTTTGTTTCTTTGGTTGCAGTTTCTGTAATGTTGTGAAAGATGTTTTAGGAAGGTAAATAGCATTGTATAGGAGAAAGTGTGGGCGGCAGCCTGGGACCCGTGGGTTGTCTTGGGGGGAGGAGGCTGAGGTGATTTGCACTGTGTCACCCACTGTCACTTTGGAAGTGGCCTCTGGCCTGCTGTGAATCTCAGGTTCCTTGTCTGTAAAGCGGAGGCATCCTTTCTGTTTCCTCTCCTCATGGGGCAGCCTGAAGAGACAATGCAATAACTGTGTGAGTAAAGGAATGAGTGTTGGCTTTGCTTTCCTGTTTGCGAATCGTGGTGCTTTTTTTTTTTTTTTTTTTTTTTGTATTTTAGGGAAGGGTCTACAGGGTGTTCCGGGGTCTCACTGCTAGGTCGGACTCGAAATGATCCACCTGCTTACAGCCTCCCAAAAGCTGGGATTACAGGCACGCGCCACCACACCCAGTCTCAATTGCTGTCTCAGCATGCCCCGGGGGTGGGGGACTGGCACAGCAGGCCCAGAGATCGAACTCCCTGGCCCCTGTGCCTGCTTGCAGACACTTTTAATCCACTGAGCTATTGGGCGCCCCCTCATGGTGCTTTTTGTTAGAGATCAGTAAGCCAGAAAGTCATGGTCAGACTGCAGTGCAGGGCGCCTAGTAACCCTTGCCTGAGTCACTAGCAGGGGTGGGAGGAGGAGAATGGGCCCTGGGGTGGACTGATGAGTGATGCGTACTTGTAATCCCAGCACTCTGGGAGGCTGAGGCAGGAGGGTCACAGGTTAGAGCCTCATCTGGGAATGGAGCAAGAACCTGTCTCAAATAAAAAAAGGTTGGAGATATATCATTCGGACTGTTCTGTCACCAAAACGCATGTTTAAAAAAGTAACCCAAACACAACAATAAAATTCATGTTTAACTTATCTTTTGAACTCATAAGTCAGATGGACTCATACTGGAATTTAGAAAATATTTGCAGTTCAACAACAATGAATATTCTGTATTTCTTTATGAAGGTAAAATTTGTCCAAGAATTATTAAGGTTTTTGATGAATAGATAGAAAAAAGAAAGACTGAAAATTAATTAGTCATAGATTGGCCTCAAAAAGTTAGAGGGAAAATATAAGTAGAAAGGAAAAGAAAAAATAGAAAACATTGAGTTAATAAAAATAGAGAATGAGTTATTTTGATAGTTTTATAATTTTAAAGGATACACCTTAGCATTAAGGGTTTTTAGGTTTACTCTCTGGAAATATATTTTTCTGGAAGATAAAATTAATTGTTTTAAAAGAAAAATAGGGTCGGGGAGAGGGCTCAGTAGAATAAGCACTTCCCTGGCAAGTGCAAGGGCCTGAGTTCAATCCCTGGTTCTGGAAAAAAAAAATTAAAAGAAAAATATTAAACCTTTGGTGATGTATATATGAAAAAAAAAAAAAAGACCAGGTAATGAAAACATTAGGGCACAAGGAGATTTTTAAAATGAGAGGAAGCTATTAAAAGCTTTATATTAGGGGCCAGGGAGATAGCTCAGTGGAATAAGTGCTTGCCTGGCAAGCACAAGGTCCTGAGTTTGATCCCTGGTACCACCAAAAAAAGGAAAAAAAAAACTTTATACTAATTTCAAATATTTGGCAAATATTTCCTAGAAAAAATGAACTTTGCCAAAATGAACAAAAATACAAATAGAACGTCTGACCCGGGCTGTTAACCATTAGGGAGATACACATTAAGAGCGTGCTGCTTACCTTCTCTGTGGTTGTGGAGGGACAGCTGAGATCCTGGGAGTTATGGGACTGTTCTGTGACTGACTGTGGAGCTGTGTACACACGTGCAGGATGCTTAGCTGTTTAAAACAGAATACAAAGGAAAATCTGAAAGATTATATTCTGGCACTGTCATATTTAGGATATTGTATAATTAGTGGACAGTCTGATGAAATAGTACATGGGGGCCCGGTGGGGTGGAGCTTGCACCTGTAACCCCAGCACTCAGGAGGGTCCCAAATGTGAGCCCAGGCTGAGCAAGTTAGTGACTTAGCGTGACGGAGGTGGAGCTCAGCATGAAGGTCTTGAGTTCCATGCCCCCTGCAGGGTTAGGGGCACACGGGCCCTCTGTATTACAGCTTACCTTTTTGTATGGCCTTATAGTTACCTCAGTAAAAACATGCATTTAGAAAAATAACCATCCAGATAAGATTACGGAGGGGCTCTTCCAAACATCAAAATACAAATTCCTTCATTTCTATATAAACTGCTCCAAATATTTGAAAAAGAGGATCTGTTTCCAGGGTCAATTTATGTAGTTAGCATAACTTTTATAATCAAATCCAGACAAGGACAATATTTTAATATTCACATAGATTCAAAAATCCTAGAACTGAATGTAGAAATAGATTAACCAACAAAATTAAACAACTGAATTGTAGTTGTACTAGGAGCAACTAGTAAGCTAAGATCAGAAGAGATAATGTGATTCATTATTTTAATAAAGAATATCATTTTAGTAGATGCAGAAAGAGTTAACAAAATTCAACATACACATGAAGAAAAATTTCAAATCAGTAATAGAAAAAAATTTTCTTAACCTGACATAATTAGTAAATATCTTTTATAGCAGATGTGATGAAATATTGAAAGCAGGTTTTTTTTTTTTTTTTTTTTTTTTTTTGTGTGCCCTTTAGTTTTCCAGTTTAAAAAGGGAAGGGCCTACAGGGTGTTCAGGGTGTCACTACTAGATCAGACTTGTAGTGATCCACCTGTTTACAGTCTCCCAAGAGCTGGGATTACAGGCGTGCGCCACCACGCTCAGTCTCAATTGCCATCTCAGCGTGCCCTGGGGCGGGGATGGCACAGCAGGCCTGGGGATCAAACCCCTGACCCCTGCACCTGCTTGCAGGCGCTTTAATCCACTGAGCTATTTGGCAGGCCCCAAAGCAGTTTTTTAATGGTTGGAACAAAATATATGTTTGGAATCTCCATTTCTTTCCAATATTGTAGAAATCTCCATTTCTTTCCAATGTAAGTTCTAGCCAGAGGAATAAAATAACACAGTTAACAATGTTTTGATACATTTTTTTTTTTTTTTTTTTAAATAAAGGTAGAGCTCAAGGAGATAGTTCAGTAGAATAAGCACTTGCCCGGCAAGCTCGAGGTCCTGAGTTCAATCCCTGGTGCAGCAAAAAAAAAAAAAAAAAAAAAAAAAAATAAAAATAAAAGTAGATTCATTTTGTATGTAAGAAACACTTAATGAGGGGGCCTGGCCCTAGCTCAGGCCTTTAAGTGGCTGCTTCCACAAAGCTGTCAGCCTCAGGTTGCTGGAGTTCGAACCTCACAACTCTCCCGCTGGCCAAAAGTGCCCTGAAGGCATTCGAGGAAAAAAAAAAAAAAAAAGAAACACTTAATGACTATTTAAAAAAGGATAGCTGGCCCAACCTTAAGTTAATACATTTTAAAACTGGTGACCTAGGGATGCCTACATCCCTAGGCATAAATTTAAAAAAATATGTAACATTGAGTAAAGATGAGTTTCAAAAGGTTGCATGTGATTTAAATTTATTCAGAGTTAGGGGATATCATCAGATGTAGAAAAAGTATAATTGTTAGAAGTGATAAGCTCCAAATTAAGCGTGTTAGTTATTTCTGAACGTGAAGTGAGAGAGAACAGTAGAGGAGGGCTAAGGATGGCCCTGTACTGGTAGCTGAAGTGTTTTCGAAGCTGAACTGTGCATGCACGTCTATAGTTGTAGGACCCTCGATCCCACATCTAGACTCCCAAGATGCCCAGCACACACAGGGTACACAACCACTCCGTCACTCCAAAGGGAATCCCATGTGCTATTTTCTCTGCACCCCGGGTCCTGCCCCTTGGCAACCTCTAATGGTGGGGTGCCTGTGGTTGTCTACTAGAGATTTTTTTTTTCCATCTTGTTTTCTTTGCTTTTCAGTGAAGTTTTTTTTCAGTCACTTAATCTAAAATTTCATCATATCCCCCACTTTTATCAACTTTTTACTCTACCTTAATCCAAAGCACTTTTTGCTGTCTACCATATGCATTGTATTTATTTTTCCTGTCTCAACCAACAAAGTTTCTTGGAGGAGGCTCGGACTTTTTGTTATTGTTCTTTATTGTATTCTGAGCATTAGATCAGTGACCAGCATATAGTAGGTTCTTGATAAACATTTGTTTTATAAACAAATAGATGAAAAATTATATCATAATAAACATGAATATGTGATTAAGCAAATATAATAAATTTAAATGTTTACATGAAAAATTGATAAATATTTATTTGAATAAAAGTATCAGGCTCTGATTTTTTTTTTTTTTAGCCTTTATCCATTTTTATTGTTGACACATTTAAAAACATCACAATTTCATACTTTTAATTTAGGATGTTTAGAACAGCAAGCCACTGTCACTTCCAGGTTGCAATGCCGTATTGCCATTGCCTTGTAATAATAAATACAGTTCCTGCTCACGGGAAGCAATTGTAGAGAATTAAAAACGGCAGTAGTGTGTTGTAGGTCTTATTAACGACGCTGCACAAAGTAATCTGTGTTTCCTATCTGGCATCTAAATACTGAATTTTTTTTTTTAACCTGACAAGTTATTTATTTATTTGTGTTTATTTATTTTTTTATTTTTTTAAATTTATTTATTTATTTAACATTTATTTAGTGTGTGTGTGTGTGTGTGTGTGTGTGGCCAGCTCAGCCCACCAGGGGGCGGGACTGGCTGGCATGTGGTGCTGGGGAATTGAACTGCGGTCCCTGTGCTTTGCCAAGCTTGTTCCAAGTAGGTGCTTTAGACCACTGAGCCATCTCACCAGCCCCTATTTGTGTTTATTGAGCCATGACAATACAGGTCAGAGACCACTGAAAATGAATCTTAAACCACTAAACACTCATCTTGCTTTCATTGAGATTATTTCTCTTTGATGGATTTGACTGCTGTTGTAAGATCAGGATTTATAGCTTTTATAGAGGTTGATAATAGAAAAAAAAAGCCTAGAAACTTCAGATGTTCAAGAAACAGACATTTATATTAGTAAATTATAAATAGTTCTAAGTATAGGTAGATGTCATGGATACTATTTTAGGTTTAAGCCACGCCTAAATTTCTTTCTTAGGCTAAAATAACTGAAACCCACTCTATAACAGCCAGAACAATGCTATATGTTCTCTGTATCTTTTATTACAAAGTGATTTTCATCTAAAGCTATCATTTACCTTCTGTACTTGGAAAAAACTAGAATATCCACCCATCCATTCTTCTCAGCTCTGAGACTTTGAGAAAGAAAACCTGATTTCCTGTTTTTGACCTGTAGGAATCCAGCACATATGTTTTATAACAATAGAAACAGTTCTACCAGTGCTGCTTTTGTGTAATCCCAGCACTGGAGCGCTGAGGCAGGAGGGCTGTGAGTTTGGAGTCAGCCTGGACTAGGAGTGAAACACTGTCTCAAAAAAAATTAAAGAACCATCCTAGCCCATACCTTAGTTTAGGCAGGAGGTAAGGGGATGTGAAAAGAATGAATACTGGGGGTAGGCGGTGGGGCAGGGAGATAGCTCAGGAGTGAGTTCAATTCCTGGTTCTGCAAAAAAAAAAAAAAAAAAAAAAAAAAAGAATGAATATGGGTATATAAGGAAAGGGAGGGAGGGAGTATTCCATACCAAGGCAACACTTTCCCTGTGGAGGCCAGTTCATTTTAAAGAGGTTTACAAGTAAAGTTGTCTGTTTAGGGACTATGCATAACTCATTTTAGTTTTTAACATTTATAATTCAGGTACAGGGGAAGGGAATCCAGCTGGATTTTGAACTTCAGGGTATAAATGTGTGGGGGAAAAGCAAAAATCATCCACAGACACTGGCCGATTATGGAGCGCATAGACCTGTGATTGTCCAGGAAGAGGGTTTCATGACCAGGTTGTGCTTCTTCATAGGTGTCTAGAAGCTTAATATCCGCATGAAGACAGAAGTAACCCTGGGCTTATTGAAAGCATGTATAAAGCAGGGACAAAGTGACGGTGTCATTAACCACTGCATTATGCATAGCACATTCTAACAGTTTAAATGATTCCTTCCATGATCCTGAGCTCTGCAGTTCTCTATCATTTTCAGCAGTTCAGCTAGTTGTTCAAAGCAACATTTTTAACTGAAAAGTTCCAGATGACTGGAGGTAAGTAAGAGCCATTAGTGGCTTGGACAGAGATAAGGGTGGGAGGGGAGGCTTCGTCTGACCTCTGCTCAATGTCTTCACGCTTTTCTGGAGCACTGGCTGTCTTAGTCAGGTTCTAATGAGGACTGGACCTCCAGATCCCTCCCTAGTCTTCAGCCACATACTAGATTTTTCAAGCACTTTCTTCCCTTTCAAGGGAGCTCTGTGCTTGGTACATTTCACATTGAGCCTGTGGGTCTGGCGTTTCCAAAGTTAGACCTGGCAATCCCTCATCTTTGTCTTTAAAAGAGTTCCTGTGGGAGAAGGGTCAGCGTGGCATTCCCCTCAAATCAGGAACATTTCTGAATCACCCAAACAAATTGGTATCAGTGATTTATTAAAACTATTTTGGGGAGTACTGGCTAGAAATCGAGAAAAAATTTCAAACCTTTTTCACTGGCATTGTAGACAGGATGTAAAATGTCACCCAGTACTGTTGTCCGGTGTTACTCTCATAAGTGGTTTTGCATGTCATTTGCACAGCTGATCTTAGGATAGATTAGCTTCACTTATTTGAGTGTGCCCGAGTAATCCCATAAGCCCTTACAAGCAGATGAGAAGTAGCGGAAGTCAAGTCAGGTTAGAAGCTGCTGTAGATGCTCTGCGGCGGAAGAGAAACTAGGGTGGGAAGAGCCACGCTACGGGGTGCAATGGCTTTAAAGGCTGAGGAAATGAGGTGCCTCAGGCTTATCTTGTAAGGAGTGAATGTGAGAGCAGATTGGACCGAGAACATCCCTGGCTAGTCCTTTGATTTTAGCCCAGAGAGCTCTGACCAGGGATTTTAGCCCTAACTGAGCCCTCAGTCCTCTCAGGCTGTGCTGGATTTATGACCTAGAGAACTAAAAAATAAAGAGATTTTTATTGATTTAAGCTGCTTAATTTATGACAATTTTACAGCAGCAGTAGAAGTCTAATATGATTCCTTATGCCAAAGTAAATTCCAAATGATGATGAATGTTATCACAGAGGATTAAAACTACAAACAAATGATCATAAATAAAGTACAAATCAAATTCCAAGAATCAGCTGGAAAATATTTGTAATACATATGAGAGCAGTTGATTAATTGATCCGATTTTAGAAATAATCTCATCCATAATGAAATGAATTTGACAACACCCAAGATAGTCCCTTTTACATATATTGACAAACATCAAAAGGTTTCGTTAGCATGTGAGAGAAGAGGCACTTTCATTTTATGTAGTTTGTGATGTAAATTGTTTTATGTCTTTGAAAAGCAACTTGATGGTATACATCAAAATTTAAAATGCATATAATTTTAGTAACTCTACTTTTCCAACTTATCCTAAAGATATAACTCATAAATATGTACAATCACATCTATACAAGGCTACTGTCATGTTTCTAAAATTCTTCGTAATATGCATTAGAAATTAAACTTGTTTAGGGCTGGCCAGATGGCTCAGTGGACTAAAGTGTCTGCTTTAGGCAAGTGTGGGGGCTGGGGTTTGATACTTGCTACACCATGCCAACCCTGGCCCCAGAGTGTGTTGAGATAGCAACTGAGACTGGGCATGGTGGTGCGTGCCTGTAATCCCTGCGCTTGGGAGGTTGAAAACGGGAGGATCACTACGAGCCTGATCTGTGTAGTGAGACCCTGTACTAAATATATAAAATAATAATAATAACTTAAAATATTTTAAGAAGAAATTAAAATGGTTTGGATTTTTAAAAAGGTAAGTTGATACATACAATGCAGTACATTCTAAAATAATTCTAATGGGAACTGAGATAACAGCCTGTAATCAAACCCAGTTATATGTCAGCAAAAATGATACACAAGTTCACATTAAGCAGTATAAGCACAGACTATAAATTTCCTCACACTAAGTCAACTATAGCTTAGCTGCCCTACAAGGGTGTCAAGCCTTTCAAAAACTTTCTGTTTTCTAAGCTGTGTGGGTTTTGTAATTGCAGGTTAGGTGTTTTAACCCTATTATAGGAATATTCGCTGCAGTAACGTTTCTGTAACAGCAAAGGAGGAGAAAGAAACAGCATGTTTATCCCGTCTCTAGGATGCTGAATGACATTATGTTCATAAAATGTATTAAAGGTATTGTAAGATACAATATTACAAATATGAAGTTGGTGTATATGGATTGTAGCTTCAGTAAATACAAACCAAATGCTGGGAAATGTGTGTGCGTGTGTTTTTTCCCCGATGATATACATGCCTGGTCCATCGCACGTACACAGGCGTGGGATCGAGGGAACCTACAACCTCCCCCAGGGACAGGGATCACTCTGCGAAGATGAAGCAGCATGTGAAACCAGGCAGGTTTCCCTTTGTGTTTTTCTTGTTCTCAATTTGCACTGTATATACCTTATTGTATGTTAATTGTCCTAGACTGAAACACTCAAAAAGAAAAAAAAATTTCTCTAGAATTTTAAATGGTTGATTTAGGTTTAATGTTCGAGGCTACCTGTATTGAAGTTGCCACCTCCTAGGGAAGATGTTTGGAAAGATGGCCCTGCAAGGAACAGGTAGGGAAGGAGAAGCAAACTGAGATCTTTTACAGAGGTTTAGTTTTTAAATACTTGTTTTCTCTTACATAAAAACTGAAATTATAAGTAAAGAGCAAAGTAGGGAGACATCCTTCGCAATGGGAAGGGGGTAAAGAAATGGAGTGAGGGGAAGGAGGGGTCAAGGGGAAGAGAAAGGGAATTAAGATGTGGTACGAGCATATGCCGACTCCACACAAAGATTGTAGACATAACGTACTACAAACATGTAGTAATATATATATTTTTAAATGCACGCAGCTGCACCATGAAATGGTATATTGTGTTGCTGCGAATGCTTCCCCTATCAAAACCCAGATTCTTTTCCATTTCAGGTTATAAATCAAGACAGTGCCAGCCAGATAGCTCAGCGGACTAAAGGCCTGCTTAGGCAGGCTGAGGGACCGTGGTTCGACCCCTGGCATGCGGTGCCGGCCCCAGCCCCAGGGCGCACTAAGAAGGCAATTGAGACGGTGTGGTGGTGCACACATGTAATCCCAGCGCTTAGGAGGCTGAAAACAGGAGGATCACTACGAGTCCGATCTGTGTACTGAGACCCTGTACTAAATACAATTTTTAAAAAGGTCTTAAAGACATCAAGAGAAGTGAGTTCCCACCCGATCCACCCAAGCTGACATCATAGTGTAATAGCAAAGGACAGAAAGAAAAGATGAGAGACCGGAGTGCGAACCCAAAAGTGACACAGCTGCTTGATTCCTACATTCACAAATGAAATGGAGGGCCAGATGGAATAGCGAATAAACATTTTAGTCTCTGTCCGCAAACACAGGAGCAGCTTCAGCCTGTGGTGAGGATGAGCGTGGAAGGGACGGGAAGTGGATGGGACCTCAGAGTCCAGGACCAGGGGCGGCCGGCTGGGCCCTATCGCGCCTCTCGGCCAGCAGAGGTCGCCCTTGCCCGGCACTGCCCGGGGCGAGCAGGGCGTGCAGGGCAGGACCGGCAGGAGGCATCTCTGAGCCTTAGGGCAGCAGGGACTGTGCTGAGCCACGGTGGGAAGTCTGTCCTTGGGAGACTGCTTCCTGTCGCCTCTGCTGCTCGGATGTTTAGTTCTCACGCCCACTGTGCTGATGACAAAGGTGCTTAGTCACCCATGAGTAGGTCAGCACCTACCTGGGTCCCCTCGCCCGCCCCCTGCCCCCGGAAGAATCTATCCTGTGTCCAGAGCACGGGCTTTTCACAGTGTTAGCTTCACACGCCAAGCATTTGGAAACTGCAAACAAATCCTGACCCACAGAGCAATCATCCCAAGCCATCTCTGGGATCCACACTGCTGTTGCACACCAAAGACCACAGAAGAGACTTCATGACAGAGGAGAGAGGAAATCTCAGGGTTTTGCAGTTTCACAAAGATGCTTGGGTTCGTGAGCACTGGAATTTAACATGGGAGAGAAATCATCCCTCACGATGTTTACCTGGGTTTTTGGCCGTGTTTGAAGGGAAATGCACCTGAGAAAACGTTCTGTCATACAGTAGCCCAAGGGACATTCATTCCTGCATATTTATAAAGGTTTCAATAGTGCTCGGTCACCCTGCTTTTGCAAAAGAAACCCTCTTTCTTCTATACCCATTTGCAATTTTTTCTTTATCTTTTCTTCCTTAAGTCCTGTGTCTTAGCATCTCACTGCTACACTAGGCTCTGTCCTGTGTGTGTGTGTGTGTGTGTGTGTGTATGTCTTTTTTTCATATTTCTATAAGCATTTAATAATACCTAGGTAGAATGTATTCTCAAATTAAGTTCTATTTTTCTTTGAAACATGTTTCAAAACAGGCCAACAATTTCTGACATTGCCAGTGAAGCGGAAGATGTTTGTCTTTTTGAGACAGGGTCTCCCTATGCAGTTCTCCCTTGAGCTCACTTGGTATCCCAGGCTGGTCTCCAACTTGCAACAATCCTCCTGCCTCAGCCTTGAGTTCTGGGATTACAGGCATGTACCACCATGTCCAGCCTAGGCACTGTTGTGTGACATGTCTCAGGCTCTGATGTGTCCCAAGTACACAGCTCCTAGCCTGGCCTTCCTAAGGCTGGGCCTCTAGCTTTTTCTGTGGATTTCTACATCCTAACAAAGTTCAAGGAATTTTTAGCCCCCTGCCACTCTGTCCTAGGCTATTCTTCCTTGTTCTTAAAAAGAATTAATTGATAAACAATCTTCATCATAGGGAGAGTATCTCTGCTAGACAGTTATCCTCAACACAAACCTGAATGGAAGCTCCTATTAGTTCTTATGTCTATCTTCAGAAGACCCAATGAAGGCCAACATGTTTACATTAAATGTTGCTTAAATTTTGCTGTTTGCGTGTTGAAGCTCTGAACAACTCAGGATGGTAGCATCCAGTATTGGACCAGTCTCCTGGCTTCGATGTGGGCCTCATCCTCCTGGGATTTTCCTAAACTTGCTCCCCCAACATGAGTGCCGTACTAACTTTCCTACTTCCAGTCCCTGCCATCTTCAAGTTTGCCTATGAGTGGTTTTTACACAGATCTACCTTTCACATCTGCCTGTCTTCTGCCATCATCTATGAGAGCTGTTCCACAGTCTTCCGGGTCAGTTGTAAATGCGCACTCAAAGAAGCTCTCTGCAGCTTTATGTTGGAAGGGCAGTGATAACAGTTACTTTATTTTGCACTTCTTGCTCTTCCTTGAATCCATTCTCTCTTGCTTATCCTGTAAGAACAGTGCTCGAGTGGATGAGGTCACAGCATCAAATTTGTTCTCTGTTCTTTGGGGGAATCTGAGCTTTTACTTAAAACACAGCTGTGGAGGTGGGATTGAGCCTGTTTTCTATAAAGGAGGACAGGTCATGACCAGGTATGCCTCTCTGCGGAATCTGTTCCACAATGAGAAAGGACCGGGGAAAGAACTAAACTAGAAAATTCCTGTAGAAGGTTTCCACAGTTGGGAGTTGTCAGGCTTCATGGAGTCAGAGTAATAGATTTCAAGAGCACGCAGCCTTCCTCCGGAGAGTCTTAGGCTTCCCCGCCCTTTTTGCTAAGTTAAACTCATGGTGTGATTATAGCGAGAGCCCTGTGAGGCTCTGACCTTCTGCCTAGTTATTTTTCATCTAATATTGATTTATGTATTGCAGACTCTGAGGGTTTATTTTTTGATTTACTTTATTCTTAGAGCAAAGATGATTTATTGCATTTCATTGGGGAAACATAACAGTGACACTATTCCAGCAAAACTATTTAACATCAAATTTAGTGAGGCAATATACTACATTTCACGAGGCTGTATACTTTCAATAATGTACTGTTTTTAATAGTTAACTACCTTTGATGCAGCGGTAGTTTCCCTTGGTGTCCTTCAAACTAAGAATTTTCTCAGACTTACCTAACATTGCAGCCCAAGAATACTCCGAGTTATAGTTCACTATTTCTTCCAAGAGGAAGAACTAAGTGGTTCTAAAAATAAGATAGAAACCTGGCCTTCTCAGCTCTTCTGAGGTTCCTGAGACCAGCTCCTCCTTGGAGGGGTGTCCTGGGTGGATATTTAGAAAATGCTTGCAGCAGTACCTGGCCGATGGTAGTTGCAATTATATTATTAGTGTTTATTAAAATAAATTGAAAATAAATAAATAATGAGTTGCCAAGGGCTGGGGTATTGAGCGTAAGGCCATTCACCCGGCCTTCCCCAGAGGAGAGGATGAGATTGAGGAGCTCCGCAGGAGATCTGCTAAAAGGGCAGCCTACTTCTGCACTGCTGACTGGGGAAAGAAAGTATAAGTTCTTTTACTTGGGACATAGGTCAAACGTGGCACTATCCCATTTACGCTGCCATCCTTCACTTACATGCATAACAACTAAGATTAAAATAAGGTTAACATTAAAACAAATTAGTAATACGATAATATGTAATTAAAATAATATATATAAGTGTGTGCTGTAACTGTATATTTTATGATTAGACCTATGATCACTTAAAATAAATTAAAAATATTCTTAAACTATCAATAATTTAACCCTTCACAAATTAAAACATTATAAAATGCAGAAGCTGTTCTGCTCTATTTAATAAGCAGCTGAAGATCCAGAAGCCAGTGACTTTCTGTAGAATGAAATGGGTAAAATCCACCAATATGTTTTGTGCGGACTGAAGCTGTCACTCTAGGGCAGAACTGCCTAGAGGGGTGGAATTCAGCCTGAGTACCTCATTTGGGGCTTTCCAGCTCTGGTCTTAGATGCCTAAAGATTCTACCTCCAGCAACGGATAGTCTTTCTAGGGGCCATTTCCCCTTCCACAACCACTTCACAGGTAAAAGTGCGGTATAGTTGTCCAGTGTTTCTATATTATTAGAAGTTTCATTTATATCCCAGGGTTATTTCACATCGTGGGTCCCCAATGCATGGTTGAGCTAAAGTGAGGGCCAGCTTTAAGGAGAATCAAGGGAAGGAGCTTGGGATGATAGTTTGCACATGATTAATGACTTAGTAGATATCTGACGAATCAAGAGTCCTACAGTGCCCCTCTCTGTGTCCCCAGGCCCTGTGCCCTTAGCAGTGGTGGCCATCCTGACACACAGAATTCTTCCTCTTTAAATCTGGATGTGCTGGTGCCCATCATTCAGTGAGGAAGAAAAATGATTGTAAAAACACATTTGCTTTAGGGACTTTGAAGGTCAGTTTTAGGTTTGGGAAATGGAGAGGTGAGTTGCGAGGTTTAGAGGAGTTCTCAGATTTGTTGGATCCTCCGCTTTATTTTCTCTTCCCAATTCCAGGGCGCGCAGCATGGAATTTATGTGGCAATGTCACACCGCTCCCACTGTGTTCTCTGAGCAGCGTGCCTCAGCAGGTATCACCAGGTGCAGCGCAAGCATCTCAGCCCTTACTGCCCTACATGCAAGTGGGAGGTCGGGTCCCCTCCTGTGGGCTGCCTGAACACGAGGAACACAGAGCTGTGGGACATTAAAACAGCAAATAAAAACTGCCCTTCTTTGAGAAAGTTTGCTTCCCAAGTGGGTCTGCAGGAAGCTAGTTCTCCTGTATGTTCACAGGTAATACGAAGGGAGAAAGGGATGGAAGAAGGTGGGAAGGAAGGCAGGAAATGGAGGGAGGGTAAGAGACGGCTGTGATGGGATTTGTCTACTTGGAAAACTGTGTAAGGGTATTGCTGATCAATCTGTCCTACTTTTTCCCCTTGCCTTTTGTCTCCAGGATTTTAGAACCACTAGAGAAGTCACAAATGAATAATGTTGGATGGGAAGTGTTTGCCTAGTGTCAGACACTTGGTGGAGAGTATCAGAGTCCACCACGTCCCGAGGCAGGAAAATCACTGGTCTCCCCATTCCCTTTCTGGTCATAGCTTTTCGGGCAAAAGCCTGCATCTGAATCTACTCACCCAGCATCATAAGCCTTGGAAACAATGATATATAGATTTCCCAGCTCCATTATTTTGACACTGTTGAATGGAAATCATATAGGGGGAGGGGTCCCCTCAGTTTTCTCTACCAGCCTTTCCACCCAACTCGGAGTCGCTCTCTGACTCCTCTGTGTGCGCGCCAGCACACAGGACCCCTTCTGTGCAGGCTCCTTCTCCCCTGAGGCTCCTGCTCGGGTTCTCCCCCCTGGGAACTGCCTACTCACTCTCCTTCCCGTTGAACTTTCCAGTCTCTCCTGACCCCTCAGTCAGCCCAGATGCCACCCCACAGAGCCACTCTTGTTTCTCCAAACCCATTCAAACCTTCTTCTTTTTGACTTTTATCACTTGGTTTTCCTGGAAGAGTAAATTCTTCAAAACAGGATGTTTTGTACCCACGTGTTCTATGTTCCCCACACTGAGAACAACTCTTTATACAGAGCAGACATCGAAAGAACTGGAAGGTGGAGGAGAGTACAGTATTAGCTAAAGGTAAATTTCCTTTAAGAGAGTTGCCACTTTTATTTATTTTTTTAAACTTTTATTTATTTCGTACAGGGACTTGCTACACAGCCCAGACTTCTAGTGATCCTCCTGTCTAAGCCTGCTCAGTGCTAGGATTAAAGGCGTGCACCACCATGCCCAGTTTTGGTGGCCCTCATGGCACGCCTGGGGTTCTGGGGCCGGCATGGCCTGCAAGGCCAGGGATCAAACCCAGGTCCTTGTGCTTGCCAGGCAGGCACTTAGACTGCTGAGCAGCTCCCCAGCCCAAGTCGCCACTTTTAAAGTTATTCTAGAAACCACTCTCACTCTGACCACTAGTAGGTGAAGTAATTCATAGTAAAACAATGTCATTTTGTAGGTACCAAGAAAGGAATACACAACAGTCTGCTTAGATTCACAATAAGTCTCTTGCAAGGAAATTCTAGAAAATGAAACTTCATGGTTAACCTGTAAGAACTGCGTGTAATCGGACCCTACTCAGGCTCACTGCAGTTAGGTTTCCCTTCCCTGCTTTGGGCATGTTAGGCTCTGGGGGAAGGACACGGCATGGCC
Source organism: Octodon degus (assembly GCF_000260255.1). Classification (NCBI taxonomy): domain Eukaryota; kingdom Metazoa; phylum Chordata; class Mammalia; order Rodentia; family Octodontidae; genus Octodon; species Octodon degus. Next base: position 3,900,399 of record NW_004524692.1, on the reverse strand, counting down.
TTTGGTTTTGTGGGGAAGTTAGGAGAGAGACCAGCGCCTCTCCCCTACCCCCACCCATTGATGTCTGCTTGGGCTAGCGCCACAGCACAAGCAGACAGCCTGGAAGCTGCTGGCCAGTGCACTGGGCATGGTTTGCTTTGTGTTCTCAGGCAAGGACAGCGCCTAGGTAAGGGTGCTGAAGACAGACGCGTGCTGAATGCATCAGTGGATTTGCAAGCAATAGGGCAGCGAGTGTTTGATTTCCTGTCCGACAGCCGCCACGTTGCATCTGTTATCCCCCCTGTGTATTAGAACACTTCATAAAATTCAAATTCCGTAATTATATTAAAACTGATTAAGTAATGAGAAAAAATGAGGAACAGGGAGAGATTGATTCTTAGGAGAAAGAGACTGACTTGAATGCTTCCACAACATGGATGTGGTCTACACTCCAGCCGCAGAGTTGTTCCTGCTCTCAAGGGCAGAATTTTGTCTCCTTGTGGCACCCTGCGCCTCAGACATGTCATGATACATCTCCTTCCGTCTCTTCTTATTGACCCTTTCTACTGGACTCCTAGTCACTACTTGTCTTCCCTTAAAAAATCCCGCTCATCATTAATCTCCAGGGCAGAGCCAGAGGGGACGGACAAAGTTCTCCCACTGTGCAGCTTATTGTGCATGTCGCAGTGACCTCTGAGTCCCTGCAGTGAGCCTGAGGAGCTCAGCCTTCCCTGCCTTTGGAGGCTGGGGTGCTGCATTCCCCGGGCTGGAGTGAAGGTTGCTGCTCCTCCTCTGTGCCCAGCCCTGAAGGTGGCTTCCCTCTCCCCACAGAAGCCCACACGACAACCTGGGGTACCTTAGAATCCCACCTTGCCTTGTCCCTCTGGACCTAATCAAGCACCAGGCCATCTTAATTATTTTCTTCTTAGTTGCTCTCCCTTTATGAGGACCCTGCCTTATGCTCCTAAAGTCTCAACCTTTACTACATTGATCGTGCCTGTACCTTTGCCCCGACTATTTTCCTGGTTCCATCAGACAGATGTATCTAAGCTTCAGATGGGGCTAAGACTATTTTTTTAAAAGCCAGGAAGCTTCCAGACCCAAAGCCTAAACTCCTTAGGATAATATATATAATATATATCCATTCGATGCCATTTGTCCAGCCTTGTATTTTTAAATTAACATTTCCTTTCACCCTCAGATGAGTTTCAATGTAGATGAGAAATCATTCGGTCTCCCCAAATATAAAGCTTTTCATGGTCTGAACTCTCCCCAGCTCTCTGCTTTTATCTGTTGCTTATTATTCCCTGTTTTTCCTCCTCAGGCAGAGAATGTGCAGCTGTAGCTGCTCAGAGAATCCCATTCAGGCACAGCCGTGCCTAAATGAAGAAACCAGCTGTTCTCCATGCCCCATCTACTTCACAGGGACAGGGACACTTTCCCCAGAAGCCCTCCGCAGTCCCCCCTTGTGCCTAATTGGCAACTACCACATCAAAGGCCTTTCCAGAATGAGTTACCAGCAGGCGACAGAATGAGTTATCAACAGAATTACCAAGATTGGCTTTGTTTAATCTCTTGGAACTGACGGTGGGGAATAGATGAGAACTGAGTGTAGCATTAACTGCGTCAGTGTGGGGGTCTGTTTATCCTACTCGACGCTGGACTCCTTGAGACCAGGGGCTGTGCTTTTGTTGCTGAACGTGTGGATGAAAGTAAGCAACTTGCCAGTGCAGAAAGTTTCTGCCTGTCAGATGATAACATATTACCTCTTGGTAGTGAGTACAGTGTATTTAAAGTAGCTAGACTATTGCAAATATTTCGTCACCTTAACATTTTTGTCATTCTTACCCTAATATATTTTGAAAGATGCTATTGCTGTGTGTGTGTGTGTGTGTGTGTGTGTGTGTGTG
>NW_004524692.1:3888762-3898410 GCF_000260255.1 Octodon degus | reverse complement strand
TGTGTGTGTGTGTGTGTGTGTGTGTGTGTGTGTGCCTGTATACACTATAGGTTTCATATGGAAATACATGAGGAAAAAATACTAAGACAATGTTCTTCCTGTACCTACCTTCTGGAATTTATAAGCTCCTTATTATCTGATCTGCATCAGATAAAAATCTTCTCTTAACCTAATTGTGATTCCAGGACACCGCTTCTCTCTCTCTCTCTCTCTCTCTCTCTCTCTCTCCCCCCCCCCCTCTCCCTCTTTCCCTCTCTTTTTTTGGTTGTACCAGGGATTGAACTCAGGACCGTGTTCTTGCCAGGCAAGCGCTATATTTTACTGAGCTATCTCCCCATACCCAGGACACTGTTTCTAAGGTGTGCTGAGTGGATGACCACAGCACCTGGAGACTATGGACGCAGGTTTTGGGGTCACATTATTTGAGGGAGTTCAGCATGGTGCCATTTCTCTTCAAGATATTCACAATGACGTTAGCATTAAAGACTCAGAAAAGTACTGTAAAATATAGAGACATTTATTTGCATCATTCAATCTAGGATTTCCCCCTTTCAACCTCTGGTTGTTTGTTCTGATAGCATTTATTTATTTTTTAAAATATTTATTTATTTACTTATTTATATTTTTGTGTGTGTGTGGCCAGCTCAGCCCACCAGGGGGCGGGGCTGGCTGGCATGTGGTGCTGTGGGATTGAACCGTGGTCCCTGTGCTTTGCTTAGCTTAGCTTGTTCTAAGTAGGTGCTTTAGACCACTGAGCCATCTCACCAGCCCTCGGATAGCATTTAGTAAGATTCCTTGAGAGACCTTTTGGGAAAAGTCTTTTTTGGCTGTTATTTTTCTTGCACTTGTCACTTTGACCACGAGGGGGCAGCATTAGATTAGCCAGAGGGTGAACTTTCCACTGTCGACCAAAATTCACTGAAAACAAGGCTTTCATCTTCTGTTGTTTTTGAAAAAGCCATCTTATGCCTTTGGACTGGTACTGAACTGGTTAACTCCTAACTGGTTAACTCGCCTCTGCCAATTCCAATATCTTAGGAAAACTGCCAGGATAATTAATATCAACAAGATATTTCTGTTAACTAAACAAAACTTTCATTTTTGTAATATTTAAGATTAAATACTAGAATAAAGGTGAGCTATGGAACTCTTAACCGAGGGATTCTGATCACTTTGAGCTAAAGGAGATTCTCTCGAGTGCATTTTCACCATGTGTGACATTTGTGCTTACACCTTCTGCTGCTGAGCCAGGGCATTGGGGGCAGCAAAGCTCAGAGCTTGTGGGTTACAAGGAATAGAGTGGACGGGGAGGCAGCGCTTCCTCACGCTCCCAGGGACTCTTCACGGGCCACAGCCTGCTGGCACCTGTCTGGCTCCTTTCCTGTGTGTGCCAAACACCTTCCTTCTCAGTCCAAGTTTTATTGATTTCATTTTCCTTCAACTTTATGACCCCAGACTTACTTAATTTTACTTTTATATTTGGATGGATGAAGATATTGCTATTTTTTAAAATCAGAATTTGCTGCAATATGAAGTGTCAGACCCGTTATTATCCTTAGTGCCCTAGTTGACCCCCTCCCCTAACCTGTGTAGGGATACCACTTTCTGGGTGCAAGAGAGTGAACCTCCATCTGAGACCGCGGGGGCACTTTTCTTTCCCAGTTGTTCTTAAGAATAGTGTTGCCAGGCCTGGTGATGAAGGCCTGTAATCCCAGCACCCCAGGATGCTGAGGCAGGAGGATTACAAGTTGCAGCCCAGTCTGGGCAATTTAGTGAATTAGCAAGACTTGTCTCAAAACAGGTGAGAACTTTGTATATGTATTCTTTTCAGATATACCAAACAAACAGAAATCCTTAAAAGGTGGGGGATGGGGATGTAGCCCAGTGTGAATGCCCTGAGTTCAGTTTTTAATACAGCAGGAAGAGAGAGAGAGAGAGAGAGAGAGAGAGAGAGAGAGAGAGAGAGAGAGAGAGATTGTATGAAGTTTCTGTGCATGTGCACTTTAAAGAACATGATGAGCAAATCCTCTAGGGCGAGAATTCAAATATGAATTCATATGTATTCCATAAAATTACAGCTGCTCTTTATTTAATGATATCAAACTAATCATGGTGGCTCCTGCTGCCAGCTTTCTGTGCTCCTGGAAGCTGGGAGAGGCACCTGTCCCTGACTGCACAGTCCTGGTGTTTGAACTCTGGTTCTGAACACACTGTCTATGCCTTTTGTCTCATTTGTTCCACAAGGGGTGATTGAAAACTACGGTGAATTGTTAATGGTTTGTGTCTAGTTGCCCTCCAAAGCCTCATGCAGTGATGGGTGGACTTCTGTAGTCTGTGATTAATTCGTGGTCCAGTGCTGGGATGATGGGTATGAGTGTTGCTGGGATGATGGGTGTGAGTGGTACACCCAGTCTGGGGCCGATAGCCTGAATGCAACCTAAGCAGACAGATTTGCTCTCTGCTGCTGCTGCTCCCTTTTGCTCCTGCTGTCTTGCTGCTTTCTGCCTCCATGAACTGCTGGCCTCTGCCATGTAGCTGCTCTGCCTTGGAGCCAGCCGAGTATGCACTGCATCCTCTACAAACTGAGCTGAATAAGACTTTCCTTCGTTCGTTTTGGGTGTCGGGTGTTTTGTCCCAGTGATAAGAGAAGAGTAACCAGACATGAAAGTTTAAATTTTGAAAAGATCTGACCACAGGGCCAGGGATATAGGTCAGTGGTGCGGTGCCTGCCTGCCAAACGTGAGGCCCAGAGTTCAATTCCCAGCACCCAAAAAGAAAATAGTAAAACTAAAAAAGATTTTTTAAAAAAAAGTCCCTTTGAAAAAAAATCTGATCACAGTAAAAGATGCATTGCCCACAACAATGGGCTGGCTGTGTCAGAAGTGAGTGTGAATGCGTTGAATATTTCGAGTGGACCAGCAGCACTGCCGGCTTCACTGCCACCAAATTACTGATTGAATCACTCGCCAGATCTTTGAATCACCCCTCATTGATCAAATGTTCATGGCAATTTCTGCCAAATAAGAACATCACGATGTGTCCTCATCCACCTTACTTACCAGACCTGGCACCGTGTGAGCTCTGGCTCTTTCCAAAGTTGGAATGACCACGACAAGTGAATGCTTTCAGTGGATTCAGGACCTAGAGGCAACCACAATGGCAGTCCAACTAAAGACCCCCATGCAAGAGGTCTACCAGGACTGCTTCAGAAAGTGCCGAGAACCATGGGATCAGAGGGCTTGGAGTGACCGGGAGTTTTGAGGAGGTTTAATGAAAATGTGTCTCTTTTACTGTAATACATTTTAAAAAATTATGTATTATGTATCTCACTACGCAGCTCAGACTCATAGTGATCCTCCTGTTTTCAGCCTCCCCAGTGCCGGGATTACAGGCGTGCACTGCCATGCCTGGCCTTGGTGACAGGATCAGTGTGCCCCAGGCGGTGGGGCCAGCGCAGCATGCGGTGCTGGGGATCTGAACCTGGGTCCTCGCACTTGACAGGCAGGTGCTTAGGCTGCTGAGCTATCTCCATAGCCCTGTAATACATTTTTAAATTCAAGAATTCACCATGGTTTTTTTCTCACCTTGTAGACAGTCCTCAGCAAGAATGTTCAAAGCTTTCTAGTAGTGATCTGTATGATGAAATATCTTCACATATAGCTTATATATGCTTTCTCCTTATCATGTGTTGCTCAAATATATATTTTATTATTCATACTTTCAAACTGAGCGGGTCCATGCTTGTGTCAGCTTTGTTTCCAACCAATCTGCACTGTGTGGAATTTTTTGGTAAGTATTTATATGTATACTCTCCTCCATGAGGTTTCCTGATTGCCCTAAATTTCATGGAATATCTTTAACAACATTTAAACTTGAGAAGCTCCTAGTGACATAAGTAATTACGTTAAATTTCACCTCTGTGTAACTGACAGATGCCTATAGTGAAGGCCACAGTAGCGACACATTCACAGCTGTGGGTGGAAGATGGGCAAGGTACTGTCGCGTTGTGCCAGTTAGGTCAGACTTCTTTTCCTGTCCATCTCAAGCGGGCTACATTGCAAGTCAGGATGGAGAGGAGGACCACATGAGAGATAATCTGGGTCTCTGACAGTAAGTGTGGTTTAGCACATGCTTCTCTGCATAGGTGAGAACTGAGCAATTTCAGCCTGGTGAGGTATAGGCAGGAAACAGCTACCTTTTGCTTCTCTCAAAAACCATTGTCAGTTTTGCTTATTGTTATCTGGGCCTGATCTAATAAATTCACTTCTAGGTCTTAAAAGATTTTTCTGGTAGATACTTATTCAACCACACTTAGATCTATCTATCTATCTATCTATCTATCTATCTATCTATCTATCTATCATCTATCTATCTATCATCTATCTATCTATCTATCATCTATCTATCTATCTATCTATCTATCTATCTATCTATCATCTATCTATGTTTGCTGAACTAATAAACCCAGGGCTTTCACACTGAGCTACATCCCCAGCCCTTTTTTTAATTTTTAAGTAACATAAATTGCCTAGATGGGTCTTAAACTTGCAATACTCCTGCCTCAGCCTCCCAGAGTGCTGGAATGGTGTCATTATTTATGGTCCATGTTTGGTTTAAAGTGTTCCCAGCCCATTAAAATGATGGATGATGAGGACAGCTTTGTGTGAAGAGGGAAACACATAAAATATGTTGCATGAGATCATTGGGCTCTAGTAGATGTTTTTATTAAGTAAATTTACTATTTCTTTATCTTCCTTCAGCCAGGTAGCCCTTGGTCTCTCCCAATATTCAATAGGAGTTCTGTAGGGAGGAACTTTCAGTGCCTTGGCGCAAACCACCCCTGGCCATCTGCCCACAGACCCCTGCCCCATCCCTGTCTCCTTCAGAACACTCTTTTAGTGCCTTCTGGGTCTATTTTCCCCAGTTGCAACGTCTTGGGACCCCAAATTTGGTTCTTTTGCCGGCACACTTACAGGCCTTGTTCCACGCTGAGGGGAGGGGACCTCAGGGCACCTACTGCAGCTTCTTGGATGTTGAGACCCTGGATGAGAGTCTGAGTGATCTGCCAGGGAGATCCCAACACCTCTGCCTCTGGTTGCTGGGCAGAATCCCTCCCCAGTCAAGGCGCGTGGGTGCCATGGTAGAAGCTGCCCTTCCTCAGGCGAAGGGAATGGAGAAGAAATTGTTTCTCTCAACACTTCTCTGAATGAAAGCATCAGAGAATGAGTATAATAAAAACATTGTGCTCTTTCTAAACTAACTTATGCATTTTCCCTTTTTACCATTTACTATCACTAACCTTGTTAATAATGATTTTTATTTGTATAGCTGAAAATAGGGGTATAAGACCCCAGGCATTGTGCCATCTCTGTTTTAGTCATTTTCTCTTTTATTAATTAATTAATTAATTAATTAATTAATTAATTTTTAGGGAAGGGTCTACAGGGTGTTCAGGGTCTCACTACTAGATCTTACTCTTAATGATCTACCTGTTTACAGCCTCCCAAGAGCTGAGATTACAGGCGCATGCCACCATGCCCCAACTCAATTGCTGTCTCAGAGTACCCTGGGGGTGGGGCTGGAACGGCAGGCCCAGGGATTGAAACCCCAGCCCCCGCACCTGTTTGCAGGCTCTTTAATCTGCTGAGCTATTTGGCCGGCCCTAGTCATTTTCTTGTCACTGGGCAAAACACCCAATATCCACCACTGAAAGGAGGGACACAGTGGCACCTGGGTTCATTGACACTTTTGTTTATGAACAATTTGATTTGCAAGCCAGAGCATGTGGCAAAGTTTTGGCAAATTTTTTTTTCTCTCTGCAAACCTGCATCCAGTTACAAACGTGATCTCAGCCATCTTTCACATAGAAACACGAACGTGGCTGTCTTTCCGAAAAGTATAGAACAAATTGAGCTTATGAGCCAAGGTACCACTAATATTCGTTCCATGGCCCGGCTCTCCTGGGCTGGCCCACCTCCTGCCAGCACCCAGCAACAGCAGCACCATGCGCCAACCAGCTTTCCAAAGCCCTGTCTATGAGCATCTGAGGATCGGTCCCACACTCCAAGAGAGAAGGGCAGCACAGGGAAGAAACACCCTGATCTTTGTTCTCCATCCATTTTCTGGAGTGGAGAGAGCTTTGTATTCATTGTGAGCCTTATTTCTGTTTCTGCACAATGGGGAGCAATGAGCTAATTAATTTCTTCTATTAGAGAATCTTGTGAAGATTTATCCACTGGGATAGATTGCAGGTTCCAACTTTGTCACCACTTACACCTTGGCCCTGTTAATTACCAGAAGAGCTATTCCGTCTTGCTGTAGGATTCTAGGGCTTTCTAGACTCTGCTAGAAGCCCCTCATGTTGGCTGTGCCAAGGAAAACTGTGTCTGAACATTACTATAACTCTTCTGGGGTTGGGGACATACTTTCACTCAGTTGAAAATCACTGGTATACAGAAATAATTAAAGGCTGGTTGAGTACAGGCCATCCCATAGTTGGATGTGCTTTGTGAAGGCTTTAAACTATTCTTTAGAATTAATCTATGATTTAATTTAGACAAAGAAAGATCCATGTTTCTGTTTTCCTTTTGGTTGTGTTGAGTCAAACTAACCAGAATATTGGACTCGTATTGAGGAAATGCGTTTGGCTAAATAAGAGTATAAAATCCATGTGGTTAGAGAATTGGTAAACATACAATTTTGTGGCAGAATATGAGCTGTCCCTGAGCTAGAATGTGCTAAAAGGCTGGATGTAGCAGCATAGACAGATCTGGGTGCATCAAACATATGAAGCTCAGAACGTTCACTTTCCCTGAGGCAGGTGAGGGGCTCAGAGCAGAGCGCATTTAGTTAGGAGGCACTAAGGCCAGGGCTGGGCACACGGCCTGCTGCTGCCCTCCTGACGGTCCTCACCCTGGTTGGGGTGGGCACAGGGGAGAGACCGGTTAGAGGTGGAACAAAGTGCTCTGAGACCTCCCCTGTGGAGGTGAGTGTGATGGGGTTAGGAAAGGCTTCAGTAAAAGACAAGGAGAAAGAAGACAGAGGAAAGGACTCAGGTGGTTGAGAAAGAGGTTCTCAAAAGTGCACCCCTGCTTTGAGGCCGGTACAAGGAAATGACTATTTATGCATGTAGTTGTAGTATGGGAGACTGAGCCCAGACAGGGCCATTGCACTCAGCCCTAGCCCTAGCCCTAGCCCTAGGTCCTTTTTATTTTTTGAGACAAGGTCTTGTTAAAATACTAAATTGTTAAGGCTGGGCTTGAAGATATGATTCTCTTGCCTCAGCCTCCCAGGAGGATGGGCTTCCAGGCATGTGGCATCATGTCTATTTCTTACATTAATTTTTTTTCCATTTTTGGTCCCTGGCCTATTTTATGTCCTAGTTTCTTTGCTTTTTGAACAAGCATGTTGAAAGGAGAAGTTCTCTTATGTTATTTCCACTATGAAATATCATTTCCCCATTGAAGACTGGAGCCTGGGCTCATCAAACTGAGTCTCTTGAGACTCATCCAGGCTTTTGTTTTCAAATGTGTGGCAGTGTGGTGGGTGGGAACAGTCACCAAGGATGTGGGATCCAGTCCTGCTCTGTCATGCGCAGCATTAGCTCACTGCCCCCATTCTACTCTCAACCTCCTTGTATGTAAAGAGAGGATTAAAAACAAACCACAGATGAAAGGCTGGGCATGGTGGTGAAGTCCTGGAATCCTGGGAGGCTGAAGCAGGCGGGTCACAACTGCAAGCTCATCTTAGGGCACTTAGGGACTTAGTGAGGCCCTGTTGCATTGTAGAAAACAACATGGGCTGGAGGTGTCACTAGTGTGAAAGCCCTGGATGCCACCCTCAGTTCAAGAAAAGCAAACCAAATCCCCACTATTTTTCAGAGTTGGAAAGGCTAAGCATCAGGCCAGCAGCAGATATTAGAAAATAAATAGGTGATGTTATGAATTATTCTTTTAAATACAGGCATCTAAATGGGAAATTATGTTGCTAAGTTAAGTTTAGTTTAATTTAATTAAATTAATTCCCAATTAAATGTAATTAAATGCATGTTAATCATTTTTCCTGGCCGTTTATAATATTAGTAGGTGGAAATTCTTCAGCACCCAGATCTAAATAATTTTGTTTCTTCAAAATGACCCCAGACTAGCTTACAACAAGCCCTGATGCCTAATATTAAATAGATTCTAGGCAGCCCATGCTTGTGGTTTGTAATCTCAGCTATTTGGGAAGCTGAGGCAGGAGGATTGCTTCAGGTCATCATGGCATCATAATAAGACTTTTGCCTTAAAAATAATCCAACTCAGGGCCAGGGATATAGCTCAGCAGCACAGAGCCTGCCTGGAAAGCAAGTGGTTATGAATTTAATCCCTGGTAAAAAAAATAAATTAAATGAATAAATAAGTTCTATGTTTATTTTTGTTACTGGGTGAAGATCTAAATTTACTCTTCAGTAGATGCGTAATTTCTTTAAGACCTTGTACTTAAAAACTATAAGCTACTTTTCCTAGGTGATTTGGTATACAGAGCAATTAAATGATAGAAAGTGACTTGATTTTACACTTAATGAGGGATAAAATCAGGATCAAAATGCAATAACAATGAGCTGCTGTCTTCTGATGAGCTGTGATACCACTTAATTTTAGTGTGAAATTTGGACTCTTTAGTGAGAAACAAGAGTCTTCCAGGCTCACTTACCGTGGGGCCCACGTTTAGAGACCTCCTTGAAAAGAACTTTTAAACAGATGTAGTAACCTCTCATTTGACAGGGGAATAGTCCTTGATAAAGTCAGATGTGAATCTGACAGTGTTGAGAAGCGACTAACCATTTCTGAAATCCTTTCATCCTGGAGGATACAAAAGGAAACACTGGTTTTATTCTTTTATTAGGACCCAAAGGATTTCCTATGAGCAGATCAAAAGAGGGAAAGAAGAAACTAAAGTGGATCTACTTGGAAAAGAAAAAAAGAAGGAAGGCAGGAAGGGGTTTCCAAACAGAGCACAGGACTGTGGCAGGAATCAAAGTTTATTTGTAGACACCACAGTGGGGTTTGAACCTAGGGCCTTTGCTCTGAGCAAACCTCCAGCCTAGGGTCTACGTTGCTAAATTTCCCAGGCTGAGCTTGCACTTGCAATCCTCCTGCCTCACCCTCCAGAGTATTTAATTACAGGTGTGCGCCACTAAGCCCGACTCCATAATATGGCACCTGTTCTAAACTGAGTTCCTATGCTCACTCCTACCGCAAATGATCTGAAAAAGAGATCAGCTGTGTCATTTTGCCGACAGGTGGCGCCATAAGCGTTGACGTCGGAGGCAATGGTAGCAGGACTCTCCATACTGTTCTTGGAAGTAAAGGCCAGGGCCCGGGGAGATGGCTCAATAGGATAAGCGCTTGACTGGAAGTAAAGGCCAGTAATGTATACGCCTATTTTTGGTAACTTTAAAAACACATGTTTATCATTTAAAACATTTTCACAAGATTCATCACGCCTTTCATTTTCCATTTACTTGCACTGAGAGAGAGAGAGGCACCATGGATTAAAAAGTTAGACATTTCTCTCTACTGGGAATTTTCCCAGAGGATCTGAAAACATCATATCATAGGGATATATGTGTGCCTATGTTTATAGCAGCACAATTTGTGATAGCCA
>NW_004524692.1:3883259-3886954 GCF_000260255.1 Octodon degus | reverse complement strand
ATTTGGTACAGAGTCTTCCTACACAGCTCAAACTCACAGTGATTCTCCTGTCTCAGCCTCCCCAGCACTGAAATTACAGGTGTGCACCACTGTGCCCAGCTAGCACCCCAGCCCTCTGTTTATTTTCTATGTATTGATTACTACATTTTTGCTAAGATCCAAAGATTTGATATGAACAAGTTAAAAGTGAGAAACTAAAATGGAACTCAAAAGCATCCATTTTTAATCCATTTTCTTAGTGATTATGATGTATGTTATTGTCAGTGTGTATTAAACAGCTACAGAAGGAGGAACTTAGGCGGTACCCTGGTTTCACAATCTTTTCCTGCCCTGAACAGTGAGGACTCTCTATGTCCGAATATCTCCCCAATGCTAAGCAGCCTCTCAGACTCAGGGGGGACCCTGTGCCGGAGATAGTGGGCATTTTTGGCTTTGCCAAACAACTCTAAGAAGGTTGACTTTGTGGTCTCATCCTGGACACTCATGGCCCATTCCACAGAATCTAGGAGAAGTTGCTTCCCAGCGTTCCCACCTGGCTTTAGACTGGCGTCTGCTGATCTAGTTGCGTCTTCAGGAACTATGTTGCTCTCCCCAGGTAGGCTGGAGCCAGGGGCTGGTTCTATGGTGTTGATGGAAACTGCTTGGTCTTGACACGGGGCAGAGGAACCACCTTTGGGGTCTGTGCCCTCCAGTGATTGTACAGAATCTTTCCCTTGAGCCTGTGCTTTTCTCCCCCGGAAGCCGTAGGCCCTGTTGCCTTGAGATTGCTGGTATTCTCCACTCTTCTTTGGGTCTTTGAGGCCTGTGCCATACACAGGGGCTCTCAGGGACTTAGTTTTGTATCCTTCCTGGGTTTTACTGATTGCCAGTGCTCTGGGAAAAGAATTTAAAAAGGAGAAACATCTCTGAGGACTTAGGCTATTATACCAGGGTCCCCTCCCTGGTGGTGTCAGCTGAGATGACAAAGAAAATCAGAATGGAGTGAAGAGTCTAGAAAGAGTGGGGAAATTTACTGTGTTTAAGATGGGGAAGGCCACACTTTCTCAGGAGAGAAGAATGTTTTAAAGAGATCAGTTGGGAAGAGGGCTTCTTAGGTCATGTCCATGGGTTTAATAAGCATTTTCTTACCTAGTGGTAGATGCTTGGGGTCTGTGCTTCTGTCTGGCTTGTGGTGAGAACATGAGAACAACTGGCTTGTTCTGGTTTTCATTCCTCAAATAAGAGGAGAACCTTTTCCTGGTAGCATCTGCTTTGAGTTAATGAGTAACGGGTTATAGATTGAACTATGCGACTTCCAAAATTGGTATGTTACCCCCTCCCCACAACCTCAGGCTATGACCTGGATTGGAAACAGGTTCTTCACAGGGATGGCAGTTAAAATGGGGTGATTGGTGTGGGATTAGGATCCACTGTGAGTGGTATCCTCACCACAAAGGTAAGTTGAACAGACACGCACAGAGCACCATGCAAGGGACACTGGGGGGACACGCCATCCCCACAGCAGAGGAGAGGCTGCAGAAGAATCGGGGCCACACTGACTCTGGCTCCCCAGACTCCATACCTGGGAGACAAGGAAGTTCTAAGTCTTAAGTCATTCCATTTCTAGTACCTTTTTATGGTGCCTTAGAACCTACAATATTTAAATGGCAATGGAATACCCATCTCTGACAAAGCTAAACACAAAAAGGGGATACAAAGGAAGGACAATTTTGTATCTGTATACACAAAATAGGATAGATATGCAGCTACTTTCTCTTAATTCAATGAGAAGAAAGATTTGTACTAATAGTGGTTGGACAGGATATCATGTCTGTATCTTACACTATGAATAACTTCTACGAAGACAACAATATGCAATGTATTAATTTTTGAAACTGTTCTATTAATTGGTTTTGAAACCGTCTCATTGCTGTTTCTCAATAAAATTAATTTAAAAAAAAGAACGTGAAAATGATTAGAAAAAAAGAGAAACAATGCTGGAAACAGGGCTTCCAGAGTCACTGGAAGATCCTCGGTTCCCAACACAATGGGCCGATCTGGCACAGCAGAGGAAAACAGAAACTCTTCATCTGTATCTTGATGTTTACCTGGGGCATGTTAGGGAGGATTTAGAAATACCCAGGGCAGAGGTCTAAACTGCCTCTGCCCATGCAGGTTTTGTTTGAATGTTTTGCTTGGCAGGCACAGGGCTTTCAAAACCCAAGTCCCTGGGGCACAACTGCTTTGTCTCATTCACTGAAGAATGTGACCTCCTAGCCACCCTGCTTGGGTGAGACGGACTTTCCACTTGCTGTGTTGATATTTCAGCCTCTCGTAGCCATAGCTACAGAGGACTCAATTAATTTTCAAGTCATGAGTTGGTCATTCGAGGTTGAAAATCTTGCACTAGTTTGCTCTAGTGAGAGTGAGTCTTAAATCTACACAGTAGTCAGAGGCTAGAATTCACAGTAAACTTCCAGTACTCTGTCCTTTCATTATATCTTTGTGAAAGAGGACAAAAAATAGACCTCTATGGGCCCCTCTTTCTTTGTTGTCTCCCTAGGGTTAGGTAGAAGCTGTTCCCACATAAGAACTTTCTTATAAACTAAGGGATTTCAAACTACTTTCAGCTACCTGGTCACTTGACCAGAGCTTAGGCCTATAGCACCAACAGGATTAGAAATGAGCACATCTGACCCCACATCCTCTGTGAAGATGTGCATCTATACACCCAGTCATCCAATTTAACAGGCACATTTGAGTGCCCATTTGCACCAGGCTGTATGTTGTCCTAATTCTAGACATGCTTACTCATAAAGTCTGGTGACTCTTTGCTAAAGATGTTGAGCTGCTGGCCTCACTGGCCTCACCTGGACAGTGCTGTAGCTCGGGCCTTTGGGTCATGGCCTACATGCACTACAGAATTCCATCAGGCCTTCTGCTCTGGCTGTACCTAAGCTTTATCTAACCTTAAACTCCATGGCCAGAGTGAGCTCTCTGACATTTGACCATGCAATTTCCCTATTCCTAAATCCTACAGGGTAAAATTTAAACTATTTGGTAAGAACTGTGAAGCTCTTCAGTGGGAGATACAGTTGCCATGTTTCAGGAAAATGTCACATGTGGTGGCTGCGTGGCCCAGCGGCCTCTCCTGCAGTGTGAGCTGCTGCATTTGCAGCAAGCTGTGCTCATATATGCGCCTTTGCATGAACTCTCCCTTTCCACTAGGGACAGCCCCATTTGGCAGGTCCTCCCAATATGTCCCCACTCGCCCACATGCTCCTCCTCCTCCATTCTGCTCCCTCACTGCCTCCTTGGGAGCTTTCACTAAGAGCTACTTGATGGACACGGGAAGCTCCCACTACTTCTCCACTGCTTTGCAAATAACTCTAATCTAACAGTTTGCCATCACTGCTGCTTCCTTTTCTCTTTTCTCTCTCCTCCTCTTGTTCTCTTTCCCTTCCCCTTATCCTCCCACCTCATTGTTTAGGTACTGGGTATTGAAGCCAGGGTCTTCACTCTGCGCTACATCATTAGTTCTATGCTTCTATGTGATTGTTGTTATTATCATTGCTATTACTATTTGAATTTTGAGGCAATGTCTCACTAAATTGCCCAAGTGGGACTCAAACGTGCAATGGGCCTGCCTCAGCCTATCAGAGCTCTGGGATTGCAGGTATACACCACCATACCTACAGCAATGAGCATTTTTTGGA
>NW_004524692.1:3873290-3883159 GCF_000260255.1 Octodon degus | reverse complement strand
TTTTTTGTACAGGATCTCACTACGCAGCTTGGACTCATAGTGATCCTCCTGTTTTCAGCCTCCCCAGCACTAGGATTACAGATGTGTGCCACCATGCCAGGTCTTGATCTCTGGCTCAGTGTGCCTGGGGGTGGGGCTGGCTTGGCATGGGGTACTCGGGATCAAACCCTGGTCCCTGAGCTTGCCTAAGCAGGTGCTGCAGGGGCTTAATCTACTGAGCTATCTTACTGGCCCTTGTGATAATTTTTTATAAGCAGAACTACCCAGCAATTTAAATAGAGCATCTTGAAGGCAGAGACCATGTTTTTCTGTTTTTTTTCCTACCTGCTTCCTAACCCCTGAGTAGCTGTAACAGTGTTGGGGAGGGCCTGGTGTGGTACGCCTGATCCAGAATGGCCCACTGAGTTAGCACCAGTGAAAACCACAAATATGCGAGTCAACACTCTAACCTATTGATCCAAATATCAAAGATGAGGACTGGAAATACAGATTTTTTTTTTTTTTTTTAGGAAAATACATATGTCTTAAGCAACCCACTAATTTAAACACCATTGAATCTCAACATTTTTCTTAAATGAATCATGGAAAAATATTGTTGAACATGATGCCTAGTAACTACTGAGATGATACATTTTATTTATTTATTTTTCTGTCCCTAAATCTTACCGTCAACAACTCTGAGACATAGGGAGAATATGGAACATGGAGACCAACACCACTGAAGGGAACTTTCCTACTTCCTGATCCAGAGCCTTTCTACTTCCTGGTCCAGAGCCTTTCTACTTCCTGGTGTAGAGCCTTTCAATATACCAGAGAGGAGTCAAATTCTCCACCAGCCAGGATGGCCACCCACCTAGGGACTTGCTTTCTATTCTATACACCTTCCTGAGAGGAGGGAGCTGGTCTGCAGTGTCTTTTTTTGAGAAGTGAAGTAAGAAACAACAAAATGCCTTCTCAGATCCCTTTCCAGTGTGTATCCTCTCATTCGAGGTTGATTTAACATTTATTGCAGACAGAGAAGTTAAGAGCAGAGGGGCTCTGGTGCTTAGTCAGAGGCCTCTTTCAAGGCCAATGAGACTAGAAGTTATCCTATATAATTAGAAATAGCTGGAGGTTAGAAATAACTTACAGGCCAGATGCTTGGGTGTTACTCTTGGTTTTGTGTTTTTTTTTTTTTTTTTTTTGTTACAATAAACTGTGTAGATCTGAAAGACTGTATATGCAGTCATGGCACCTGTCGCATCATTTCCAGCAATCCTGTGTCCTGGCATCTGCCTTAGCAAGGGATGAAGTCTCGAGGAGCTAAGTTGCTCCATGCAGAATTTTGAAGTAACTCAAAATCCAATTATTTTAATGATTATGTAAGGAGAGCTAGGTCATATAAACTGTAACACTGTGACACTTGTCAATTGAACAGGAGGAGGGTATTGATTCTGTAACACTGATACAGTTCTGCAAGAGGAAACACATCCACAGCATTGAGTCTGTGTGTAGGTGCTGTTGCAAATGATTGCTGGATCCTTACATAACCTCACAAGGTAGGGGATATTGCTTTTATTTCACATTGAGGAAACTGAAATCCTAACCCTGGAGATTATTTTTCTTCTTAAATTTTATAAAGTAGGTAAGACTAGTGACTTAGGCCAGGCTTGGTGACACCCGCCTGTAGTTCCAGCACTCGGGAGGCTGAGGCAGGAGGATTGCTGTGAGTTCAAGACCAAACTGGACTACAAAGTGAGCTCAAGACCAGTCTGAGTTGCACAGCAAACCCATGTCTCAAAAAGACAAAAAAACAAACCAAAAAAAAAAAAAACCCAAAAAAAAAACCACCCCAACAACAAAAAAAACCCAAAAATAAAAACAAACTATAGGGACTTGGACCTTAGTAACTGCTTAATAGATGGTGTGAAGTCTGAAAAAGAAAGGACATAAACAAGGGATAAAACCAAACCAGCTCAGAAATAATAAAAATAGAGCAGAGTTAGCAATAAAATAAGAAA
This sequence comes from Octodon degus, assembly GCF_000260255.1. Taxonomy (NCBI): domain Eukaryota; kingdom Metazoa; phylum Chordata; class Mammalia; order Rodentia; family Octodontidae; genus Octodon; species Octodon degus. The sequence goes on along the minus strand of NW_004524692.1, from coordinate 3,881,159 downwards.
GTGAGCAGTCAAGGATTGAAGCAAGAGGCTGAATCTCAAAGAGGAGAGCGGTTGGAGCCTGAGAAGGCAGCTCAACCTTGTGAGTGGCCTGCTCCAGGGAGCTGTGGGGCTGTGGGGTGGGCAGGGACTGAGGGCCATATGGAGCTTGGAAGTCCTTGGTTTCTGCCTTCCCTCCTGGACCTCTGGTGCACGGGTCCCCAGCTTACCTTGCTGGAGCCTCTGCAGGTCTTTCTGGAGCTGTCTCTGCTCTCTGCTCAGCGACTTGATGTGGTAGAGGCAGACTTCTTCTAGTTTCCGCAGTCTTTGGCCCAGTCTGACTTGGGCTTGCCTGGCGTTCTTCCTCTCAAAGTCGAAGTGCTTGTGGAGGGGTCCCCTGGCCATGCTCATCTGTGCCCTCTTTGTGACCTAGAGATGGTGAAACTGGATCTTCCCAGGCACCACGGCGGTCCTGATAAAGCCAGGCTGAGAGGCTGATTCCCGACACTCAGTCTGAGATGAGTGTTTGGAGCTTGTGTATGCTGAAACCACAGCTGGCTAACAGATAAATCACACTGTTGGGAAATGGTCCACGCAGTACAAAGAGTTTCCAGAGTGACATAGAAAGATGGAGATGAAGTCATTTCTCTGTGCCTCAGCCCCCTTAGTAGTGGAACAGTGATTGACAATAGCCTCTCTACATGCCCCCCATTCAGGTCAACTGAAAAACATATGAACAACTCTTGGGGGGAGCTCTATCTATGCCTATATTTATATCTATATCTATCTCTCCATCTGTATCTATATCTATACCTATATGTAACTATGCCTGACAGGAAAAGTCTCTTCACCTTTCCTTAAAGGTTCTCAAGGAGCCTGCTCAGAGGCCTGGAGAGAACCTGGGGATTTAGGGCTCCAACATTCGGGGACCCCTGAGTGCTTGCACACACTCAGCCTGTGTCCTGTTTTGCACCAGTGTGTGGGTCAATGAGACACTGTTCTCCATCTCAGGGAGCTTTCAGACATGCCTGTCTGGAGTTTGATGATTAAGAACAAATCTGAACCACTGATATCTCAAAGAGTTGGAACTACTGATTAAAAATAAAATGCCATCCAAGACGAGCTGTCCAGATGACACAGGGAATTCAGTCTGGGAACAAGCTCCTCTCCTGACTTACCCAGCTTCTTCTTAGATTTTGGATGCTGAGCCTACACCACATACCTAGATGCCCAAAGCCGAGTGAATGCCTGTGTCCCTCTGACTCTGGCTCCGGGGTGCAGGGCCACAATTTTCTTTTCCTCAGAGTCCTTCAATACTTAAAGAGCACAAGAGCTATGTGCCCAGGATCTACACAGTTTGTACCAAGAAAGGTTTAATGTTGATATTACAGGAAAATTATTATCACTAAAAGAAAGGATAAATCAAGACAAAAGAAAGAAATTATATCCAGGCAGCTTGATTTAGACTCTAATCTGTCTAAACTTTCACTGCAGATCAAAAGGAATAGCACTTACCTACATTTTCAGGGTTCTCTCCATGGGAGACATTGCTTGGTCCTTTTGTGATATTTGACTGAGTCTGGATTAATGAGCTTGTTGTTTTGTTCAGTAAACTTACAAGCCCAGTGTGGGTGAAGGAGGGGAGGGGACTTTGAAGAGCGCTGCAGGGCAGAATGTTGATTGACTACACTTGAGGGCTCTCTTTTTTCCCTGCCCAGCTCCCTGGTCGGGAACACTCGCTATGTGGGCCATGGACACCAGTTCTTGGAGGAGACTTGAGAGCTTTGAATCACCGTGAGGGAGCAGGAGCCTGCCCGGGCTGAGCCCTCTCCTAGAGGGGCCCACATTGCTTCAAGGCAGTGTCCATGGGAGGCAAGAAGGAAAGCAGGGAGGGCTCTGGTGCCCTTCACCGCCTGTCCTTGTGCCTCTCTTGCCTCCCCCACCCCCTCCTCTTTTGCCTGGCTTCCCTGCCCTCACTCTTGTTCCCGTTTCTTGGAAACCACCTCTGGCCCCCAAAGAAAGCACCTTATTCTTTCTGTCATGATTGTGCGCATTTTACCCAAGAAAGTACTGAATGCGTTCGTTCTGTCTTTTTGCCCACCACGCTGACTGTTCCCAGGCTGCAGTCCCTGTTTAGTGCACTTCAGAGCTTACTCAGGTTGTCAGAGTGGCAAAAATAACTTCAGGCAAAGGGAAATTTTTATCAGCTTTTGGACTTGTATTTAGATTGCCGCCATGGGAGGCAGAGTGGGACCCTTGGTTATGTCATGTGACACTGGGTGGGACTTTTACTGGTGTTCTGGGGCTTCATATGAGAATAAGAGGCAACAATACACCCTGATTTGGAGACTGGCTGCCAACACTGGGGCCTGATAATCCCCCTAGGGTTTATTGAGAGGCAGCTAAACAGGCCCTATTACCCACAATCATCACCCAGCAAACAAGCTATTATAAGGAGATTACTGGTAGGGGAGGGGGGGAGAGAGAGGGGAGAGAAGGGGGGAGAGAGAGAGAGAGAGAAAGAGAGAGAGAGAGAGAGAGAGAGAGAGAGAGAGAGAGAGATCATTATTCTCTCAGTGGGAAGTCTTTTCCAGTCCTTTCCCATGAGGTAATTCCCTAACCTCCAGAATTTAAATGAATGAAGCGGTTCTGAGGAAATCATTGCAGAGGGTGGGTGCCACACAGGGGAGACTGCTATCTCCTCCCCACCTATGGGCTGCATAGACTACAGAACCACAGTACGCGCCCCCTTCATCCCTTTGTTGCTATCAGATCAGATGACGTGGAGGTCTTCCTAGAGGAGCTTGGCTCCTGTGTGTCATCGTGAGAGAGCACCAGAGAGGAGAGGCTTGCAGAAAAGATCCCTGACTGAAGGGCAAGAAGGATGCTTGGGTAGCGTGAGGGAGAAAGGTGACTGGACTCTGTCCTTGTTGCCATGGCAGCCCTTGGAGGGTGCTGCAGGGAGCCTGGCTCATGGGAAGGAGCATGGGGGTTAGATGAAGAAGCAGGAAGCACGGCATGGTCGTGATACCTCTATGATTGGAAAGGATGTGTCCCTCAAAAATGGAGCAGAGGCAGGGCCCAAGGGAGGCAGAAATGCCAGCTAGCTGTCAAGAGTGAACTTCTTCAAGCATTAGTGGCAGAGGAAGTCAGGACCCTGCAAGACCGAAATACATGAGGAAAAACCAACAGTAACTTGGCACAGAAGTGGAGCAGTAATAGAGGAAAAGAGCCTCATTTCCACCATTTAGATTTCTACCATTTCCACCCCTCAGCCTCAGAGAAGTTCATATTGAAAGACCAGAGAGTGGACATGTGCAAGAAGATAACATCCCGCCCCTTACCCAGGGGTGAAAGGAGGAGGATAATTGGACAGTCCATCTTTCCTTCCCTTCTCCAAGGCCCTGGAGTCCAGGGAGAGAGGCTTAAATTACATATGAAACTGGAACTTCAAGATGGATTGAACCTTTTTCTTTCTATAAAGTGACCAGAAGTGTGTAGATTCTGCCCAGGGATTTCACCAATAGACAAGAAAGAAAATAATCAACAAAAATAGTGATTGGAAATATAAAACTCTCCACAGGGGCCAGGAGTTTGATCCCCTGGCCTGCTGTACCAGCCTTGCCCCAGGGGTGCGCTGAGATGGCAATTGAGACTGGGCATGGTGGCCTGGGCCTGTAATCCCAGCTCTTGGGAAGCTGTAAACAGGCAGATCACTACGAGTCTGATCTAGTAGTGAGACCCTGAATACCCTGTAGACCCTTCCCTAAAATTAAAAAAAAAAAAAATAGGAAATCTAAAACTCTCATTTCCAAATTATGCGCCAGCTATCATCAGCAGGCAAAGAAGGCATTTACCCTCTTCAGTAAAGTGATTATGGTAAAGATAAGTTTTACAGAATAAATCTGACCTATGGTCATTCATATACTCTTCCATAATTTTCTGTTTCACCTGGAGGAAGCATCTTCTGTAGTCAGACGCACCTCGGATATACGACTCAGTGACTCAGCCTGTCTTATGCACTGGATTTCTCATCTGTAAAATAGGTGAATAACATCTTCATGAAAGGGCTCTGATGAAACGGAATGAAAAAATGACTACAGCGCTGTATGCTTGGTGGGTGTCCACCCAAGTTCTTCATTTCTACCAAAAGTGGAGGAAGAGGGACTACATTTCCTGTTGTGAGTAAAATGACTGAAAAAGCATCAAAATGTGTAAATATATATATATATATATATATATATATATATATATTTTAAAATTAGACACCAGGCAGTTAGGGTGGGGATCCCTGAGAGTGAAACAGGAGATTCATATTATTGCTACTGCTTAATGCCTTGGAAGAATTTCCGGAACACACACAGAATGGGTTAATCGGGCCGTGGTGTCCTGCGATCAGGAGGCAAAACGGAAGTACAGGAAGGTGAGGGTGTCTGGGCTGAGCTGTGCAGAGTGCCACGTGCACAAAGCTCAATGAACCTCAAGCAAAAATAGCATGAATAAAAACTGAAGCAAATTGTTTAAAAAATAAAACATAGACAATCCTAATAATAGTGGGACAAAAGACATTATATACAAAGGAACACCTACCCAAATCAACACAAGCTAGACCCTGTAGCAAGATTTTTAAAGATGTGAAGGAAAATAAGCAACACTTACAAATCTGTAGCCGACAGAAATATTTTCAGAAACAGAAGTAATTTGAAGAAATGTTCAGTCATAGGGAAGCTTAAGTAATTCTTCAACAATAGGCCTACAATTTGAAATGCTAAATGTAGTTCTTCAAGAAAAAGGAAAATTGTGCCATATAAAAATACAAGTCTACATAAAAGGATGAAAATCGTCGGAAATTGTGAACACACGAAAAAGTATATTATCTTATTATGGCATGTATTTGAAATATAATAAACTCTTCTATCTAAATCTCTTTGAAATGTAATTAACTATTCAAAGGAAAGAAAACAAAGCAAAACCAATGCTTGTAAGATTTGTAGCTTCTTTAGATATCGAGTACATGAATAAGATAGAAGAAAATTTGGATGGGAAGAAATCCAGGTGTTATAATTTTCTTTTTATAGCAGCATCATATCACTTCAAGGTAGACTGTAGCAAGTTAAAGCTATATAATCTCTAAAACAACTGCTAAAGTAAAATAGAAGTCTAACTAATAGATGATCAAATAAAATAGAATCATTAAAAATAATCTAAAATAAAACATACAAAAGGAATTGGGAGAAAAGATTAGGATAAATAGGAAATAAGTGACCATAGACTTAACCACAATTACATTAAGAACCACAATAAATGTAAATGGTGTCACCACTTTGTTAAAGTACAGAGATTATCCTATCAAGCAGAAGAATAAAATCACACTATTTTATTCTGACTAATACAACCAACCAGACCCAAAACATTTTTAGTATAAAAACACAAATGAGCTGGGAAGAAATATATGGAAAAAGATGTACATTATTATGGTTCTTTTTTTTTTTTTTTTTTTTTTTTGCAGAACTGGGTTTGAATTTAGGCCCTTGCACTTGCCAGGCAAGTGATTATTCTACTGAGTCATCTCTCCGGCCCCCAAGATGTACATTTGTATACATTATTCACATTAAATAAATCAGGGAAACTACATTAAGATTGAACAAAATAATTTTTAGAACTAAGAGCACTATAAGGGTTAATGATGAAAGGGTTAATTCATAACTCTTCAATTGTATTAAAGAATGAAGGTAAGAAGCATAATGGTGTTAACAGATGAAGAAAATCACTTCATAGAAGTCAATACTAATTTCAACAAACTACAAATGACAGGGAACGTCTTCACCCTAGTCACAGGCATCTTTAACAATCTTACAGCTAAAAGTATAGTTAATAACAGACTTTCAAAGAGTGAGAACAAGGTGAAAATGCGCTTGCACCATTTATTTCTATTTAACATTGTCGTAGAGGACATAGCTGGGACTTTAAGACTGGAAAACGTATGTGTCTTGTCTTGCAGGTGACACAATTTTCTATACAGATAATAGTAAAATAGCTATATCTATCATATAGTAAGATTAAATGGTAATTCCAGTGCATAAAAATGTATTTAGTCGTACTAACATAAGAACATAGTCAAGGTACATTTAAAAATAAAAAAATGCTATTTATGTATCATAATGCATCATCAATTCAGGAGTTAAAGTTAATAAAATGCTGAGATATTTCAGAAGCAAATTAAAGGTATGAATAAATGGGGGAGATATATACTGTTGAATACTTTAGTCTAAGAATACTTCTTAAGGTTACCTATAGAAAGCTGGGCCTGGTGGCACATCCCTGTAATCCCAGCACTTGGGAAGCTGAGGCAGGAGAATAATTGCAAGTATGAGACCAGCCTTGGCTACAAAGTGAGCTCAAGGCCAGCCTGAACTGCATAGCAAGACCCTGTCTCATGAAGACAAAAAATAAATTACCCATAGATTCAATCACAATAAAAATCTAGCAGGCATTTTTTCCCATTAAATATTGAAAAGATGACCCTACAATCCAAATAGTATTGGAAAGATCTTAGAGTGTCCAAAATAATTTTGCAAATAGAAGAAAAGTTGGAGGATAAACACTGTCTGATTCCCAGAGGTACTCTAACGTACCAACTAATAAAGGTATGCCATTTTGGTGTAAAGAGAAATGGTTAAGACCAATACAATGGAAAAACATTTTAGAAGAAGACCTAAAAGTTTATTTTTCCCCAAAATACCAATATACTTCAATGAGAGAAAATATATTCTTTTCACAAGTAGTGTTGTGAGAATTAGCTATCCATATAGAAAAAAATTAAACCTGAATTCTTAAATAAAATTTCATAAAATATTTTTAAACTGGATTATAAACCTTAATGTAAAGCCTACAACTACACAATTTCTAGAAGAAAAATAGAAAAAAAAAAAAACTCAACTGAGAAGAAAAGGCTGGCAAGTGCTTATTTCATTATATGTACTACCAAAGCAAATACAAGCCAGAGCTTATGAGAATAAAGCAGCAATATGCTTATGTCACAAATAATTTGTTTTCATAATACTCAGACAATGCTTGCAACATAGCAAAACAATCTTGCTGTGCAATAGACATGAATAGCTAATCTGAAAAAATATACAACTAGCCCAAAAGGGAATACATATACGCTCAATGTGATTAATGATTGGGAAATCAAAGTAAAAAACCAAAATGATACATCTTTTTTCTACTTAGCATCACAATCTTAGCTTAAAAGATTAGTTGGTTAGACTATTGACCAACTGAAACCCTTTTACGCTGATTTCACGATTATAAAATGGTACCACTATTTTTAAAAACGGCTTTTCAATTTCTTACAAAGTTCAGCATATCCTTAAATATGACCCAGAAGTTCTACCCCTAGAATTATTTAACCAAGATGAATGAAAACATGTGCTCACGCCCACCTGCAAGGGAGTCTGACAATGTATATTTTTCTGGACAGCTATGTCCTCATCCAAGTATTTGAGGTTTTATTTTTTTGGGAAAAGGGGAGATTAATATAGAAGACAACCAGAAGTGCCACAGACACTACTACACAGCGGATAGCTAGGACGAATTGGATGTCTGCCACCCTTCCTAGGTGATGCTACCAGTTTGTACTTCATGGCACAAGCGTTAGTATAGATCCAGCACAAACGCAAATGAGAACTCTAAAATGGCATGGCAGCAGTCCTAGCCCAGGTCCGGTGAGTGTGCGGAGAGTTTCCTGCTACCCTGCACCGGCGGGACCAGTCCCAGCCCAGGCGCAGCGTGGGCCGGACCCTCTCCCAGCCCATCGGGCCGCCCCCCACCACTCCGCAGTGCCTCCCCCACCCCGCCCGCCGAGTACGATTTTCTGCCGTGTTCCGGGAG
>NW_004524692.1:3820787-3866040 GCF_000260255.1 Octodon degus | reverse complement strand
AAATAAAAAAAAAAAGACTGAAGTTTCAAATCCTACTCTAGGCTATATATTAGCTCTATGATCCACAGCAAGATAATTTTCTTGTTCCTTGGTCTCCTCATCTGCCAAAAGAAGATACTGAAAGTATCCACTAATCAAGTTGTTTTAAATAAAGGCTTAAGTGAGTTTTTTTTTCTTTAAAAAAATAAAATAAAATAAAATAAAATGGCATGGCAATACGAACTTATCAGGTAGCTATGCAAATGGGTAGGATATGCATTTTAAGATTATGTTTGAAATGACCAAAATGCACATGCATATATACAATCTCATAGAGAAATTCACACACACACACACACACACACACACACACACACCCCTGCACCCATTCTGTTTATGAAGACCAATCTGGAAAGAACCTGGCTTAGAGGACGGATGCTGACACACAGCCCTTTCCTAATATGTTCGCTGCCCCATCTCACATGCTTCCCCACACCTCTGCCTGAGCTGCTTGCATTTTTGAAAGAAAACATGAACCCTTGGAGCCCTTCTTCTTGGCACAGGATGGTTTATTTTCTCTTCCTAGGTGTCTCTTCTTGGCCTGGGTTTTCATTCCTGTTGGAGAAAAGGTGTATGCTCTAACTCCAAAAATAGGACCGGCAGAGAGCCTTGTTTGTCCAGAGGGAGTTTTGACATAGTTTTCTCTCAGCTTCCTTATTCACAAAGCAAACAGTATATTTGACATTAATATTATCATCAAGCCCTTCAATAATAACCATGATAACACTAAAATTTTTTAAAATCTCAACACCTTTCAATTATTTGTCTCTTCCACTGTTGTGCAAAGCCCTTGAATGGAAGGATTGATTGGTTGATTGATTGATTGATTTTAATATGATTTGGTTATTAGAGGGTCTCACTACACAGCTTGGACTCATAGTGATCCTCCTGCTTTCAGCCTTCTTAGTACTGGGATTACAGGCGAGCATCACTATGCCTGGATTCTGTGGCCAGCTCAGCGTGCCCAAGGGCATGGCTTGCATGCCATGTGGTGCCAGGAATCGAACCGCGGACCCTGCAATTGCATACGCTTGGCTAAGCAGGTGCTTTAGTCCACTGGCCTATCTCATCAGCCCAAGGATTTATGTTTTCACTCTTTTTGGTATCTGCAATATAGTCCAGTGCCTCACTCATAGTAAGTATTCAATACATATTTGTTGAAGTACTAATTGGGAAAAATGTAGCCTTCAAGTCAAATGCATTCCTTACAAATTTATGTGACTCAAACTTTTACATTTTCTACTAAACACTAAGTGCTATTTATTGCTTCTCTATTCAGACTGAAAAGATGAGCATACTTTTGAGTAAGAACAAATATCCTGAGCTTGGTGAAAACCATGGCAGACATGGGACACTCGCTTGGTACACTACTGTCACACTAGGTGGGATTTGTTCATTTTCACCCTTTCATTTTCCCTAGATCAGTCTTGATTGACATGTGAGCCCCTAGCACTTTTTCCTCCCCATTTTATGCTGAAACAAATACTTGGTGAGCTTGACAGTGTTCTGAACACCAGCATCTCTCACAGGGGCAGGAGTGCCAGGAGGTGCAGATGCCCAAGATCCATTCTCTCTGAGGGAATCGTTGTGCCAGGAAAGCCAGCTGGGAAGCCCCTTGCATTTCTAGTAACAAGGCTCTAGCCTCCAGTCACAGGGTGATCAGATGACAGCAGCTGCTGCTCTTATCAAGGTAAAAGTACACACAGTTATTGAACTAACACACTTTTAATCTCTCCATCTGCTTAATGAGTAACTTTATACTGTGCATGATCTCCATGGTGACGTAGTCTTAGAAAACCTAGTCCATCTGCAAAACTAAACTTCCACCTTGTTTCCCTCATGCTGAGAGCTGAGAAGGCACGGTATTAATCTCTGCGGTTGCTATAACGAAGTAGCACAATTAGGGTCTGACAGCAGTAGAAACCAACTCTTTCAGAGTTATGGAGGCCAAAAGTCTGAAGTCAAGGTGTTGTGGCAAGGGCTTGCTCCCTTTGGATGTGGTAGAGGAGGATTCTTCCTAGCTCTTTGAGCTTCTGGTGGCTTCAGACATTCACTGGCTTGTGGCAGCAAGGTTCTGGCCCCCACCCCCATTTTCTCACAGCCTTCTTTCCTTTATGTCTGATTCTGTCTCTTTTCAGCCTGCAGAAGTGCCAGTCATATAGGATTTGTGGAACCCTATCTCAGTATGAATTCATCTTCAATTGATTACAACTGCAAAGCCCTTATTTCTATATAAAGTCACATTCAGGTATGAGAGATTGGGACATTCACAAATCTGCCATTATAATGACTTTCAAACACGTTGTCTGGAGCTCTTTCTTTTTGGTTCACGTTATGCGAGTTTTACAAATACAAATTTTATTTTAGTTCCAGTTTTTACACGTACATAATCTTCCCGACAGATTACATCTGTGTATAGTATGTCTTTCCATTATAAATTACTCATTCTTTCCTATATTTGCTTCTGGGATTATACCATTTTAGTTACTAGATATTTTTTACTTATCAATGTTGTAAAATTTACAGGAACATGTGAGTCATGCTCACCATTGGTATACCATCTTCACCATGTGAGTAACCTTTTTCTGTCCCTGATACTTTGATTTTTCCCAGTCTTTGGACCATAACTGTTGCCCATCAGCTGTTTTCCCTTTACTTCCAAATGCTCTGGAAAACCTTGTGACAGTGACCTTGCTTCTGCCTCCTCATTAGCACTCACTGTCATCAGCCTTTTGACTTCTATACCTAAACCGTGTCAATGCAAATGCGTGTGTGCTCACAGCATGACAAGGGACCCCTCGCTGAATTCTGTACTTTGCTCTCGTATTATGCTATCAAATGGATTTTTCCTGTAATCTCTTTGACTACAACTTTTTAATAATATGTCTTCATTTGATAAATACTCTTTATTTTTTTTGAAACTCAGAATTGAACTCAGGACCTTGTCCTTGCCAGACAGGTACTAATACCCAGTCTTGCAAATAGAAGAAAAATTTCTTAACTTGCTTGTCCTGGAAATCTAATTCTAGTTGTGGTGTGGGTGATAGAAAAGCTCACATCAATATCTTCTATGAGTACAATGTCATGAGAAATTAAATACCTAGCAGTAGACACTACAACCTTGGGGAGCTCGTCTTCAATGATAAGTTACAGTTTGTTACTATGTACTGTACTTTCAAAGGTAGAGAAAAAAGCCATTACACCTTTGAAGAAAATTGAATCAATATCAATATAAAGGAAAATTTTATAATAATGTTTAATATTTGGTAAGTATGAAATGTATTTTTTTAAAAAAATTATTTGGTACAGGGTCTCACTATGCAGCTCAGACTTGCAGTGATCCTCCTGTTTCAGCCTCCCCAGCTCTGGGATTACAGGTGCATGCCACCATGCCTAGTGTTGGTGGCTGGCTCAGCATGCCCAGGGGCAGGGCTGGCATGGCATGTAGTCCCGGGGATCGAATCCTGGTCCTTGCTTTTGCTTAGGCAGGCACTTAGACTGCCGAGCTATCTCTGTAGACTCATGATATTTTTATTGCAAGAAATTTGGAAAGTTCACAAAAGGAAAGGAAAATAGTGAAACAAAATAACTGTGATTTCATTAACCTGAACATACATTTATTTATTTATTTCTTTATTTCTGTATTTTAGGGAGGGGTCTACAGGGTGTTCAGGGTCTCACTACTAGATTGGACTCATAGTGATCCTCCTGTTTACAGCCTCCCAAGAGCTAGGATTGCAGGCATGTGTCACCACACCCAGTCTCAATCACTGTCCCAGCATGGCCCTGGGGTGGGACTGGCATGGCAGGCCCCAGGATCGAACCTTTGGCTTCTGTGCCTGCTTGCAGGTGCTTTAATCGGCAGAGCCATTTGGTCAGCCCTTAACCTGAACATTTAAAAATATTTCTTTCCACTTTTTGGAGGGAAAAGGCCTTTTTGAAGAAATGCTGCTCTTATTCTGGAAATCAGAAAGCCCATTTCTGTTATGCCTAAAACACACACACACACACACACACACACACACACACACACACACACACACCATGCTAGGGACTAGGACTTCATAGAATCTCAGCAAGAATGCTGCCATTGAACTATATTCCCAGATCCTATGCCAAATATTGTGTGAATTCTCTTTGTATGCCAGAGAGCTGGATTTTAGGGACTTCCTTTCTTCCACATAGGCTTCAAAGGAACTGAGATTCTGAAGCCCTCTCAAATCATAATGCACCAGGAAGGAAGAGGAAGGAGGTGGGGAGCTGACAAACAACAGCAGTGAACATTCTTGGAAAGATCTTCCAAGAGCCAGATCCGACAGCATCAGAAAGGAGGACCCAGAACACTTTCCATCAATCCTACAGGCTCCCTAAGCATTTTAGTCTTGTTTCTTGTTTTGCAGGGCCCAACCCCAATTTTGAATTAAATTACCAGGAGCAGAGAGCCTTATGTCACCTCCACCATGATTTCTCTGATGCAATCTGCCATATTAAGATTTCCCTGACTCCAGAGCTCCATTCAACCTTCCCTCCACTAAAAGAAAGTGATGGGCAGGGTTTGAGATTCAAATAGCCAAATTTGGGAGTCTCAGAGGGAGAAGGAGTCAGAGCAGGGTGCCTGTCATATCCCCCCACAGGTACGAGATGAACTTAGGCTCCTCCTTGCCAGCCCATCTCTCTCCTACCCCATCCTTCTTTTCTTTATCCTCTGTGTGGGCCAATAGTTCAGAGATGCTATAGATTCAAGGATTTTTTTCCTCTCCAAGTTCATATGTGGGAACCTAGTCACCAGGAGATATTAGCAGTTAGGGATCATTGAAAGAGGATTATGTCCCAAGAGTGGAGTCCTCATGAATGGAATTAATGCCCTTGTAAGAGGCCCCGCAGAGCTCCCTTACCACCTTCATCATATGGGGCACAGCGAAAAGATGGTTTGTTTATGAGCCAGGAAGTCCTTATCAAGCCCCAAATCTTCTAAAATTTTGATCTTGGAGTTTCCACCTTCCAGTACTATGAAAAATAAACATCTGTTATTTGTAAGTGTCCAAGCCTGTGAAATTCTGTTATATCATTTTAAATAGACTCAGACAAGAGGTAGACAGCAAAGAGATTGTTGTATGACAAATCTGAGTCTCCGATAAGACTGTCCTCTTCCTTCCATCATACCTGCTTAGTTAAGTCCCAGAACTGAGGAAGGATTTCAGTCCTGCCCCGAGCACTCACTGGGCACTTCTGCCGTTGGCATGGTCAGGAAGTTTTCTTCACAGCTGTAGTGGATTTCTAACTGGAGATCAACTCCTTACACCCACCTGAATGGAACTAGCATGGGCTGGGTTTGGGAGGGCCATTTGAGGGTTGTTGCTAGCAGCGTAAGGGGAAGAATAAGAGAAGCTGTCAGACACTCTTAGGGATGCTGTTTGGAGAAGCTGTTGGAGCTGTTGGAAGCTGGTAGTTCTCTTGGGCTGTCCTCCTGGAGGACCTTGTCATGCCAGCTTTCTTGATGAACTTGGTTGCTCTTGTCGCTGGAGGAGCTCAGGACCTTTGTCGTTGCTGAGAATGGCTGTGGTTCATTTTGGAGGAGCTCTGGTCCTCATCTTGAGTGTTGCATTCTGGCTCCAGCGAGGAAGACAGTGCGCTGCTCAGCCTCGTGGAAGAGCTTGTTGCATCGGCTCTCCTGGTGGCAACTGGGCCCTCCTCAGTACCGGAGGAGCCCAGGACTTCGCTGTTGCTGAGGAGGGCTGTGATGTCTTTGGGGAGCTCTGGTTCTTACTTTGAGCATTGCTTCCTGATTCCAATTCAGATCCCTCAGCCTGCTAGTACAGATCCTTCATCTCACTGCCATAGACTTCCTAGCTTCCACCACTGACCTTTGGACCTTTCCAGCACAGATCTGTGAAGTAGGCCTGTGTCTTAGTTACCCTTCTTTTGTTGCTGGGACAAATACTCGACCCTCAAATTGAAGGAAAGAAAGGTCTATTTAGCTCACAGTTACTGGAGGTCTCAGTCCATATTCAGCTGGCTCCAAGGCAAAGAAGCACTTAGCAGAAAGCAGCCTTTCATGGCAGAGGTAAAAGGAGAAAAGCAGCAGCTCAAGCAGCTAACCTTCTTTCCTTCTTACACTGTAAAGCAAATTACCTGCCTCAGGGCAGGTGCAGCATCCACACCCACAGTAATCAATCACAAACTCCAGAAGCTGCCCATGACTGCATGAGGCTCTGGGGGGACACCTAGACACAAACCATAACAGCCTGCATGGGACTTCACTGTGGCTCTCAGCCTCCAGTTGGACTTCTGGGAGGCATTGTTATGAGCTGTAGGATTTCAGCTAGACTCATTGAAGATATTAGGATCCAGGCCCTCAGCTGGATTCTTTGGTCTTTAGTGTATAGGCAGATTTCCTGCACTTCTTATATATGATTCTTTGGGTGATTCATTATGAAATAATATTATAAAACGTGCCCTGTATGCTATTGTTTCCCTTGGAAGACCCCAAACCGTGACAGTAGTCAACCACTACTCTAATTTGGTTAATTCAGCATATAAGAATAGAACATTACACTATTATAGCACATGCTACTAGTAGCTCGGTAAAGATACTGAGAAAGGTGAAAATAGTTCTTATCTTCAGGAAATGAAAGTCAGCTAGGAGGTAGGAACAAGTGGACAGATGAAGATATTGTGAAATTAAGTGTGTGTAACTATAAAATGAACAGGGGACATGATATAAAAGAAAGTCACATGTTAAGAAAATTATGTTCATAGAGAAATTGCTTAGATCTCAATGTCTTTTGTTCTGGGATCAGTAGAGGCATCTCAGTCAACATAGAGACCATTTGCAAGTAGAACCAAGAAAATAAATCAAATTTTACTTTCTCAGAACAAGAGCAAGGTTATTATTTGGCAAGGAGCATTACAGATAGTTTCTGTCTTTAGAAGGAATAAGCGGATTTGTCTGTATATTCACAGGAAGAAAATACACTTTTAAAACAACCAAGCGCGTTAGTATTTAGGGAAAGTTGAGAGAAAATACAAGGGAGAAAGTGTGCTGAAGTTAAAAGGCCTGCGGTGTCTGCTCACACTCCAAGCCCTTCATTCTCCCTGTTTTGGTACTCACACACCCTATCGCGTCACCCGCTTGTGCACCTCATCTGTTCCTGATTGACAGCTCAGCAGATGCTGGCCCTTCTGAAGACACGGTCAGGGTTTGGCAAGGCTGTGCCCGTAAGCCTGCGTTGTGAGGCTGGGGAGGGTCCAAGAGAGGGTGGCGAAATTATAAAGTCAGGAATCAAAGTCAAACATGGTGGCACATGTCTGAAATCACAGTACTCTGAGAGGCAGAGACAGGAGGGTCACAAGTAGTAGCTTAGCCCAGGCGACTTGCTGATTTAGTGAGACCCGACCTCAAAATAAATTTAAAAAATGAGCTGAGGATGTTGCCCAGTGTGAAGAGTTTTCAGTTCGATACCCAGTACTGCAAAAAATAAATAACAAATAGAAAGGACCAAGGACACTGAGACAAGGAACGAAGGAGTTTCCATTGTGAATCTTTAGGTCACTTGTGAGGTTGCAGAGGGACAGTCCTCCCTGTCCCTGTCACTGAATACTGACATTGGTGAGGATAAGACCCAGTTCCACGATTCTATCTTTCGTGGACACAGAGTTTTGAATCAGTCGACACGGAACTATTAAACCTGTGTTGGAATTCAGACGCATGAACTACAAAAATAACCCCAGGCTTGGAGCTGGAGGGTGCCTGGGATTTCAGGCGAACGAATGCCTATACTTAAAAGTGAATTTGTTCAGGCCTTGAGTAAATGTGTAATTTCTGAATCTGTCACAGGGGGGCGCCCTGAGACCACTCACTTCGAGCAGAGGTTGTGGAGCTGGAATTTCGGGGACAGTGGCCCCGGCCTGAGAGCGGCAGCTCCCCTGGAGCGAAGCAGAAGCCAGCACACCTTTTGGTTCAAGTGGGTGTTCTCTTTTTTTCTTCATCTTTTCTTTCTTTGTTTCCCCCGACCCGGTACTGAAAATAGAACCTAAGACCTTTACACTGAGCTACCTTTTCAGCCCTTGTTTTTTAATTTTAGACAAGGGCTCAGTAAGTTGCTAGATGGCTCAGGCTGCGCTCCCACTTGTGACCCTCCTACGGCAACCTCCTAGAGTGGGGGGATTCTAGGCATGCGCCATCATGCCGGGCTTAATATTTGATTCTCTTGAAGCCCTATTGGGATGGCACAGTAAACTGGGATTCGTCGTTAATGACGTCTTGTACTGAAGCTAGTTTTTTAATGCTAGAAGTTAGGAAACATTTCAAAAATACTTTTTGAAGTGGAAAAAATATGCTGCAAGATTTAATTCTTTTTTCTTGCATGACAAAACCAGCAGATTACCTCTCGGTGTCAGTAGAAAGCCAATCCAAGACGTACTTCGAGGGTTCTGCCTGAAAGCTCGATTTTTTATTCTGAACTCCAGGAAGCATATTGAAGTTAAGTTCACACATTGGTAGCGTGAAAGAACTTTGAAACTATATAAAAGACACCCCCTCCTCCCTTGACTTACGACTGCAGTCAGTATAGTTACCTGGGCCGGAGGGTAAGGTCTATGAATTTAAGGTTTTTCCTGCGGTTCACTTATCTCGGTTATCAGCAGCTGCCGGCTGAGGCCGGTTTTGCACTTCCTGACTTGCTGGGTTTATCCTTAATGGAGAGGGTGGAGGCGGCGACAGCCAGGCAGCTCTTCCTCCTCTACACCTGCCAGGGTGGTGCGCCTGCCAGGGTGGTGCGCCTGCTTTCCCCAGACCCCGTCCTTCCTGGTTACCTAATGTTGGGTGACGCCTTGGAAATCCCAAGAGTCTTCTTTGCTGCCTGGGCATTGTCTTTTGTCCCTCCTTGGTCTGCTCCAGGTCTCTGTTCCTGTCTCTCTCTTTGTCCATGTCACTGTCTCTGTCCCTGTCCCTGTCTGTGTCTCTCTGTCTCTGAACCTGTCCCTGTCTGTCCCTGTCTCCGTCTCTCTGTCCCTGTCTCTGTCTCTCTGTCCCTGTCTCTGTCTCTCTGTCCTGTCCCAGTCCCTGTCTCTCTGTCCCACTCCCTGTCCCTGTCCCTGTCCCTGTCTTTCTCTCTGTTTTCTCGCAGTGCTATAGTATGAACCCAGGACTCTGCGCCTGCTGGACAAGCACCCTGCCACTGAGCTCCCTCTGCAGCCTCAGGTATCTTTCTCTCAGCCATCCTCACAGTCCTGGCCCTGTTGGATGCAGACTGATCTTTTTCATTCTTTGCTACTTCTAACTAAAGCTCACTACAGAGCCTTTTGCATCCTATTTTGTTGTTTTGTACTGACCTACTTTTCTATTATTTAAGGAACTTCTCACTCTTTTTTTTTTTTTTTTTTTAAATATATCTAGGACAGAGTCTACCAGGTCTACAGGGTCTCACTACATAGATTGGACTTATAGTGATCCTCCTGTTTTCAGTCTCCCAAGCTCTGGGATTGCAGGCGTGCACCACCATGCCCAGTCTCAATCACTGTGTCAGTGTGCCCCTGAGAGGGGTAAAGGTGTGGGGGGGCCAGCACGGCAGGCCAGGAATCAAACCCTGGCTACTGTGTTCTGCTTAAGCAGGCGCTTTAGTCTGCTGAGCTATCAGGCCAGCCCTATTCTCACTCTCTTTTCCTTATCTTTCACTAACATATTTCTCTTTTCTGGACTTAAATCTGCCTTCTGAAAGGTCCAAATGATCACACGAATTATCTTAGGTGCTTGTGGATTCAATGACGACAGTTCTCTCTTACACCTCTTGTTCTACTGCGGGCCAACGTGTGTGTCTTTATTCTCTTTGTCAGTTAGTTCTTTTCCTTTGCTTAAGTCCTCAACTTTGAGTTGATACAAGCAATTTTTCTTCATGCTTCTAGAGCGAGGCATGAGCCGGGGAAAGGAGACTGTGTGACAGTAAATCTAAAGAAACTATTTATTAATACAAGTAAAGTAGCAAGGTGCCTAGCAAGTCATCACCCAATAAATAAAAGGTATTATTATTAGTTGTTTTCCAGGCAGTTTAACTCAGTGTGCTTTCAAATGCATGCTGGATGCTAAACACTTTGCAGTGAGATGGCAGGAATTCCTAACCACGATCGTGTTCTTCCAGCCGCTCTAACACAAGAGACAGGGACAGGCTTCTTAAATAAATAAGTGAGGAACGCGGTGATTGTTCCAATCAGGAACTGTGGGCAAGAGGGGTGGCAGAGGATGAGAAGGAACTGAGAGGTCTTTGTGGCACCATGACTAGCATTCTTTCTGTAGGACCAGGACTACTTCAAATCCATTACATATATGAGCTTTTTCAGTTTGCTTAAAAGAGTTGTTTGAAGGAACTGCCATGTTGTCAGCATCCTCGGGTGGCATGGAAGTTAAGGGACAGGAGGTCAGAAAGCAGCTAGGTGGGGCAGAGGAGCCACAATACTGGCACTTGGAGGCTGCATTTGCTCTATTCTGCTGCTGGCTGGATTCACGAGGAGGGGTGGGTTGGGAGGTCCTCCGGGGAAGGGCAGGTTGGGCTACACATGGAAGCAAGAGAACAAAAGCCTACTGAAGCCCTGTGAGGCACAGCAAGGCCAGGATGGGGGCCATGAAGGACCTTGTAGGGCAATAGTTGTCTTGATCCTGTTTTGAGAGGTGCTTTGAGATGAGGAGACACCCTGACTCCTCCTTGAGAAGTGAGGTGTTGGGACTCTGTACCATCAGAGCTTTAATGGCTATCGGTCCTATTGCTGCCCCATGAATCTCTGGCAGATTCACAGAGAAAGGGCTGTGGAGGCGGCAGTAGTGTTCCTTCATAGCACAGGCAGCTGCAGCCCAGCCTGGGGACCTGTCTGACCTCCAGATGGCCTCTGTTATCTATGGCTGGTCTGTCTGAGGACATGACTGTTACTAGTGCAGATGGCTTTATAGACGATAGCCCTGGAAGTTCGCAAATCCCTCTCCTGCTTCTGCTTTAAAGAAAGCCTCATTTCCAACCGTGTCCCCGAGCGGAGGACTCCGGGTGTGTGCGTGCATCTCGTGCAGGTAGGCGGAGGAGATAACAGAGGAGTGGGTGGGAGAAAAGCAGAAAGAGCCCCTGTGCCTTCTCCAGAGCCTGCCTGCTGCCAGCAGCCACGTGCCTGGGCCATGCCACCGCGAGCCCCTTCTCTCTGAGTCCCATGGGAGCTGTGACTTCTGTCCCAACCAGATGTCTCCTGAGTGTGATTTCAAGCCCGAGACAGCTGGGCGGAGAAAGGCTGGTGTTTATAACTAGATTCAGCTGCCTGTTAGGGCTATAATGGGCTTTCAGAGTCCAGATGGCCACCCTGTTGGCCAACTGCATCTGGTGGAGAATGTCGTGAATCACGTAGCTGGCTGGAGTGTGGGAGACGTCCCTTTGGGGGACATGCGGAAGGAAAGGACTTCAGGGAGTGTTTACACCACACTTCCCATATGTCTGAGATATTTTCTCCCCTCCTGATGCAATGCCTTTCTCTCTACCCCTGACCCCAGTGCAGAGGTCAAGGCTCAGAGCAGACAGGTGACTCCACTGCCCCTGACCTCTGCTTGCCTTTCTTTGATAGCAGATTATGGAGCATTTCTTAGTGAAAACTTAAAAAATCTTCAGTTAAACTTAATCAGCTGATGCATAGATTCCAAGTCTGATTATCAGTATAATTACAAGGCTGTTATTTCTTCCCATAAGCAATTTGAAAAAGCAGAGTTACTTCCTGCTGACTGGAGACCTGGAAAATATCTGGGCAATCATGAGGTCTCATGCAGTGCGTGAGATGCAGACAGTTTATATAATCTGACATATATATATATATATATATATAGAGAGAGAGAGAGAGAGAGACCCTGAATCTAATTTTTTTTTAATTTTAGTAAGGGTCTACAGAGTCTCACCATGTAGTAGATCAGACTCATAGTGATCCACTTATGTTCAGCCTCCTTAAAGCTGGGGTTATAGGCGCATGCCACCATGCCCAGTCTCAATCCCTGTCTCAGCGTGCCCTGGGGGCAGGGCTTGCGCTGTGTACTGGTGATTGAACCCCAGCCACTGTGTCTGCCTAAGCAGGTGCTTTAATCCACTGAGCTATTTGGCTGGCTCCCTGAATCTAATTTTTAAAAATTATTTATTTATTTATTTGATTACAGGGTCTTGCTAGGCAGCTCGGACTTGTAGTGATTCTCCTGTCTCAGCCTCCCCAGCACTGGGATTACAGGTGTGCTTCACCACACCCAGTTTCAAGGGCTAGCACTTCACAGGGCTGGCAAGGCATGCAGTACGGGGGATTGAACCCAGGTCCTTGAGCTGGCCAGGTGGGCACTTAGACCGCTGAGCTATTTCCCCAGCCCCAAGACCCTGAATTTTAGAATAGAGAAATATTTAGCTATTGTCCATTATTTCTGTGCCAGTTGCCTCATTTTCTAAGAGAAATGACAATATAGTACAAGTGCTAAAGTGGCTCACCCACAGCTACGCAGTTTTCAGAAACAAAAACAGAAAAATTCCAAGTTTCCAGCTAATTATTTGGAATTTTTCTTTTTAGATTCCAGACATAGCTAAATTTACATTTTACTTTCCAACGGCCGTAATACATTAATTTCCAAGAGAGACAGAGGAAGGGCTGTAGCAGACATGTGCTGGTCATGGCTATTAAAACCAGGACTGTTTTTAAACATGAGTTCCTTCAAACCAGCGCTGACCACTTACGACGTCTGCTGCACCCTCTCTGCTCTACAGCTTCGTTCCCTGTGCTCTCCCTCATCTTGGCAGAGGCCACGTCTTTCTCTGAACACAGTCAGTATCAGGGACACTTGTACCGCAGACCCCAGTATCTGGTGGCTCTGTAGTGACGGAATTCAGGTAGTCCTAAGTGCCTGACTTGCGATACTCTCCACCGATTCCGACCCTTTGGTCCATCGCATAAATATTCTATCACATAACATATAATCCAGACCCTGCTTCTTATTCTTATTGTTTGCTATCATGTTTCTTCTATTCTCTAATCCTTTTTTACTTGTTCTAGTTTCTCTCTCTCTCTCTCTCTCTCTCTCTCTCTCTCTCTCTCTCTCTCTCTTTCTCTTTCTAGACCAAGAAGCCTGCGCTATTCCATCTCCTGCTCATCCCATGACCCTTTGCAGCAGGGACTGTTGCCGCTACCAGCGTCTTCTGTGCTTGCCTAGCCCCAGGCCCATCATCTTTTGGAATTTTCCGTCTTGTTACCACCCAAGGCAAGGCAGTGTAAATGTATTCCTTAAGTGCACAGTACAAACCACAGAGATTTGTCTTTGTCTGAAATGATATAGAGCTATGCTTGGAAGTTACCAGTGAACAGTCATTTAGGGGCTGTGCTTTCTAAAGTTTCATTTTTATTTTTTGGCAGTACTGAGGATTGAACTCAGGACCCTGCGCTTGCCAGACAGGAGCTTATTCTATTGAGCTATCTCCTCTGTGCTTTCTAAAAGTTGAAATTAAACTTCTGAGAAAGTTTTCAACTCTAAACCAAAGATATAGAATGAGTTAAGAATTATAAGAGAAAGATACTGAATTGTATGAAAGACTTTTAAATGTTGTTCCAAAGGATCGCCTTTAAAACTACAGTAATACTTTGGGTGACAAATGCTTCTGCTTATAAACAGTTTGGTTCCCTAAATACAGGCAGTCAGGAAAATTTTGGTCCAGTTCCTGAACTCCATATCAGGCAACAAACATGGCTGTCTTCTGCACACCAGCACATAAATGCAGCCCTCTTCCCCACAATCATGAAACAAATTAAGTTCATAAACCAAGGTACCACTCTAATGGTTTGAAAGCTAGTATTATTGTTGATATTTACTTCTCTTAATCATGTTTTTTAAATGTTAGCAAATTCCTGATAATATATGTGCCGGCTTTGAGCTCAGTTCCTTCACAGACTCAGAAAATAGAAACACTGTGTATTCCTTCACCCGAGACGCAGCCCAGAGCTCTTGCCTCAGGAGACTTTGTATTGAAACTTTTGTTTAAACTACTAGAAGGACAAGTAACTTCTAGAGAATTTACTCTTCAAAACTGAAGTAGCTGAAAATGGTAGATAGGAGGAGCTATCAGGGGCCTGTGTGGGAGATCAATGGATGACTCAACCTGGTGGTTCCTATAGTAGACTTCTCACGAACATTGCCTTATGTATTTCTACATGCCCAGATCACATGCCATATTAATTAAATCAGTATTTTCATATGGGTGATAGCCAGGAATCCATATTTTAAAATAATACTTCAGCATGCATCATAATCTTCTGGGATGCTGAGTAAAATACCAGTCACTACTGGAACTCATCCCCAGAGTTTCTAATTACATTGGCCCTCATGGCCTACAGAAATGTACATTGCTAACAGGTTCTAAGGTGATTGACATGGGAGTGAGGACCATACTCTGAAGGCCGTTATGCAACCCTATGTATCAAAAGCAATGGTCTCTATATCATATAATATTGTAGTTATCAGAAGGGCCAAGAATGAACTCTGTACTGAATTTCTCCTTTTTTTAATGATGAATTTTTTTTTTGTTTGTGAAAAATGATAGGTCATATGCCTTTCCTGTCTCTGATGGGTGAAGCACTAAGGAATACACATACTCCTTAAAGGAGAAACTCTACATCTAAAATCTTAGACTTCAGACTTCCTGTTCAGTGCACATGTTCCCCTGGTGGCAAGAGATCTATCAAGCCTGGAAGCCACAGACTGCTTTTCTTACATCCAGTGTATTGCTCTTTAGATAACAAGGATTCATTTCTGCTGAGGAAAAATACTTGTGTTTTCTAAAACAAGGACCTTACATTTTCAAAAATCTCAATAGATCTCTTTTGGAAGGCTTATGGGTGGGTTTTTGGTGGGAGTTGTCAACCTTTTTCGGGAGTTGTAGGGAGAGGGACCATCAGGTGCAAGGGACATGTATCTTTAATATTTGGTGCTATATTTGGGTGCCTAGAATGGCTATATTTGGGTGCCTGGAGCAGGCAGGGCCCTAGCCCTGCTGGACCTTGCTCCTTTCTGGTTTCTATTTTGGTGTTACAGATAAACAGGCTAGATCAGATCGATGGTATCTGTCCTCCAGCCATAGCCCATGGGTGATAAGAATGATTCAACCCAAGGTCCAACGGAAAGGTCTGTGTACTTTGTCTGACAGGCCAGAGGGAAATTCTCCTGATCCTTCAGGGTTCAAGCTATGGGCTTCTGAGTTAAGCAGCATCTTAACCAATTAATCATTCAGATCCACATAGTGTCCACCGGCCATAGATTGGCAGAGATTAGGGTTTTGTGGGTTTCTTTCACTATTGAAGCAGAACATCACTAATTTGTTTACCCTTCTTTGATGTTACCCTTTTAGCCCAAGGGTCATACGTAGGGGGAAAATAAGTAGCACAGTTGAGTCCTCTGGTTCCTGCTTCAACAAGTCAGTCCTGACTCATTTGCCAGGTCATTCCTGGTCTCACTCAGCTAGGAAGGAAGTAGGGCCTGTGGGGTTGGCCAATATGGAGAGCCACAAGGAGTTCCTTACGAGGGAGTAAGCTGAGGGGGTTCCCTACAGTAGATTTTGCTGAGATTCTTGAGGACTGCATGAAGTGGTCTTAGCCTTGTGTGCAAATTCATAGACAAACAACAAAGTCCAGGAGTGAGAATGGAATTGGTGACTTGACTTGGCTCAGTACAATCAGAGAGTGGCATTATTTCATTTCTTATTTTTTAAGAAAGTTTTAATTTTTATTAGTATATGTTTACAATGCCTAATAATGACTTTTCTTTTGGGAAGCTGGTTCATGGACAAAGCACATTTTGATTCATTTTCCATCCCGTTCCCCACCATTTCTTTCCAAAGATGATGACCACCTCTGTGTCTGACGCCATGCTGTGCAGTACAATGATAACTGATATTGTCTGGTCCCTGACTCAGGAGCCTCCAGTGATTACCAGGTTCAGTTCTGTGCTCAAAGGACATCTCAAAAGAATTCTTTTTCCTTATTGGAGGAGACCTTCGTTTTGGAGGAAAAAACCACACATTGTGTACCACGCTGTGGCGGCTGGTGCATCTACGCTTTTCTCCCATGATCGTTCATTCTGCACTGCCTGTCGTTCAACCCTGGGCTCGACTGTGAGATGGACACAGTGCGTTTCCTGCTGTGGAGCTCTGCACAGTTTGATCTTCAGGGAAAGCTTACAGTCACATCTCCTATAGGATTTTTTAGGATTAAACTTCTCTATAGGCGGAATTTGGTGTTTTTTATTTTGATGTGTAGTCCACTGTCTAGATGGTAGAGGAACCATCTAGAGGTACATTAGCCAGTGCCTTTCTGTTCTTACTTTCTCCTTGAGCAATGTCTTTATTCTTGAGCTGCACAGCTTGTGTATGGAAAATATAAGGGTAGCTAAAATGATAGTAAAATCAGGTGATGCAAACAGCTACTTTATTTCACTGAAAACCCCAGTATAATTGTAAAGATCTCACCAATGAACAAATGGTATTCTAGACTATTCAAAACATCATGAAGACCTTTTCTTTTTGACTCTGGATACTTAATATTAATATTTAGTTCCTGGATGGAGTGGGAGCAAATGGAATGGGGTGGTTCATTTTGAGTCATCGTGTTTTTAGCAAAACACAAAATTTCTTAGAAAGCTCTCAGTCTGTCCCACACTGTCAGGGATGACTGTGTGTTCATTGACATTTCTAGATAGAGATGTCCTCTGTGAATGAAAACAGCAGGGATAGAAATACATTTTGGGGAGCACAGGAGAACCTCATGAAATGAGGTGTTACCTTGAGTCATACTTGTTTTCGAGGCTATGATGCGGCTCCTAGATATCTCCTAGGATCACGGCCTAAAGCGTTACCCAGAGACTGCCTCTCATTATGTTTATTTTTTCTTTAGGATACTCTCCCCTCATTTAAAACTTTTCTGAGTCTCTGCATAGTTTATTGCAACAATGAGATGCTCGCCCTAATTTTCTATCCTCTCTCTTCCATCACAACTGTCCTGAACAATGTGTTTTCTCATTGTAGAACAGATTGACTATGAGTCTCACATGTACTTACCATGGTTATTATTGTCTCAATGGAACCCTGAAACCCTGGAACTGTACAGGGCCACTTTTAGGAATTCAATAACATAAAACTGCATGATATAGTCATGGTTTCATAGTTGCATGATTTCCTTTACAAGATTGTCACAGATAAGGTCCAAGCACCCATTCTTGTTCAGATCATAAGGTCTGACCCCACTCCTATGGTAGAACTGGGATATTTCCTAATGCCAATGGATGTCACAATGGGCAGTCAGCCTGAGAAAGTATCAGGGCTCACTACATTGTTCGTGAACTCACTGCAAAATGAAAATGTAGGACATGGCCAAGGCTGGGGAAATCAGATGCTTTCCCGTGGCCCACTGCCTGATACTCTGGTGGACAGGCA
Organism: Octodon degus; assembly: GCF_000260255.1. Lineage (NCBI taxonomy): Eukaryota > Metazoa > Chordata > Mammalia > Rodentia > Octodontidae > Octodon > Octodon degus. The sequence continues at coordinate 3,848,536 of NW_004524692.1, read as the reverse complement.
GACACCAGCACACCACTACAACCTTTGTACATAGACATGGGCAAAGCTCCATTCTCTACCCCCGAAATCCCCCAGTCACGCACCAAGTGCTCATTGATGTTGCCGGCTTGTGTGTGGACAGATGGCTGTTGCCTTACTTTGTGACCTACTCCTCTGTGTATGCATATGTGCTTACACACACACACACACACACACACACACACACACACATTATTTTTGCCTATTTCAGACCCTTTATTGGGACAAATTGTGATATCACAGTGATATCTCATCTCACTCCCAAATAGTCCAGTCATTCTAAGCAGGCAATGATTTTGATTCGTGGGCAGGAAGGGGTGATCAAGAGCAAGTCCCAGGGAAGTGGATAGGAGACACAATCCTGTGTGAATCGAGGTTTCAAATACCCAACACATGTTCTACTTTCCTGGAAAACTTCATTTATGCAACATAAATTCAAAGGTACAATTATGAAGAATTTAAAAATGGTGATCCATCTGGAAGAGGTTAATCTGGGGGACAGAAAGGACCTGGATTGGCTTCTTTCTTTCCTTCTGACAGAATTAGGTATGACCTGGACTCCTAAGTGCTTGGAAGGCTGCAATGGCTCTCATTCTATGGTGGGCTAACAAGGAGAAAAGTTGCTCTCATTGAGAGCCTTTGGGGTAGCTCCAGGGCTATGTTGTTATGGTTAGACAAGCATAGGTGATACTTGGGGTTCTGTGGCACACACAGGGACTGTGTTCTTGCTCTTGCTGTCCAGAGAAACAGAGAGGTATGCACTGGTAGTGCTGGCTTGAATAGGCTACAAGGAAAGGGGTGTGTGCGGTTCAACTTAGCCTTTGAGAGACCCCAAGGATTACCTCAGCATCTTGACTCAATGCTTGTGCTGGGAGAACAGCCATGAATTGTCTTGTTATAAATACCATTAATCAGGTGGGTATGATGGTTCACAGATATAATCCCAGCACTAGGAAGGCTGAGGAAGGAGAATTGTGAGTTTGAGACCAGCCTGGGCTACAAAGTGAGCTCAAGGGCAGCCAGAAATGCATAGCAAGATGCTGTCTCAAAAAGATAAAAAACTAAAAAATACCACTAAGCACACAGGAAGATTTGAGGACCTCTCTAGAAATGATAGCTCTGGGGAAAGACTGGACTTCCTGTTCATCTCAGCAGACTGATAATAATAGCTAATGCTTAGCAGTAACCACGTCATGCCAGATTCTAATCAATGCATTTTATGCAGTCCCTTGGTGCTGTGGAATAGGCCTATGTTTCCTCCCATTGTATAGATATGGCAGACAAGCTACAGAGAGGTAACTTTTCCGAAGGTCTCATAGATCATACATGATTGGGTCATTCTCTGGCTGAGGTATTCTGGATCCTAACCCTGCACTCTGAACTGCTCTCCTGTAACACATGACTACCAGGCCCTTCACCAATGCATGACATACACATGAGGGCTGGGAGAGACTGCTGTTGCATTATGGTAGTGCCATTGTTTCATTCCAAGAAGGTACAATTTGAGCTACTCATTATATGCTTTATGACTTACAAGATGTTTTCACGTATCTGACCCCATCTTATTCTTCCAATGATACATTAAAGCAGCAAAGCAGAGTTACTATAAAGACTTGCTAAATTGGGAATGTTATATAAACTCTGAGGATCTATTTCTTTGACCTTGCTTCTGCTTTGCGAGTCATTATGCAAGCTATTTTTGTTTAAACTTTTGAATGTAGAAATAAATAACTTATTTATGCACCTCTGCTCTTGTTTAGGAGGCCTCTTAATCTGGTGCTCCAGAACAAGGAAAACTGGTCTGTTCTAATTGTCAGCATCAGTTCCATAATATTTCTAAAGGATGTTCTTATGTGCCCATCTTATTTCTGCAGTGACATCGTGGAGTTACTTCTGTCCTATCAATTTTCCCAAAGTTCAGATTGTGAATTGTGAAACCAGGTCCCGGGGAGTAGTGCGGTGGGCTTTCTTATGTGGTGTAAGCTCTGTACCGTAGAAGACAGGAAATAATCAAATGTACTCCTAAGTATGGACTTATTGACTATATCAAATGTATACTTGCTTTCCCAAAGTCCAAAATTGAGGCTGCTTTTCTTCTTCTTGCTTAACTACAAGTGTTTTAATTAGATGAATTCCATTAATGGCCAATTAAGTTTCAATTTAGAGGTCATATTTGAACACTGGCAGCCCCGTCACAGCTTGGGCTCTCTGCAAAGTGACCTGGGTCTGGGCTTCCATCTGCTTAATGTTGCTTTGCCCATTAAGAGAAGTTAATGCTTCTCTAATTGTTTGCTTTGGGAGGGAAGCCAAGCTCTCCCCTTCCTGCAGCAATCTGCCCTTTCACAGCTGTGACTGAGTGCAGGGCAGAGAAGGGAGGAGAGGAGGGGAGATTTGAGGTGCTAACAAGAGGGAGGCAGCCCAGACAGAGCTCTCAGAAGGATTTGGAGTGGCAGTGACTTGAGGCTAGTGGGGACTCACTCAGATTATGAGTCTGCACTACAGAGACAGTAATTGTCTTCTCAGGCCAGTCCCTGGAGGGTGCTGATGTCTTCATGGGTGGTTTTTCTGCTATTAGCATATGGTGCAGGTCAGCTTAGAAGCCTGGGGACCCTTGGTGTCATTCCACTTACTATCTTAGTATTCTCAAAATGCTACAGTTGGGGGAAGGCAATATTGGCTCTGTGATGCTCTTCCAGGCCCTGCAGCTGAATCCTCTCGTATATCTTTTACAATGTAATATCGTAGGCAATGTTATTCGTACTTTACAGAAGAAACTGAGGTAGAGAGAGGTTAAGTAGATTAGAGAAAACCAGAAATGGGACATGATACCTGAGCATGCCTCTAAGAGACACGGGACAAGGATGAGCTCCTGCAGCGCCTGAACAAAGGACAACAGCTGAACCTCCTCATCTAAAGGGATGAGGTAAAATAAAATGTGTTCTGTTTTTTGTTTTGAGCAGTGAAGCTCCACAGTCACCACAGTTTTTCCACACAGAAGTGGAAATAGAAGGACGAGGGGGATAAAAGGACACAAATGGGCCAGACAATGGAATGCACAGAATCTTTTCTTACATGTAAACTATCCTGGATTAAGAAAATCTGTATCATCATTAAACAGGGGTGAGGTATTTATGGAGAAAGAAAATGGAAAGCTCTGTGAAATGTCTTTTTCTCTTTATCACCACTTCACTTCTTTGTGATCTGCTCATACATTTTCATACAGGTTCCCTGGAGTCCCACCAGCCTTGCAAAATGTGAGGTCTTTACACCCACCTCTGCTTCCTGTCAATGTGGGTATAGAGTCCAGTGTCACTTGACTGCCCAGTGAAGAGAGGAGAGCACTTGTGATGTTGGGGTGAGAGGAAGTGTGGGGGCAAAAAAGGCATCTCCAGGTTGAGGTGGAAATGACACGTACCAACATGCAAGTATTTTGGTGAAAGATCACCTGATTTAATCTCAGAATGCAAGAATTTACTCCATATTCCAGAAAAAGCAGGTCGGCTTTGGAAGCTTGGGTTGAAAAATATATTTCCTGTTGTAAATATATTTCTTAGCCTCCTTTGATTAGAAGTAGGATAGCCATCAATCCACAGGCTATGACCCCCAGGGTGCTTAAGTGTGAGGGTCACAGGTCCTTAGACGTTGCCACTTCACGGCTCTAAATTTGCTGTGGAAGAATTGCTGTGGAAACTTCCCAGAGGGCTATCAAAGAAGCCACCATCAAGCTAAGAGGGAGACAACACACCAAAGAATAACTTGGACAAGTCCAGCTTAGTGAGTAATTTAACTATTACTGGATGACTTACAGGCTTTAGCTGTATCATGATTGCTACCCCGATGTGCTAGCCTACTGGTTTGAAAGAGGACTAAATAAAACAGCAAAAACAGGGTCAAAAGCAAGAAAGGTCCTTGGGTAAAGCTGTGAATACTCCGCTCTCATCCCCTCCTTATCAAGAGCACCTTCATTCTCAGAGTATGCTATCCAGGGTGGCGGAGGATTGCCCTGCATCTCAATCTGGCACGTAGCCTCTACACCTAGTGTGTGCAGGGGCACTGGACAGCTGCTACTTTGGGCAGGATTTGGAGCACAGTGCCCATTATAAGAAGCCATTCATTTAAAGTTTGAAGCTGAAAGGTGGTAGCGTAAGAACTAAATCCCAGGTTTCATGACTTGGTGGCCATTGCTATCTCCAGAGCACATGGTTACACAGCATCTGTAACCTTTCTATAGAGATAAAAGAAAAGCTTCGGTTCCTCCTCTTCTTCGTCCCCATCTCCCTTCCTTCCATCCTTCCCTTCCCTTCCCTCCTCTCCCCTCCCCTTTCTTTCCTTCCCCTTCCCTCCCCACCTCTCTCATCCCCTTCCCTTCCTTCATCCTGTCTCATTTCTTCTTTTCTCTCCCCTTCTCTTCCCTCCACTCCTCCCACTCCTCTCTCCTCTCTCCTCCTTCTTCCTCTCTTTCTCCCCCAACCCTTCTTGGGAGCTGATCTAATTGTAGTGTCATTGACAGCATCACAGACAAAGCCCAGCCCAGCTTCCTTTCCCATCCTTGTAGCTAAACTAAGCATAAATAATTCAAATACTCAACAACACTACACTTAAAATCATGCTACCATACTTCAAATCTTTGAGTTTCCTTCATGGGAGGAGGAACAGAGATATAGAGCTGCCCTGCATAAGGTCAAAGGGCAAAGGCTGGGAGCCCTGGTAACTTTATTTCTCTATAGTGTGAGTTTTTCCAAAGGTCTGACTTGAGTTGTTGGATTAAACTTGCACTCTTTCAATTGAGTTATTGATCACCAATGCAAACAAACATGGAAGTATGTAGTTAATTTAAATGTATGGATTTTTATAATAAGATTTTATTATCCTCTATTTATAGACTGTGATAGTTTCCTGGGCTATAAATAGGTAATCACAAGACTCAATTAAATGCTGAGCCATAAGCTTTCACATTACCACTCTGCAAACACAAAAACATAACTATTAATATATGTCCCAAGGCAGTACATGTTGTCTCTGCGTTATTACTTTTGCTTCTTCTGTATTAAAATCTGCATATCGTGGTTGCAATCACGTAATGCCAGCACTCTGGAGGCTGAGACAGGAAGATCGTTAGTTCTAGGTAAGCTGGGGGTAGATGGGACACCCTATGTAAAAAACTAAGACAAAATAGAGAAACCAAAAAGCAAGGTGTTAAAGCTTTCAGAAGTTAAGAAGTTTGCTCAGGGTGAAATGAGAATTTTGCTGCTAGAGTAGGATCTTTGTACTCAGATGTTTGCATTTCAATGCTGGTTGCATCTTTTGCTTTCTGGTTTTGTAACCACATCAACTTTCTTTTCTCTAGGCCGCAGTTTCTTCTGTAAAGTGAGGGGGACATATAAAAAGGCTTTCATAGCTCTGATTTTATAGTCTTCAGCCTTGCTCTCTTCTTTCCTTTTGTTTATAAATGAAAACTCTGAGATAAGTGATGTGACATCTTTAATCACTCAGAGAAAGAATCTATTTATCACCAGGGAGACCTAGAGACAGTCTTGGTTTAATGACGCTGACCCATCCCAGCCTGTTGTTGCATAATCCCATGGCTGTTTCACTGCTGTTTTTCTAAGTGAAGGTCATGTCTTCTTTGATAAACTACCACTCCAGAGTAAGGTTACCATCTTCTAATTTCAGCTGGAGCCTGATCCAAGTTCTAGCCACTGGGCTGCTTCAGATTAACTGGGGTAGGGGATGGTTGGGATGATGCCTAACAGCAGCCTTCTTCTTGTTTCTTCCTGTCTCTACCTCTCCCTCTGCTCTGCCTTTATCTCCTGATAACTGTGGTCTTGTATGACTGGACCTAAACTTAAGTGTTCTGCTCAGCAGAAAGGTGGAACCAAGAATTATACAACTTCTTTGAGTCACAGTCACTCAAAGAACGATGTCCTTCACCTCACGTGAGGCTTTAGTTCCTTATGGAAGACCAGTCATTTCTTTCTTGAGTCTGTGTTTGAAATTGTAAATGGAAGGCTGGGTGTGATGGCACATGCCTGTCATCTCAGCATTCTAGTAAACTGAAAAAGGAATATCATGAGTTTGAACCCAACTTGGGCAATGTAGAGACTGACAAAGACCTTGTATGAAGATAAAAAATAAAACAAAATAATTTTAAGTGGGATATAGCCCAATGCACAGGGTTTGGGGTTACTCTTCAGTCACACACACATACACACAGAAAGGAAGAAGTGTGAATGAGAATTGAGGATTAAAGTTTCCTCAGGATTAAAGAGTGAAGGACTTGAGGGTTTTAAGAGCTTTGCTTTAATTAATCTTGGGACACTTATGCTCTGCAGAAAGTACCCCAGTCAGTCACACTGAATATGTTCTACTTATAAACCATTTGTCACCTTCTGACCTGGCAAAGATGAAAAGAACAGGAAAATATTCTATTTCAGTTGAGTGCTCTCAGAGTTTGAAAAAGTGAAATCAGTAATACTTGTTACAATAGTTATTTGAAAACATTTTTAAAATTTGCAAATTTTGATTCATTATATTTGCTTTTAATGATCTATTCTCAAGGTGTTGAAATCTTACCATTGTGCTCTATGCATATAAAATCCTATATAACCCTTTCAGATGCTTTTTTTTTCCGAACTGGGAATTGAACTCAGGCCCTTCTGCTTGCCAGGCAAGCGCTTATTCCTGGCCCCTCAGATGCTGTCTTGAGAGATTATATAATTATATAGATCTAAAATCTGATGGTTTAATATTAAATGAAAAAATTAAGAATGATGTTATTTACAATTTGCAAAAATATAGTTGTACCTGTAATGAACATTATAGTAGTAAGGATTATCTCTGACTAATGGATATACCATTGATTTTTTTTTCTTTCTACCTTTTATGATTTTCCAAATTTTCTACCATAAAATGCATTTTAAGTTTAATTACGAAATACTCTGTAGGATGGAGAATTAGAAAGGATAGTCTGTGTGTCTGATTTATGTCACTCAACTTTATGGTCTCAAAGTGTATCCATTTTCTTACAAATGACTCAAATTTATCCTTATGACAAAGGATGTAAACATTAGGTACTGCAGTCATGTACAGAAAAGGAAGGAAATCAAGAGCTGGGCAAGAGGAGGATGGAGAGAAGGGAAAGGGGATAAAGAAAAGAATTAAGATGCATTATGCACATGCACCAGCTCCCCGCAGGGAATGTAAACATCATGGACTATGTACACGCACTAATAAACTACTATTTTAAAAATGAGAGACAGTATCTGATACTTTTCTTTCTGACTTAATGAAATGCAAAGTATCTTGGGAAGCTTCTTCAAAAATGGCCCTTATTCTTCCTGTGGCACATAAAATTGGAATTACAGATGGTGTAAAGTTTTAAACATAAAAATGACTCATGAAACTTCCAGAAGGAAGCATCGGTTGATACATTCGTAGTCTTGGAATGAGGATGGCCTGTACGCAAAAGAGAAAACCCCAGACTTACATAGATGCAGTCTGGCAATTTGACTACATAAAGAAAATTTAAATTTCTGTTTGCAAAAAGAAATGACAAAGAGGTATGGTGGCACACATGTAATTTCATCACTCTGGAAGGCTGGGGAAGAAGGACCAAAAATTTGAACCTAGTCTGGGAAATTTAGTGCTTAGTGAGACTTTATTTTAAAATGAAGAATATAAAAAGGTCTGGGGATGCAGCTCAGTTTGTAGGACTTGGGTTAATATCCAATACCATCATGAGGAAAAAGTTTATAGTATATTTTCTACTAACTGCTATACCTACTCATGCCATTTCTGTGGACTATACCAGTGGCTATAGTAAGTCACAGCATAAACCGGCCTGGAAAATGCTGGCCCTGCTGGAGGAGAAAGGGATCTATACCCCAAAGGAGCTTCAGGACATGATCAGTATCCCAGCAGAAATTGTGGAATATATACTGGGATCCTGGATCCTGTGATACTGAATCAAGGGGCATAGAACATTAAATTAGCAGAGGCAGAGGTTTTGTTTTGCTCTTGTTTTTATGAGGGAGCATTATTTTATATTACAGTGTTCAATGTCCTGGCAAGGACCCTGGGAGACAGATCTTTACCTGTATTAACTGAACTGATAGAAAAAATATGTATAATTTTGCAAGAGGATTTATTAGGTAGGCTGACAAGATCAAAGAAGAGATGATCCACAATAGCCTTCTGCATACTGGAGCACCCAGAGGTTCACTCAGCTCAAGAAGATGGAAGCCACAGAGCACGCAGGATCAGCAAAGCAGTGCTGATCCAAGGTCAAAGGTTCAGAAATTCATCGGAGAGTAGCCAGCGTGAAGCTGCATGATAAGGCTAAAGGAACTGAATACGTGGAAATCAATGCAAAGGCAATAGCAGCAAAAGATGTACCCACTCAGGAAGGTCATTATTCCAAAGGGACACACTTTCTCTTCTTTTCCTTGTTTATCCTGTCCAGGCGATAAGCTCACTGATTAGTGTCACCCATCATTTAAGTGGATCTTCAGCCTCAGTACTGGTCAACCTGTCAGTCATCCAAAGACACTTCAAGAACTGTGCTTTACCAATATGCTGGGTGTTTCCTATTCCACTTAAGTTGACATATCATGATGAATAGTCATAGCAGCATTCTAATCACTTCTGGAAGCTTGGAGAAAAAAATGGTGGCTCATAATAAGCAAAGTAGCTCTATCAGAACTGTTCCTGAAGATGGCAGAACGAAGAGTGAAGGCCCCAGATACATGGATATTCTAGAAATGATGTACTACATAAGACTGGAAAATCTACATGTGGACTATGTTCTGTAGGAAGGCTCAGCCCACAAGACAGCTCATCTATCAAAGTGATACAGAATGCACTGGGTATAGAGGACCTGAGATGTCTGGTATGGCTCTTCCTCTAATGGGCTAGGACAGACATAGGAGTTGTAGCTACAGAATTGGACTTCAGAGTAGCACTGGGAATGCTATCACCTTGTAGAAATTGAGGTCAGGACAGCAGTGCAACCCTGTCAAAGTGAGGTGAGCCCACTTATTGCCATCAGTGAAAATGTCAGGCTAATACATCAGTACAATTCAGTGTGCTTAGCTCAGGATATCTGGTAAACCATAGGATCATTGTTTAATTTATATAACCTAACAAGTCAAAAATGTGTGCTGAGGACACTTGCTGTAGCTCGTTTACAGTTTCTAGACCTCTTTTGGGATTTGGAGCACACTGACTAGAGGAGCGGCCAAGTTTCTCTGAAGAATTGTTTTAAAGGAGTGCAGAAGCGTGCAGTGATCCCTTCCCCAGAGCTCCCTCCAATGGATCTCTGACCATTCATGTGGGTGGTTATGCACTAGACAAGGGAAGTAGCAAGAACTTTACATGAGTTTGTGCCCAAGATCTGGGTTGCAGTGGATACACAGGGACATGAAGTGACCCCATGTGCTATTACCATCAGAGTAGCAGCCTATGATAACCTTGTAGTAAATGGAGTCTTCATCCAAGTCTGTCACACAGTAGGATCCTGTGGGTCCATGGGATTTACCTGATGGTAATATCTCTGATCACCAAAATACGTAACTACAATGGACATATGTATGGCGGAATCCTTACATTTATTTCTTAGTTTATGGGATAAGAGCTAACGTGGCAAGAGAAGGACGATCATTCTAAATCTCTTTCTTCTATTTCATCCACTGTCAACACATAAAGGATATATAATTGGTGGCCTCTTTCACATCAACATTTAATTCATCAGTCTCTTTTCTATAGGAGTAAAAATGGATTCTAACTGAGATGAGGAGACTTCTGATAACTCAACTATATTTTATCTCCTGTGCTGGAGCTGGCAAACACAACTTTGGGTACAATTGATGATATGTATCCTATTGATTTGGTGAATTTGTCCCTTTTCATCCATGCTAGAAAGAAAAATCAGAAAGAGTCCATAATTAAGTAGAACAGACTACAGTGTACAGCTACGATCATAATTTTGTCAGATTATGTTAACTCCACTGTCTTTGGTGAAAATGCAGTCCAAAGGGACCTGGGCCACTGGGAAGTGCATCACACTAGTTAATTCTACTAAAGAAAATTTGTTCATCAGATCAGACAAGGAAAGAGTATAAAACATGATGAGTAAAGCAATGTGGTGTGGAGTGTGGGGTGCAAGCCCTGTGAAGATTCAGGTCTGCCCTATTAGTGAAGTTTCTAGAGGTCAGGACTCTGGAAGAGATGAATTGTCCTCTACCAGGATAGGGCAAGTTACCACACTTAAATCTTTCACCACTTAGAAAGAAGTATTTGACCCAGCAGGCTCTTTATATTCTGGATTAGAATATTCTGTCGTTGAGGATAGTCTCTGTGCCATTTTCCAAGTAACATGGAAGGCTTCCAGCTCTGTATAGAGCCCTGAGCTGGGTTCAGAACAAAGCTCTGCAGCAAAGCCCGGCTGCAATGGCCAGCAGTCCCTGCATTTGGGCTGTATGACCTGACATGCTGAGTAAGAGAGGTGTATAGTAGGCAAATACGCTCTGTGTTTGGTTTGTATGAAGCATAAAGAGGAGAGAGCCACAGCATAGCCTCCTGGGGGTTGGACACATCATGCCATTTGCAGCAAAGAACTAGACATCATTTGAAAATAGTTCTAGCTGGGGAGATAGCTCAGTAGAATAAGCGCCTGCCTGCAAATGTAAGGTCCTGAGTTCAATCCCCAGTACCACAAAAATAAACAAAAAAGATCTGAGACAATTTTTATAGAGGAGCCTGAGGAAGAGGGTGGTGGTGGTGGAGACTGAGTGGAGCCGGGTGACAGGATGTTGGTGCTGGTATTAGGAGACCAGCACCTCCCGCATCAGTACAATAGCTTGCCGACTAAATTCAAGGAGCTTCTGGAGCCAGGAAAGATTCAGCACATTCTCTGCACTGGAAACCTTTGCACCAAAGAGAGTTATGACTATCTCAAGACCCTGGCTGGTGATGTTCATATAGTGAGAGGAGACTTTGATGAGAATCTGAATTACCTAGAACAAAAAGTCATGACAGTTGTTCAGTTCAAAATTGGTCCAATCCACAGACATCAGGTTATGCCCTGGGGAGATACAGCTAGCTTAGTCCTGCTGCAGAAGCAGTTCGATGTGGACATTCGTATCTCAGGACACACACACAAATTTGAAACATTTGAGCATGAAAATAAATTCTACATTAACTGAGGTTCTGCCACTGGGGCATATAATGCCTTCGAAACAAATATTATTCTGTGATTTGTGTTGATGGATATCCAAGCTTCTACAGTGATCACTTATATGTATCAGCTAATTGGAGATGATGTGAAAGTAGAATGAATCAAATACAAAAAAATCTTAAAGCCAGGCCTGTCTTGATGATTTTGTTTGTTCTTCATTCCCTTGTTCCATTAATCATTTAGGAGCTACACAACTATATCACTTTTATATTTTGCAGTAAAATATAATACGTCTTCTCTGTTGGTATATAATTGCTCCATGCTTCTTGTAAACCATAAGAATATATCTAGCTTACATTACAGTATATGGCTTATGAAAAAAATTACCACACAGTAAATGATCACATGTTAAGAAAAATTTATCCTCATAAGTAACCTCGAAGTTGGTATTTGGGTTTTATTACAAAATTGTGCACGAAGAGAAAGAATGTAGACATTTTGCATATATTTTTCTCTTCTTCAGTACTAAACATGTACCTTTCATTTATAATTTCTTGATAATCTCTGTTTAATTTTAAAAAACATAAAAACTTATAGAGACCAAATATGGATATAAGTATTAAAGTGAAATTGAAGAGAAAAAAATAGTTCTTGCCACTCTATTGGGGCCAGGCAGAGAGGAAATATCTGACCACAAGACATCATATGAGTGTGTAGCTAGACCTGTACATAGTGATCTGTAGTTCTGTCAAACTTCTTAAATCATAATGTTGGATAAATCCAACAGTAATTCACTTACAAATGTTAGTGGTGCATCTTCAATTGAGAATAATTAAGGGCAAGGCACAAATGGTCTTTTGAGAAAATCGATTGTCAGGTTACCCACTAATGTTGTACTTGGAATGTCTTCTGTACATATTTTTGACCACTTGGGAAGTATGGAAAATTCAGCTGGTAGGAGAGAATAAAGGCTAATCTTGGCTTGTGGAAAGTGCAGTGAGTTGGATATAACCACACTCTGTGTGTGTGTGTGTGTGTGTGTGTGTGTGTGAAACATACAAATATAAATTATTTGGCAAATGGTCTTCAGAGAGATAATTAAAAGTTAAGGATCTCGAGATCAGATCATCTTGGGCTTCCCTTGTGCATCTCATCTCTAATGACATGTATCTTTATGATTAACAGAAGAGGACAGCACAGAGGCACAGATGAGAAGGTGATTTGAAGAGAGAGGCAGGGATTAGAGGGATAGCCTCACGAGCTTAGGGATGCTGAGGGTAGTCATCGGCCAACAGAAGTTGGGAGAGAGTTGTGAGTGAGTCCTCCCTCCCAGCCCCCAGTAAGAAAATAAGCCCTGCCAGCATGTTTATTTTAAACTTCTTTTGCCTCTAGAAGTTTGAAAGAATACATTTATATTATTTTAAACTACCTAGTTTATGAAGCCCCAGACAGAAAGATAATACAGAGGAGTTAGCTCGGTACATGGGTGCAAGCAAAGTGGAAGTTATGAAAGAAAATGGTGATGAAAATCCACTCAATGGACAGAGCTTCACGTGGTTTGCCTGACTCTTCACTTGTTGTGTGAGGAGAAAGGACCCATGATGAGAATGTGAACAGAGTTTTTGGCAAAGGAGAGTGATGTGGCTGGGTGATCAGACTTAACTAACATAGCTTCCTTCTGACTCTGGCTCTAAAGGAAAAGGGCAGAAGAGTGTAGGGCCTCATGAATGGAAGCAATCAGATCAAGGCTGTTCCTGGGCCCTGTAATATGTATGTACTGCCTCTATTTAATGTGCAAACTTGGAGCCATGGAGATCAAAGTTGAACCTCTATAATGACACCATTCCTTGAGGAAACTTATCAGTTGCTTGATGAGCAATTAATTCCCATGGGCTCCTGCTTTCTCCCTGACTCCATCTCAGTTTCTTACTGCCTGTCCCACTTCTTGTCATTCTTAGAATGTCTGACCTACTTCCCCCATATCTTGTAATCTTTCCCCAGTATCGATATCTACCATATGCCTTCGGGAAGATGATGAGATGTGGCAAAGAATATATGATGCTTGTTCAAATCGCTGGTTTCAGTAATAATTGGTGTGCTTTTGTGAAAGGTGATAGTAAGGAAAATAACTTATCAAAAGCCTAGAATGAACTAGACACTGGCCACACATTTATCTCTTTCATAATTATTCATTTGAAAACTAGTATGACAGACATTTGAAGAGTTTAAAAAATGTGTCCACAATTAGCTAGCTGGTGGAAGAGCTGGGAGTCCAATCCAGAATACTCAACATCTTGAGCCTGTCCAGATGGTCCAGTTAAAGCCTGGGGCCTCAGCATCTTCAGATGTAAAATGCAAATAACAACAGTACCCTCATGGAGTTGGAAGAAAGATGAGCTGTGGGAAACTGAATTGTAATCTGCAATGCATTTTGTTGATAATCACAGCTAAGATTTCTTGAACACATAATGTATACCAGCCACTGTGCTAAGAACAGCGGTAGCTCACGTCATCCCACGCAGTATCATCACTATTATACTCATTTTACAGTTGAAAGGACTGAAGTGCTAAATTGGGCCAATATTCCTTTGGCTTCACAGCCTCCAGGGAATGGAACTAAGCTCTCTACAGCTTGGTTCCTAAGCAGAGGTTGAGCTCCTGGTCCCTAAACCCTGCTGCCAGGGTAGAATACTATCTTTTGTTCCTTATTTGTGGGGTTGGCTTGGTGAACCTACACCTGCGGGCCTCCTACACCTACCTCTCTCTGGGCTACTACTTTGACAGAGATGATGTGGCTCTGGAGGGCGTGGGCCATTTCTTCCGTGAGCTGGCCAAGGAGAAACGAGAGGGTGCCGAGCATCTGCTGAAGATGCAAAACCGGCGCGGCTGCCGTGTACACTTTCAAGACGTGCAGAAACCATCTGAAGATGAGTGGGGTAAAACCTTCGACGCCATGGAAGCTGCCCTGGCCCTGGAGAAGAACCTGAACCAAGCTCTTCTGGACCTCCATGCCTTGAGCTCTGCCAAGACCGACCCCCATCTCTGTAATTTCCTGGAGAACCACTTCCTAGATGAGGAGGTGAAGCTCATCAAGAAGACAGGTGACCACCTCACCAACCTCCGCAGGCTGGCAGGCCCCAGGCTGGGCTGGGCGAATGCCTCCTTGAAAGGCTCACCCTTAAACACGACTAGGAGGTCAGAGCCTGGCGGTCTCTGAGGGGCTCCCGCATCACCGGCATCAGGGCTTTGCCTGACCCTCTCCCTCCAGCCACTAGGCAGCTTGCTCACCTTCCTAGAGCCCCCTCCCACATCTTGGGCCAAAAGAAAATAAATCCTTTTGCAGAAAAAAAACTTGTGGAGCTGTATGCTTTTCTAGCATTGCTGTAATGAAGTTCCACACCCCAGGTGGCCTGAACAACAAAAAGTTGTTGTTTCACAGTTCTGAGTTCAGAGTCCCAGCTTGGCAGGGTCTCTTCCTTCTGAGAGCTGAGAGGAAGACTGCGCTGTGTCTCGCCCAGCTTCTGATGCTTGCTGGTGATCTCCGATGTCCTTTGGTGCATGGAAGAGAAGCACCACCCGGTCCCTCCTTCTTCATATGAGGTTCTTCAGTGTATGTTTCTTCATGCAAATTTCCTTTATTCATAAAGATATAGCTGTGTTGGCTTAAGGCTCCTGCCATTTCAGTTGGAACTCATATTAATATACCAAGAGTCACCCCATTTTCAAATAAGGCATGTTTTAAGGTCCTGGGGATAGAATTTAAACATAGGAGTTTTTAGAGGACAAAACTCGATTTACAACAGAGGCAAAATTTTGATGTAATATTTTGCTGGTTTTTCTCACTCATAAATGAGCAAATCTGTAGCAGATGGTGGCGATGACAACAGAAATTCCTCTTTTTTTGTCCCTTTAGAAATTCAGAGGAGTGCTTAGATGGTTACCTTTTGACTTTTTCAGCACACTGCCAGGCTGCATTAGTGGCCTGGATTCACACAGCTGATCGGGAGGTTGTGTACACACTGTGAGCGCCAAAGCATAAATGTGATTGACGTGTTTTTAATCATTTCTGCTTTATTGCTGTTTGTTCTGGTCAATACCATCACCTAAATTAAGATCACTCTTTACATAATATCTCATTATGTAAAGCCAGAGAGCTTTTTAGATGGATTGTTCTGCCTTTTAGCAGGGCCCCGGGAAAAGGGAGCTGGCTGAACGTCTGCAGTTGCTGGGGCTGGGTGAAGTTTTCCCTTCCTTGTGTTCATTCTGGAACTTTCGTGGGGCAGTTGGTGCCTCTCCTATCTTTCTGCTCCATCCAGCGCCTCCTTTTGCCCAATAATATCCATGCCAGTATTCTCTATCTCTTTAATCAATCCACACCAATCAAATTCTATAAACTAAACCTGCTCCACTTTTAGGGCCTCACATATAGAAGTTTACCTTCATTTGTAGCAAACTGTTGCCTTTATCCTCTTTTAAGGCCTTCACTTGCCTTGCTTGGATGCTTCACTTTAATCCTCCTTTCTCCCTACTGTTCCCTTACAAGTCCACTCTGAGATGTTCACACAGCATTAGATTTTAGGTTTGTAGACTCAAATTGGTCAGACAATGGCTGTGACTCATACACAGGGCTGACACTGACAAAGGATCTACAAACTGCGGTACAGGATTTCAGGGTAAATCCTGAGGGGATTTGACTGACCTTGTCATGTACAAAAGTTACTTTTCTTGATATATAGGTCTTGCTTTATCTTGGTCTTAACCATTCAGCAGAACAGTATAATAGCAAGGTATGAAAAGTAAAGCCATATTAATATGCTGAGCTGTAAAAGGCTCAAGTCAACAACTTCTGACATTGCCAGTCCTATGGATAATCCACTACTATTATGGACTACTGGACTATATTGGATCATTTTGCTGAATTCACCCACCTACTATATTTAAATGGCAATGGAATACCCATCTCCAAAAAAACTAAACAAAAAAAGGGGGAAAGAAATGAAGGACCATTTTGTATCTGTATACACAAAATAGTTAGGATAGATATACAGCTACTTTCCTCTTAATTCAATGAGAAGAAAGATTTGAACTAATAGTGTTTGGACAGGATATCACGTCTGCATCTTTTACTATGAATAACCATTATGAAGACAACAATATGCAATGTATTAATTATTGAAACTGTCCTATCAATTGGTTTTGAAACTGTCGCACTGCTATTTGTTTCTCAATAAAATTAATAAAAAAAACTTTCAGACTCTTTTCTTGAGACCCTCCCATAACTCTTTATAGAGGTGAATTTTTATCTCCCCAACCAAGAATGAGGACCCTGTTTTGTTTTCAGCCTTCATCAGAGCTCCTGCTACCATACCCTGATTACCTCTTATCTTTGGACTTCTCAGTTCAAAGAATTTCTTGAACTTTGGAGGCTCTTAAAAGTGCAGGGATATATAAATCAATGTCCATTTTGCATCTGTGTATTCAAAGTGGCTAGAATAGATATATAGTTACATTCTCTTAATGAATAGAGGGATTTGTTGTAATAGTGTTTGTAAATAGGATATCATGTCTGCATCTTGTACAGCAAATAACCACTAGGAAGAATGTATGCAATGTGTTAATTATTGAAACTGTCCTACCAATTTGATTTGAAACTGTCTCGTTATTTGTCTGTCAATAAAATTATGGAAAAAAAGTGCAGGAAGTCTGACTAAAGGAATGAACAGAAACTGACTTGGGAGAGAGCAGAGGCAAGGAGACTAATGGGTATCACAGCCTCATTTCTGAGAGGCAGCATCAAGTCTCAAGTCAATGTCATGGAGTTTAACAAGTACAAACCAGGGGTAGGCCAGGAGATATTAAGAAAGACACACCTTTGACTTCAAGGAGCTTGCTGTAGGAGACGAACATTTATGAAAAAAAATCAAATGATGAATGGGGATTACATTTGAGAGAAATCACAAGAAACTTCTGGGGACCAAAAGAATAGAACGTTTAGATTTCCTGAAAGTTCAAGGCTATCTTCCTATAGGAGAAAAGAGGATGAGCAGGTGGTCAAATCCAGAGACGGCATCCTCTGCAAGTTCAAATGCATTCAAGAGACAGCCCGATAGGATCGAGAAATTGCAAATGTTTTTCTGTGGCAAATGATAATGAAAGGATTTTCTAGTGCTTTCTGTCCAGCTTGCAAGCATCATCTCAGCAACCATGTCCTGAAATCACAGGATCGCTCTTGGGCTGAGGTTATAACGTATGCTGAGCCCCAGACTAGAGGAAAGGGCCTCCTACAGGGGGGCATTCAGGGTTGTTATTTTTGGGTCAAATTATGCAGTGTAGAGAAGGTCCAGTCCAATTAATAATGGCTGTGCTGATCAGGAGCTCTGCAATCTCTGGATGAGCTCCTAATAGGGCTGTTACTGAGCAGCTTCCCCAGCTCATTTAACTTCCCATCCAAGTAGGCTGGACACAGTCTTGGCCTCTCTTTCCTGAGCACAACTGCCTCCCTGCCCACTCAGTAGCCCTAGGCAAACCTCAAGCCTTGGTCTTCTGTGATCCCTCAGTGCTGGCGTTGCCAGGCTGAGGCTATGAGATGAATAATCTTCAAAGCCTATTACCCAGACTATGCCAGGAACCCTAGTGTGCTACCCTGTGTCCTTTTAGCAAGCTAAGCTGTGTTCTGTTGCCGAAGGTAAAGAAAGCCTCTGCTCTGGATATGTTTAGGGTTCCCTGGTGGGATGCTACTCCCTCTTCAGTACCTCCCCAAGCCCTCCAACTCAATTAGGCATAGGTGCCTCTATTATTTCCCTGTTTTTCTTGTTTCAGGGACTCTTTTTGCCTGTCCTGCCTTTCAGGCTATAATTTCACTTACAGTAGGAACCTGGCACAATGAATTATGATCTTGAGCCTGGATTTAATATTTCATTACATTTCCTCAAAGTGCTTCAGACCCCAGTAAATTACTAATGAATGGATCCTTAATGTGGATTTAGTGAAGACATATGCAGATGTTATAGAAAATATTTATATTGGGCACTATATAATACAATTTCCTAAACAATTTTTAAGACATGAGTTTTGGCTCCAAATTAGTCTCTGGGTAGAAGCTATCTCATTGCAATTATTTCTTCTGCAGAACTCTGACCTCTATGCTTTAGAAATTCTGCTTGCAGATCCATAGAGCAAAGTAGAATCCCATTGCACTGTTTAAGAATATGTCTTGGAGGTATCATTCCCAAGTCCACCAACTTATTAAAATATTAATCTCCTAAAAGTTCTCTTTCAAAACTATTTTTAGAACCTCAGCATTAGCCTGACCTTCAATTTACCTGTTTTCTGCCTTTATTGGACTCCTCATGCTATATTTATAGCTTTTAAAGATGTAATTTACTCAACAAATATTTATTGAAAGACAGCTCTGCGTCAAGCTCTTGACTGGGTGTGGCACATTTACTGGTATCAAGTGAAGTCCTTATCATTTTGGGTTTATCTTCTGGTGGGAGCGAGAAACCATAAGTGACAAGGAAGTGAGTGAGGTAAACAGTAATTGTGCTAAGCTCTACTTAGGAAATAAACACTGGAGTGTTTGCTGAGTATATATTGCTAAACACCAGGTTGCCTCCAGGAACTCCCGCATTACTGTCATCTTGAGGTTTGTGTCCCATGCAAGTTCATCCATTGAAACGCAGGCGGGAAGATGGTAGTAACAAGCTGAGTCTTTTGGAAATAATACAATTATGAGGGAGGAACCCTCAGAATGGGTCCATTCTCTGAAAAGAGGTGCTGGCCACCTGCCTCCTTCTTTCTACTACACAGGGTCTCAGCAAGAAGGCACTTTCAATGAGGAATTAGACAAAACTGGGAGAAATACATTTCTGATGTCCATAGCCCATGTAGTTTATGCTATTTTATTGTAGCAGCCAGTACTAAGTAGGACACCCATTTTTATCATGCTAAATCTCTACAACATTCTGTGAGATTGGGATTGCTATGTCATTCTATATTTACAACCACTATTGATGCAGGTGGAATGGATATTTTTATAGTTGTACCTTGGTACTTGACTATTCTGAAATTTGCTTAATTTGCTAATCACATTTTGATGTAATTTTTTTTTAATTCCCACTAGTTGCATACTTGGTACCTTCACACACAAGATAGACCTTGCCAGCATCTTTCCCTTGTGGCTTACTATAGTCTCCAGCCAAGAAAACTTGTTTGGCACTCATTATTCTGGGTAGCCATTGCACCTCCTAGAACCAATTAATGAGAGTACTGAACTATCACTGAATTTATTTGTTTGTTTGTTTGTTTGTTTTTAAGAAAAAAAAATCTCACCCAAGAACCAGTCAGTGAAAGTCAGAGACATAGGAAGTCATGACATCAAGATCCTGGGTTCCAAGTCACAGGCCCTTCACCACACCAGTGCCAGTTTGTGCATTGATGTGCTGGTAAGGAGCACTTGGATGGGGGACTAGTGACTGGGGAGGTTAGCGAGTCTCCTCACATTGCATATCTGTATTGTGTGGCACCTTGCACCTGCTTCTTGGTACCACGATTACAAATGTGTCTGTCTTTCTCACAGTACTGTCAGCTCTTGGACAGTGAGGATTGGGCTCTTGCATTTGTGTGTCCCTCCAGCTTAGCTCAAAGCCTTGGCAGTGAGACTGGACTTGGATTTAAAAGCTGTGCAGGCACTGTCTAATAGGAACACACAAGGGGCAAGTGAAACATAGTGACTGTTTTAAAATATTATTACAGTAAAAGACACTGTAGCATCAATATTTGTTCTGGTTACTTTTTTCATTGCTGGGACACAGTACCTGATACCTACAACTTAAAGAAGAAAAGTTCATTTTGCATCACAGTTTGGAAATGTTTTAGTCCACAGCTGGCTGGCTCCAAGACAGGGTGGTGTGGCTGAAGGCATTGCAGAGGGGACACAGCTTATGGTGCAGCAGTGGGAAGCAGAGAGAGACGAAGGGAAGAGGAAGGAGAGACAGCGCCTTCCAGGCCAGGCCTTCAGCAACCCACCCCTCCCAACCAGGCTTGGCTTTCACCTTTAGCTTCACGTGGGTGGAGCCTCATCTACCCATGATGCAATCGCTTCCCCTATGAACATAAGAGGCTCAGGGGACATTTAGATACAAGCCATCATATTCCCACTCAGAGTGCACCTTCTTGCTGGAAACACACTTGCGCCATTGTTCTTGACACATTTTGAAGCAGTTCTGGAAATCCTCTTAAGTGGATGTCTTTATGCGGTGTGATTGAAATACGGTAAAGTATCATCCAAAGTAAAGGTAGGCTCATAAAAGCATTACAGTGTGTCCTCATCTATCTGTTCACCAGACCTGGCACAGAGCAGCCTCCAGCTCTTCTTTCAAGTCAAGGTGAATGGGGAAGAGAAACATGAGGGGAATCAATGGCAAAGTATCTTTTACTGTAATAAAAACATTAAATGTTTTTTATATAGCAGAAAGCTTCACATATAACTACATGTTTTAGTAACATTATAAAAAAATTTTTAAGGATAGATGGTCATTTCAATGTGTAATTCTTATAAATATTACTGGGATATTTTACATTCCTGTCCTCCTGATAAGCCTTTGAAATCGAGAGGGTGTTTGTATTATACAGTTTGAATCAAGAATGACCCCCAAAACTCTCATGTGCTCAGAGACGTGGCCTTTTGAAGGTGACTGGACCATGTCCCCTACAGCTAAATGTGGTGCCGGGTGACAGGGCCTGATCGGAAAAGGCAGTCCCTGGAAGCATGAGCTGGAAGCGTGATCTTCCTCCTAGGTTTCTCTCGTCTTTCTCTGCTTCCTTATTACTGTGACATAAAAACTTTTCTCCACTAGGCCCTCTCACAATGCCTTCCTGCCTTGGAGCCAGCCAACTATGGACTGAGAATATGAATTCTTCCTTATAGTCGTTGGTATTGGGTATTTTGTGACTAGACTACTTGACAATGAGAGCACATCGTAATGAGGACCAAGCCCAATCCAGGCACTCACTGGCCACACATGTGGTCAGTGGCTGCTTTACTGGACAATGCAGAGAAATATTAAAGAGACTGATGAGGCCTGAGTGATGCCTGACAAGGAGTTCTCTGGTAGACCTGACAAGAAGTTCAATATTGAAACTCCCAAAGCACTTTGAATCATGCTATATAAGTTACTCTGAGAGCTCTCATAAGAGCAAAGGGTCTCTTAGTACCATCTATCTTACAATTTTAAAGTAGGAGCCAGTGTGCCCTAGTAGAAGTGATGTGACCAGGAACAGGTTGCTCATCCTTCTGCACCGATTTTCACACTCTGAAAAAGATGGGCTGAATGCATTTATAATGCCTGGTACAAAATATCAATAAATGACAGTTCTTGTTAACATTGTATTTTGTGATTGCAGTTATGATACTTATTTGCTGGAACCAAAAATCTGACAAATCAGATTCTTAGAAGATATCAGTCACTACACACATATTAACAGAGGACCTCAACATGCTCAACACTGCTCCAAGCACTTAGGACAAATCAGCAAACAAAACAGATGAAGAAGATGAACAGTGTCCAAGAGGTGAACAGCAGGCACTGTTGGGAGTGTCCCATGACACTGTCTTCAGGCAAAAATTTCCAGCATTTTCAACATGACAGAGGCAGGCAAGGGTGAAGGGGGCAGCAGGAGTGAGATACTCCTGGACAGGGTATGGACATCTGGGGCAGTGAATACTAGCATAGGCCCCAGCAAGATGCATTCCCAGTATGCATCTAGAAGGACAGTGAAGTACTGATTCTGCCACAACCACACCTGGAGCTTCTCCTTTGACTACCTTATTAGAAGTTACATCATCTAAAATACTATTTTAACATAAAGACCAATACAGAAATATTTTGAGGAAGAACACAAAATTCACAGGAAGTTTTACAATAAAAGACAGACCCTCCCCAAAGACATTTCCTAGCTGTGGTGAATGTATTGGGCCAAATGCCAGGATATTATGTAATGTGCTGCATTTTTTGTAAGCAGCTATTCATGGGAATTGGTGGAAAGAACATGTTAATCTTTTATTTTTTCTCTATATTTAGTTGCTTTAGACTCTGGTGTTACCATGTAGATAGTTTCTTAACTCCATGGTGAGTTGCATAGATACCAGATTTGGGTAAAGGATGCTTTATGGCTGGTTTACTTCAGCTTGATGGCATAGATTCCAGATGAGGATCTGTAGCATCTCCAATCTCTACCTGCATTTATAAATCAAGGCTGAGGATTTCTATTCACGCAATTCTATGCCAGCTGTGTTTTCTTCTTCTCTTTTGCACAAAGAAAATTACATAAAAGGCTTCTAGAAGAGGAATCATGGCAATGTTCAATAAAGACAAAGCCGAAAGGAAGGTTATCTAAGGGCTATTCACCTTCCCTGGGGTTTGGCGGTGCCCACAGTTGCAGCTGCTGTAGAAGAACTCCAACCCCAGCAGGTCAGTGACTGGAGAGTTTGGGTATCAGAGCAAGGTTTTGGAAGCAAGAGACTATTCTCCAAACAACTCTTGGGAGAAGCTCTCTTCTGTGTTTGCATTGTGTTCAAAATCTTGACCAGTAAATATGGAATTCCATTCAACAAACTTTTTTTTTTCAGTTTTTGTTCCATTAGAGGTTGAGTCAGCCTTGGAGATGGTGGGCTTACCTGCCAAGCACCAGCTGAGCGATGGCCGTGACTCACATTTGTAACATGGCTCTTGGATGGCGAAGGTCTCACCCACATGTTATTGCATTTGGTCCCCATAACAATGCTATATGGCAGAGATAGATAGCAGGTCCTCCAATTTCTAACCCCTTGTTTCTCCATGGTAATGTAAACTGCAATATTTAGGCAGTTTTTCAGAACGGCAATGCTTGTAAACCTCATGGTTATGGCCATGTGTTTTGGTTTGGAAAAATGTATGTGAAAATGATGCATGCAACTTTTGAAATTTACCTGTTATTTTTTCTTTGATTTATTGGTTAGTCAGGAGTGTGTTATTTAATTTTCACATATTACAGATTTCCAAAATTTCTCTCTGTTATTGATTTATTTCATTCTTTATGGTCAAAGGATATGCTTTGTTTGATAGCAATCCTTTTACATTTCTTGAGACCAGTTTTATGGCCCACATATAAACTAACTTGGATAAAGTTGTGTGTACTTGAGAAAAATTCATTTTCTGCTGTTATTGAGAGGAATGTTCCAGAACAGGGTCCCCATCTGGCCACACACAGGAATGAAGTGGTGGGTGAGCAAGAGGAGCTTCATCTTCATCTATATTTATAGCTGCTGTCTGAATTTCATATTATCAACTGAGCTCCACTTCCCATCAAGTCACCAGGGTACCAGATTCTCCTAGGAGCCTGAAGCCTACTGTGAACTGCAATGCAAGGGAGCTAGGATATATTACTACCTTCTTTGATTATATTGTGATATCCTAAGAAAGATACTTGGTTTTTACCTCTACTTCCTGGCACAGAGCTCCCAAGACTGTTGGGATTTCCTGAGTGACACAGGTGACAGGAGTATAATTTGTTCTACTGAGATTATTTTTCCTGTGAGGCCTCCTACAGAGCTTTAGGAGAACTCTGGCCACCAGAAAGACTAAGTACTCTTGGTTCTAAGGCTTGAAAATTCCATCTGACATCACAACCTCCTGGAAGAAGAGAGAGAATATAGATTGAGTTGATGACCAGTGGCCAATGGTTTAAGCAGTCGTGGCTCTGGAATAAAGTCTCCACAAAATCCCCTAAATCATGGGGCTCAGGAAGCCTCCAAATTAGTGCACACATCAAGGTGCTGGGAGAGGAGCTTGGTGAGAGAGGGCCTGGGAGCTCTGCACCACCTTCCCCACACATTACACAGCTCATTTCTCATATTTGGCCATTTTTGAGTTGCATCTTCCATAATAACCTGGCAGTAAGCAATGTGCCTTAGCTTTATTGAGTGCTGTGCATTGCCTAGAAAATTACTGAAACTAGGTTGGGAGGTCATGAGAACCCCCAAATTTGCAGCCTATTCAAAAAGAAAGGCACAAAAATGAGGCCACTGAAGCTTGTGATAACATCTGGGGGTGCAGGTGGCCTTCTGGGTGTCAGCTTTTAAGCCTGAGGAACCTGAAGCTAGTTCCATGTTAGTTCCAGAACTGAGTTGAATTTAAAACACCTAGTTGAGCCAGTTATTGCGGTGCATGACTGTCACCCCAGCACTTGGGAGGCTAAGGCATGAAGGTTGCTGTGAGTCTGAGGCCAGGCTTGATTACACAGTGAGTCTAGGCCAGCCTGAAAGACATAGCAAGACCCTGTCTCAAAACCAAAACAAACAAACAAGTGACAGCTAGTTGATGTTGAGGAGTTGGTTGAGGAGTCTTAAAAAGAACTATGCATCTGCTGTAATAAAGAAAAAAAACCCAACAGTTCTTTGTCTCTAGTAATGATTTTTGTTTTAAAATCCATTTTGTTTGGTAGTTTAGTTACTTTTACACTCCTTTCATTATTGGTGAAGTGGCATATCTACTGCCTATTTTGTCTTTGACTCTAAAATGTTTTTCTTTAAACAGAATATAGTTCAGTTATGTTTTAAAACATCCATTCTCTCATCTGTCTTTTAACTGCCTTATCTAATGCACTTATATTTTATATAATTACTGGTACAGTAGAATTTATTTCTGCTATTTGTTATTTTCTACTTTTTTGTTTCTTTACTCCTCTGCTTCTAAATTTAAAAAAATTCTACTGTACTATTTAAATTTTCTTGTCATTTGTGATGTTATATGTTTTAAGTTATTAGTTTATATTAGGGATTGCAATGAATATCTTTATCAGAATCCAGTTTGTATTAATACCAATTCAATTAACACAATATATAATTAATTTAGCTATGCTTTCCTCTTTTTTGAACTTCAATTTGTATATAATTTATATATATTATGTGCCAATTGGTAGAAATGTATGCTCATTGCTTTTTAATTTCTATATAATTTCTATATATTATGTGCCCATTGGTAGAAATTTATGCTCATTGCCTTCAGCAGTTGACTTTTAAATCAGAAGAAATGAGTGATAAATAAAAATGTACATGTATACTTATTTTATTTTTGTTTATGTGATTATCTTTATGGTGCTTTGTATTTTCTCTTGTGAATTTAACTTAATATTTCCTGTCCTTTCATTTCAGAATAAAAGACACTCACTCTATGGTTTGCTTTCAGGACAGATTTGCAAATATCTTAATTCCTTTATTTTTGGAAAACAGTACTGCTGTTTTGTTGTATGTACTTAGGGTCCTTGGTCCTTGTTTGTTAGTTTTCTTTCCCCAACAGTGTGTTAGATATAATCCCTCTGTCTTCTGTGCACTGTTTCTCATAAGAAATCTGTTTTTAATCTTAAGAACTTTTGCATAAGTGATTTTTGTTTTGGTATTTTAAAATTCTTTGTCTTTTGATGGTTTCTTTATTACATGTATTAGTAGATTTCTTAATGCTTATCTTATTTGATATAGTTGTATTTTATTTTGATTTTTTGTCTCTTTTGAGAGAAGGCTTCTCTATGTAGTTCAGGCTGGGCTTGAGCTCACTTTGTAGCCCAGGCTGATCTTGAACTCGCGATGATCCTTTTGCCTCAGCTTCCCAAGTGCTGGAATTGCAGGTGTACATCACCATACCTGGCAGTTGTATTTATTAGATGTATAGGCTAAATAATTACTTATAATTGTTTTTAACCAAGAGACTCACCGAAAATGATTTTTGCACTGGAAAATCTCAGTTATGTGAAATACAGAAAACTTTGCAAGTAGAATCTAATTGGGAAAAAGATGAGTCAAATAAGAATAATTCTTTGGAAATGCAGTTTAGAAAAAAGAACTCCAGCTCAGTTCTGTGTGCTTCAGTGACTGCAGGCTGCTAGTTTTCATTGCAAATAGAGATTATTAGTTTTCTAGGTTAGTGAGTAGCTAGAAATAGGGGAATGAGATTAGGGCAAGTTAAAATGCCAGAAAGTGTCTGAAAGGTTATTTTTCTTACTGAGATTTGATTGCATTTCCTAAATAAATGCTTCCTCAGATCGATACAAACCTTTGATTAATTTACACATTTTTGAAAAAGCTGACTGTGAAAAAAATTACTAGTTTTCCAATTGTTCTTATGGAAGAAAGAAGTTCAGATGTTCTCTGATGCTAGTTCCTTGATTTTAGCTTTGAGACAGCGCCTCAATATGCAGGGATGTTTATTTCTTTTATTCCTCCATCCTACCCATGTTCAAAAGCAATTATAATGTGCTTGTGATAGCAGCTGCAACGATCATATATACTAAGGCAAAAACTTCACAGGTGACTAATACTATAAGTTAGAAGGAGCCTGAGTTCCGATAGTTATGAAGACATTTCCTTAGTCCTGGACCAATGATCTAAATTTCTGTATAAGAATTTGGTCTATATGTCATTTAGACCACTATCAGTGAAGACTTTTTTGTCACATTGCCAAACCCAAATCCTAAATTCTTTGTCAATGTAATAGATAAGCTGTATTTGTTACTGTGTTTCTTATACAGGAGGAAATGAAAACTCACAAGTATCAACTGACATTTTCAAGGCTAAACAAAATTGTGAAATGGAGTCAAAGTCCACATCTGGATGTTCTAATATTGTAATTCATATTCTTTCTTTTCTAATAGTATCTCTGTGGTGACATGAATGTTACTGGTTTTAAAACAGCTAAAAGCCTCACTAACAGCCATTATTATGTGGAGTATGTAAAGTTAGAATGGTTTATGTGTCAGGATCTGAGGGGCAGTGTCTGAGAATTTTAAATCCAGAAAAATTTTACCCCAAACTTTTCAATAGATGAGAGGAACTACTTATGGGGGATTCAGAGAGCAGAAACAACTTTTTTTTCCAAGAGGAATGCTTGAGATGTGTCCAGTTGAGAGACTGAGGACTAGTCATAGCATTGTACAATTATCCATTTCAAAAATAGTAAAATAGCAAGTCATTAAGAAGTAGAAAATCTGAATGTGTTAGTAGTGAATAACAACATTGAAGAAATAATGAAAAGTCTACCAGAGAAAAACCAGATGGCTTTACTATGAACTCTACAAAAAGTTTAAAGAAAAACTACCCAATTCTTTTTAAAATAATCCATAAGTTTAAACAGAGAATGCTTCCATATACATTGTTCAGAGTCAGCATTATGCAGATATCAAAACCAGACAAAGACACAGCAAAGAATGTCATAGGTCAATATTCTCCATGAATGTATATGTAAAAATCCTCAATGAAATATTAACAAAATGAATCCAACAGCATATTTAAAAGATTACTTACTATGTTCAAGTGGGATTTAGCCTAAGGATACAAGGATGGTTCAACCACCTTTTAAAATATATAAAACAATAAATTGGAACATCAACATAATAGAACATCAACATAATGAAAGACAAAACCATATGATTATCTCAATAAATGCAGGAAATGCATTGATCAAATTTAGCATAGGTTTATGATTTTAAAAAACTATCAAGAATTCATGTTTAGAGTGAATATACCTTA
>NW_004524692.1:3811734-3817536 GCF_000260255.1 Octodon degus | reverse complement strand
CTTGCAGGTATTGAATTATTTTTTCCTGCATCCTAGTTGTTTTAAAGAGATCTTTTCTTACTTTTTCACTAGCTGCAATGGTGTCTTTCAGGTGAGAAAGTGTATTTTCACTTTCACACAAACGGTTTTGCCAGCTTGTGATTGAGGTTTTAATTTCCTGTATATCACTTTGAACCTGTTTCATACATTCTATTTCTTTCCTAAATTGCTTATTTAGGGGTTCCTTCATTTTTATATTCTGCTCTATTTTTTTTATCAGTGTATTCTTTAGAAGCACTTAGTACTTCTTTGATTATAGTTACCACTACATTTTTTAGTTCAGAAATTATTCTGATGTGATTTCTTCTATACCTTTCTGCAGTTGTTTCTTTATGCCAATGCTATTATTTCTGAGATATCTGGTGTGTGATTTCCAGTTTCCTCAGTGCTAGTGTCTTCTGTATTTGTATTGGGTGGACTTGGGGCCTGAGACTGCATTTTGTTCCTTCTCTTTGTCATTTTGTACACCACTGCCTTCTGACCTTTGGTGTAGAGCTTAGATAGAGTTATTACCTTAGCACCAGGTCCGGATCTATGAAGTTCAGATTCCTCCAGGTGAGTGTTGTTTGGATCTGGCTGCTGTGCTCTGCTTCTTTCTGCTGCAGCCGTTAGAGTTGAACCCTTTGTGTCTCTCTGGCAAGATGTTCTGCTCCTGAATCAGCTGGGTGGGTCCTGCCTCTAACCTCTTTGCAGGGAGATCTGCTGAAGGGTTCCTCACTGGGCCTGCACTCTGGGTCGAATGAAGATCTGCAGGCCCTGGGTGGTCTCACTCACATGCCGGGTCTGGGCTCTGGGTCTGAGCCTATGCTTTCAAGTGTTTCTGCCTTGTTTTCTTCTAGAGGGCTCAATGCTTCAGGTCTTATAGCTAGGTTTTTGATCCATTTGGAATGGATTTTCACAGCAATTGAGCAACAGGGATCTAGTGTCAATCGTCTACATATGGACACCCAAGTTTCACAGCACTATTTAGTAAAAGGTAGTCTTTATTCCCACACATCTATTCGGCTCCACTGTTCAGAAGCAGAGGGCTGTAGTTGAATGGGTTTGTTTTTATGTCTTTACTTCTATTCTATGAGTCTCTGTGCTTGATTTTGTTCTGGTTTTCTTGCCATGTCTTTATAATGTAATTTAATATCATGTTCTGAGATGCTTCCAGCCTCTCCTTGCTTCAGATTGCTTGGACTATGCTGGACCTTTTGTGTTCCATGTGTTCATTAATAGTCTTTTTTTTTTTTTTTTTTTTTTTTGCTATTCTTTTTCTAGATTTGTAAAAAGAATGTCATTGGGATTTAAATTGAATGTACAGATTGCTTTTGATAACACAACCACTTCAATAATATAAATTTGTCTGATTTAAAAGCATGGGGGACCTCTAGATCTTCTAGTTTTTGTTTTAAATTTCTTCCATTAGTGTTCTGTAACTTTAATTAAATTTGTTTTGTTTGTTTTTGTGGTACCAGGTATTGAACTCAGGACCCTGTGCTTGCCAGGCAAGCACTTATTCTACTGAGCTATCTCCCCAGTCAATTTTCATTATAGAGGTCTTTGACTTCCTTGCTTAGGTTGATTTGTAGATATTTTATTTATTTTTGAAGTTATTGTGAATGGAATCATTTGCCTGATTTATTTCTCAGCTAGTTTATTATTGAACTAATAACCAAAGGGTACTTTTTTAAAATATTGATTTTATACCTTGTGATTTTTTTTGGTTTCTTTTGTCCAACACTTTATCGCCAGAAATTTAGAAAAATAAATGTCACAAACATTTATAGAATGATAAATTGTGTTTGTAACTATGACTTTAATGAAATTCAAGTGAATGAGAAATTTATGTGAAACACAGGAAAGGTAGCAGACACTTGCATTCTGTCTGAATTAGAACCTATGAGTTACACTGCATATGATGAATTATTTAGAACACATAACATTAATAATTCATTTTTAGTTCAAGATGAATAGTTGGTGCCCTTTCTGAGTATTTCCCATGACATAAACCTTTGTTTGAAGGTCCTAAGTCATGGGAAAAAGGGAGTGTGAGAACTTTGTGTAATTGCTCTGCCCCAAATCCTAAGGACAATTCACACACATTGGTTGTTTTTAGAAAGTGAAGGTGTGGAAGAACAAATAAAAGACAAAGGTTATGTGTGGCATAACCTTTCTGGAGGTATCTGACAGTACCAACTCCATGTAGCACCACCCAATAAGTTATGAAGCACAGTGAAAAAAAAAAAACTGCAGGGCCTTTTGTTTATAAAAACTATCAAAACTTTAAGATGGAAAGAAAGTAAGGGACCCAGAAAGTAAGGCTCTGTTGTTTGCCACAAGGTTTCTTAGTAAGCAAAGCATTAAACCAGGTGAGGGTCCTTCTGTGTGTGGATGCTGATCACATGTCCCTGGAGCTCACCTGGGTTCCACTAGCTTAAGTTAGGCTACAGATGAAGCAGTAACCATGGAAGAAAGAAGTGGACTGGTTCTTCCTGCAGGTTCTGTCCCTGGAAGTAATCATGGACTCATGTGGAATTTTTCTGTATTGGATCTGATACCTGTTGAGGCAAGGCACTGGCTCATAGGAAGAGATAGAGTTTGGGCAGATGTCAGCCAACTTTCCTATTGCTGGAATGTAATACACAACTTACAGGAGCACAGAATCATGTGGTTCACAGTTTTGGGGAAATTCAGTCCATGGTTAGCTGGCCCCAAGGCAAGGCCATCATGGTGGAAGGGCACAGTGGAGCAAAGCTGCTTAGTTCATGGAGCTCACAAAGCAGAGCATGGGAAAAGCATGGGAAACCCCAAGGTCACGATCACCCATGCACACCCAGAATCAGACTTTACTAACCCTGAGGCAGCTATCAAGCCAATTTTGTTGACAATTAAATGTAACCAGCACAGGGTGTTAGTAGAACACTGGGGAGGGGGGAACCTGTGAAGCACTATTAGAACTAGATGGATCATGGATCCACGTAAATGTTGATCTACAGAGGAGGTAGGTGGAGCCTCTTCTGGAGCATGAGATTGGCCCTGCCAACATTAAGTTCACTTAGAACTGGAGATTTCATTATCTGTTTGGATATTTACATTGGATTCAGAGAGATCAATTTTTGTTTTAACAGGGTTCTAGGCTTAATGGAAAAAAGGCATGGCCATTTTCTTGTGAGCTGCACGTAAGTGATATTTAGAGGCGTATGCATTATTACTTGTCTCAAATCTATTATCAGAAATTGTGAACTGAAATTCTGGCTTGGGCGTGGGCTCCTGCAACCTTTTAGGCAACTCCCTTCTTTGATCTTCAACTTTCCAAAATGAGGGAGTTGACCCAGTTGATTCCTCAAGCTACAGTTTGGGATGTGGTCCAAACTAAGTCATGATTCTTTCTGATGGTGCTGTTTTTCCATATCAGCAAGAACATTTACATATAACATTTGGCTGAAACCAGGCCTCCTGCTTCCCATCTTAGGCTCCTTCTACTTCACCGTATGGCCTTTAATACAATTCTCTTATTTTAGATTAAAAATGAGCTCTCTGTTCTTGCCTGCTTGTAATTTTCTTTTATTACTCTAGCTTTACTCTATGGGTTGGCTCTGTCCCAAGCATACAGGTGAAGTGGAGACCTTGAAGAGCTATTCCCACCTCTGCAGACACAGGTCCATGCAGACTTGGCTCCTGTGGTGGAAAATTGTCTTCTTTTCTCCAGAAGTGTGTGGAAGCCACATGTTGGCAGAAAAAAATTACTGAAAAAAACCTTCTTCTAAGTTTGGTTAAATCCATGCCATGTCTCCCAGCCAAATAAGGAAGAATGTTCTTGCTCTTGTCATTAAAGAGGAAATAAAACAGAACAAACTATAAAGCAAAAAAAAGCAACAGAAATGGAAGGTTAACCTTTGCAGTCTGACATGACATATCCAGCACAAGTTTGGAAATGGCCCAGTGCCCATGACAAAATATCAGGGCCAGGCAATCAGTAACAAGCTAGCGAGGGAGGCTGGATAAGGTCTCACACGAGACCCAGAAAGTAAGGCACTGTTGTTTGTCACAAGATATTTTGGTAAATGCACAACTTATATCCAGAGTCACATTACGGGCCACTTGCTCCCCCAGACCTTTATCAGCCCAGTGTGAACCCGTGCATACACTCTGTCATAGTTTTGATTTGGTTGATGTCATTAAAAAAGCACAACCTTTAAGTCAGACACACAAGGCTAGATGAACTCATAAAGTGAGAACTTATATAATAATAATGATACTTGATTTACAGATGGACTTAAGGCTTTGTTAGTAAAATATATGAGACAATTCCTTGAAACTTTGTGATTACAAAACAAAATAGAGTCAAATTGTTCAGCATCATTAAAATATCCTAAAAACTTGAAACATATTATTGAGAACAATTGCCATTTAGTTAAACAAGGCCTATGACAGACTTTGACAATAAGATGTCTTAGAATTTGCTAGCCAGATTTTGACATTATGTTAATAGAAAATCAATGAGAAGAAGACACAGAAACAGACTGACTTGATATCAGTCACCAAGTGCTTTCAGGAGTGGCATCTATCATTAAACTGAGCCCAAGCACCAGTGTTTGACCCTTGAGCAAGAAAAAGTTACAAAACTGATGGGAAAGGAGAGGAAGACAATACTCCAGCAGCCCTAAGGAGGATAGAGAAAGAGGAAGGACTGCTTGCACTGTCTCTTGATGCACGTGCGTTGGACCCTAGCAGGTACAAGGCATCAGAAATTGTCTTCAGGTTATCCTATCAGCAATGCCTGCAAGTCACAGGTGCTGGAAAACAGGACCCAAACAGACCCCTGCAGGAGCCTCAGCAGCTGCAGTCTGAGGGGATTAGAGAAACTTGCCAAGAAGGTGACACTGGAAAATGTCCATAAAGTAGTGTCTTTCAGATATGGGTTATAAATATATTTAAGCACATAGAGGAGAAAAACTGCATCACTTTCAGAACTTTTCTTTCAACATGTGCATTAGATCCAAATGTACATTCTTACTGTGATGTGTGGTCAAAGAATTTGAGTCTTGGGGGATGAGTACAAGTTGGACATATCTCAAAGTTTATCCCCCACCCCACCCTGGGCTATTACATTTCGGAGCCACCCTTCCATTATTATGATGTTTTTCTTCACTTTCCAAGTCTAATTTGATCAGCTAAGCTGAGTTCTCATCTTTCCACACTGGTTTCCCTGCCTCACACCATCCGTCTCTACCCTAGTGTGCTCCCTCAGGACCCCGCGTTCACACATTCTGCAGCACTTACTATATTGCACAGGGCTTGTTTCTAATTACTTGTCACACCCATCCCAACAATAATATTTTAGGTCCCAGAAGCTTGTAAAGTTTGTGCTTTACTCAGTTCTGCCTTCACAGGTGTGCAATCACATGGTGCTCTGTGTTTAGAAGGGGCTGATGCTTATAATACTTCTCTGTCACCATTTTAAAATTCTGAATAATTAAAAAAGCCTAGATTTTCATTTTGCATTGTACATATAAATTATGTAGCTACTCTTTTATATCCTAAATATAATTTCTTAGTAATTTTCTCATCATTAGAACAAAATATGGGACACCCTCAACTTATAGGCGGAGGAGTTTATCTTGACTTACAGTTTTCAGAGGATTCAATCCATAGTTGTCTGACTCCAAGGCCAAAGAGCAGGTGGGAGTGCCAAGCAGATGAAAGCCACTCCTGTCGTGGTGACCAGGAAGCAGAGAGAGAGAGAGAGAGAGAGAGAGAGAGAGAGAGAGAGAGAGA
>NW_004524692.1:3797655-3811634 GCF_000260255.1 Octodon degus | reverse complement strand
TTTCTTGTTTTTTGACAGAACCAGGGGTTGAACTCAGGCCATTGCGCTTGCCAGAGAAGTGCTTATTCTACTGAGCCATCTCCCCAGCCCCTATTTCCATATATTTGGAAAAAAACAAGAATGTTCACTTACACCATTTTTCTTTAATATTATACTAGGAATCCTAGACAGAGTTATCAGGCAAGATAAAGAAATAAAAGGCATGGTGATTGGAAAAGGGAAAGTCAAGTTGCCACTGAGTGTAGATGACATGATCTTATGTGTGGACAATTATAATGACTTCACCAAAGCGTGCTAGAACTAAAAAATTAAGTAGAATTACAGAATATGAAACCAATGCACAAAAATTAGTAGTGTTGCTAAAACCCAATAGTAAATTATGTGAAATAGAAATCAAAAAAGCACTCTCATTTACAATAACAACAAAAACACCTAGGACTAAATTTGATCAAGGAGATGAATGATCTCTACAGAGGAAACTATAAAACACTGATGCAAGAAACTTAAGAATATACATACAGCTACACACACACACACACACACACACACAATGGAAAACATGTCCTGTGTATATGAAATGATTATTGTTAAATAATGATATTGTTAAAATAGCCACACTACTCAAAGTGAGCTATGGACTGAATGCTATTCGAATTGAAATACCAAAGACATTTCACACAGAACTAGAATAAAATTAGAATATATATGGAAATTCAATAATTAAAGCAACCTCAAGCAAAAAAAGAATAAAGCTGAAGGCATTAAACTACCTAATTTCAAATATGCTAAAAAGCTGTAGTAGTGAAGTCAGTAAGGAACTGGCCTTAAAACAAACACATAGGCTAGTAGAACAGAACAAAAAGCCTTAATGAAAGCCCACGTAGCCATGGTTCATTGATTTAGACAAAAAGAGCACACAGAGGAAAGACTGTCCTTTCTATATGTGGTCCTGGAAAAAGTGAGTAACTATAAGCAAAAAGCAAAACTAAATATCATTATATCTGTCTTAGAAGTTACAGAAATCAACTCAAAGTGGATGAGGAACTTTAATGTGAGTCCTGAAATTATGAAGTTATTAAATGAAAAAAAAAGGCAAGTGCTTTAGGAGGTTGGGATGGGTAAGATATTTTTGGACAACATCTCAGAAGTCCTAGAAACAAAGCAAATGATGGATAAATGAAATTATATCAAACACAATATTTTTGTCCAGCAAAGTGGAAAATCAAAAGGGTAAAGAGGTAACCTATAGAATTGAAGGAAGTGCTTGTAAACCATACTTTCAACAAGAGTTTACTATTCAGCATATACAAAGAACTGAAAAACTCAGTAGCAAAAAGCCATAAATAGCTTTATTAAAAAATAGATCATGGACTTAAAAGACATTTATCAATAGAAGACATAGGATGGCCAATGGGTCTATGCAAAGATAATCAGGATCACCAACCATCAGAGAAATTTGAAACAGAACCAACAGGAGGTACCACCTCACTGCAGTGAGAATGCCTACTATTAAAAGATAAAAGATAATGAGTATTAGATAATGGTTGTGGAGAAGGAAAATCTCTCATGCACTGTTGGTAAGAGTGTAAATTAGTACAGCTATCACAGAATTCAGCATGGTGGCTCCTCAAAAAATTAAAGGTAGAAAAAAATATCATACAGCGCAAAAATGCCATAAAACTATCTGTGTATAAATATTGTGAAGAGAAATATGCACTCCTTTGTTTATTGAAATGCAATAGTCAAGAAATGCAAATAATAAAGTGCTCACTGAATGATGAATGAGTAAAGAAATTATGGTATGCAAACACAACAGAGTACTATTCACTAATTAAAAATTTAAAAAAGGACTCTTCTTCCATGTATGGAACTAGATGTGATTATATTAAGTAATGGAAGATGGGTGCAGAAGTACTGTTTGATCCTACTCAGGTGTGGAATACAAAAATTGAACTTGAAGGTGAAAGTAGAATGGTGGTTATCTGAGGCTGAAGGATAGAAAGGGAGAGAAAGAGGGATGAGAAGAAGAGTTTGGTCAAAATGTCTAAATTATAGTTAGATAGGAGGAAGAAGTTCTGGGGTATGCTGCACAGTAAGGTGATTATGTACATGACAATTGTTACCTACACACTATGTATATCCAGAAGCTAAAAGAATAATTGAATGCCTGTACCACAAAGAACCGATAATGTTTGAGACAGATCAGATGCATTTAATCTGATTTTAAATGTGTATATATTTTGAAGCATCGTAAGTACTCCATAAATATAGATGTATAATTTTTACATGGCTATGCATCAGTTAAAATGGATTTAATTTATAAAATATAAGATAGATGAGGGAGAGAATTTGAAAGGTGTGGAGGAGTTCCCATATGGGAGGCAGTCAAAATGGAATGCAAGAAAACTTTAAGGGAAATGGAGAGAGAGGAAAAAATAACAGGGCTAAAACCACCTAGAATAAGAAATAAAGGAGGGGGAAATTTTGGAATTTATTCTTTATGGATGCTATTATTTTGTAACTAAAGAAAAATTGAACTGCAAATTACAGTTTTTATCTCAGTCTAGGTACATAATAGCAATTATAGTGCAACCTACTCTGTTGAAATGGTATAAACTCAAGCACTCTTGGGCCAGAGTTACCATGCTTCTGTTCTGGGTGTAGCACTTACAAACTATACAGCCTTGGACAACATAAGTTTTGCATCTTGGCTCATAGTCTTGTAAAATGGGAATAATAACACCTTCAATGGCATTGGGCATGATCACCCTACAAGTTTGCCATTTCTTGTAGCACTGTGAGTAGTACTGTAGAGTGTCTTTGTCTCCCCCTGTGACAGGGAACTCACTCTCTGGCCTTCTGTAATAGAGTAGGAGGATGCTGATGAGAGAGCATGGTTCAACATAAGCTTTTTACCCAAACCAAACAGCCCAACACAGTTCTGACCAGAAGGGTTTGCATCAAAATACTAAGTCTTTTCCTACGTGTGAATCAAGCTAGAACTGTCATTTATATTTTGTTATAATTTTTGTGCTGGCACATCCTCAGCTGTAAACACAGTAGTGTGCTAGCAGGACAAGCTTTTAGGATTCAGTCATCGAAACTCTGTCACAGCTTCCAAATGATTCTTCAGTGTATTAACTGCTTCATTTTCTCTGGAAGGAAGTACTGTACCCACACCTTGAAATATACACAACTCTGCTTATTCTGGCTGCAAGTCTAGGGCTGTGTGCCAATATCTTTTATGAAATTTTATAAAATCTAGTAATAGATACTTAAGTGAAAATTCCACATCTGTCAGTTGTCAAATGTCCTGCCAAATGGAAGTTGTCACAGTACAGTTAGAGAGAAGAAAGGGGGAGGGAAAGGGGGACAGAGAGAGGGAGGGAAAAAAGGATAGAGAGAGTAGAAAGGAGGGAGGAGAAGGAGAAGGAGAAGGAGGAGGAGAGGAGAGGAGAGGAGAGGAGAGGAGAGGAGAGGAGAGGAGGAACAGAGAAGGGTAAGGATGTGGGTAGACAGAAGTGAAGTGTGAATGGAAGGATGAGGGGGTGTAGTGAAAGAAAGAAAAGGGTGGGGAGGGAAGAGAAGGGAAGAAGAGAAGAATTTTGGGATTTAAAAAAACTTGCAGTCTGCCTTTTTCCTTACCCATTTTCTTTAGCTCTATATACACAGTTGTGCACAATGTTGCTAACTAATTTTTTGTATGTGTAATCAATTTAACTAATTTCTGCTAGCTAACATACTTGTTCCTTTCTGGGTCCTGCTCCTGTTTTCTGCCCTAACCCACATACAGAAGTCCTTTCTCTAACTATCAGCAGAGTGTTCTATCAGGAGGTAGAATTCTGCTGCCCAGTCATTAAGACATCAGTGAGGGTACACCATTGTGGATGGATTATGCCTGAGATATGAGGCATAACTCGGGACCAACAACTTCTATCACATTCAGGTTCTGCTTGCTTTTATTAAAAAAATGCCCTGGTTGGGTTCATTGTTCACTTTATAGGGAAATTTGATTTGGTTCTGGTCCAATTCAGTTGCAGTGAGAATGGCATAGAGTTATGTTGATGAACTGACATAAAATCGTATATTAACTTTTTTGAAGCTCTATTCTTTTAGGAAAGGTTATGATTTGATTAACGATGGGGCTAGACATACAGCACTAGCTGATTTTGGAATTTCTATGTAGACTTGGTGTTTGGAAGACTACAAAAATACATTCATCCTCCTGTTAACACTTGTGATCCTGAACCCCCCTTTCTGTATTGCTTTGGGTGGAATTCAAAACATTACCATTTGGTGAAAATTTGGTCTACATCCTCCATTGTGTGAGATACATCGTATTCATTGTTGACTTCTGATCTCAGAAT
The DNA here is from genome assembly GCF_000260255.1 of Octodon degus. Lineage (NCBI taxonomy): Eukaryota > Metazoa > Chordata > Mammalia > Rodentia > Octodontidae > Octodon > Octodon degus. The sequence goes on along the minus strand of NW_004524692.1, from coordinate 3,807,267 downwards.
TTTGGATTAAGAAACAAGCACCGGTCTCAAATTACCAAAGAGTAAGTTGAAGTCCAGAGAGGTGACGATGTGAGAGACTAAGGCTTGTATCCCTGTTTCATGCCTAAATTCAGAATCAATTAAAAAAATAAGATACAACAATTACTTAAGTGGAACTCAAATAACAGTTGTAGTGCTAATACCTTCTGATATTGGATAATGTGCTTCCATCTGTGGAAAATGATCTGTTTGACACGGAACCTCTCACAGTGAGGCAGATGAACTCTCTCAGCAGCATTGCACGAGGGGAGCATCTCTCCTCAAGAGAAGAAATTGCCCGTAATGGACTGGAACACATTTCTGTGAGCAGAAGCTTGCCAGAGGAATGGAAAAGCAGGCAGATGGATGAATCAGTATTGATTTTCCATCTACAAATGTGTTTGAGTAGGTGAAACAGAAGAAGAAATTTGTGCCTCTTTCATCTTCTACACATGGAAAAATAAAACTGCATATGAGAAAAGTGTCTTACTACTGCGTGTTTCTACAATAGAAAATATTTATTCAAATGAACAAAATAATCACACCAGAGTTGGAGCCAAATAGAGGGCTTCATGGAGCTTCCCTCCATTCAGTTCTATTGTTGCAAAGAAATGACTTATTTTGAAAATACCTTGTCCTCTTTCTTAGCAATGACAGGCAATATGAGGTCTACACATATGGGTCTCCCTTATTTCCCTTATGAGAATGGTGTGTCTAGTTGCATGTATTTACCTATAAAAGCATTAAATTTATCTTTCTTATGTCAGAATAATACTCTAGTGTATAAAATATACATTTTTTTTATCCATCTCAGTTGATGGGCATTTGGTTTGTCTCACTAGTGTAAGAAACCGAAAGAGTAAATAAAATCTGAAATGTACAACGGGTACTGTGAAAGAGAAAGAAGTTGTTTAAAGAAAAGGAGCAACTGGAATGAGCAAAAGGAGAAAAGAAAGAAGGGCAATATATATATATATATGCTTGGATCATTATACTGCTGATTTCTGCTATTGGAAGAAGAAGTTAATGCTTAAATATTTTTCTCTCTCCTTTTTAATATTTTGAACTTCTTAAATCCAATTTTGCATGCTTCTATCTGATAATCTTAGCAACCACTTTGAAGACAACAATATGCAGTATAACAACCATTGTTGAATTCCTATTACCTTGTTCAGTGAAATGCTGTATTGTTTCTATTTGTTTACTATTTTTTCTTATCTTTAATAAGGTAAAATGAACATCAACAACAAAAAAGTGACAGGCACTCGGAAGACCAAATCTGAAATGGTTCTTAAATTCTCGTCGCAACGTTGCACAGTGGGTATTATCAGCAATGTTCTGCAGGTGATGAAATACAATCTTAAAGAGGTAAAGTAGCTTCCTGTGGGTCACAGAAATGTGATTTGCTCAATCTAGAAGGCAAGCCCCAGTTCACCTGACACTAAAATGCATGCTCTTTCTATGGCATCTCAGTGGAATTAATAATAATCCAGTGGAGCAATATCAATGTTGCTAATAGCTCACTGGAAGAAGTCTCTGGGATAAGACACAGACATCATTCTGTTGAGGATTTAATTGGCATAAAAGTAGAGGTAAGAGAGCTCTGGAGGGATGCTATGCTATGAATTAAGAAATACTGTGGAGTTAGAAATCTGCATAACATGAGATTATACCTCTAGTGTACGTCAGATTATGCCTCTCTTCTGACAGTTAGGTTATTCTGAAGCTGAGGCTTGCCCACTGTGTCACATCGAAGTAAAAACATCATGGATCTACAGTGCCAAGAGCTGGACCAAGGTCCTCTGGAATCCAGGCTAGGGAAGAATGTGGATCAACACGTAAAGTGTTCCAGCCATCAGGGCAATCCAGGAAAGCAAGTCAGGGGAGAAAGGGACTAAAGGCACAGCCAAGGGGACAGTTATAGAAAGACCTGCAACATGTGCGAGGGGAAAGGTCTCAAGCTGGGAGGCAGAAGCAGGAAGACCCAGTGCTATCAGCAGAGGGATGGGAAGGTACAAATCTGCAAAGGTACCTGGAAGGTCAGCATGTAAACAGGGGTCACACAAGTGTGATGGGGTGTGAGAGCATCTTGGGCATCTCCCCCATCTATCACCTTCAGCCAGCATGCCTTGTTATGTTGGGTCTACATTCAGGCTTAAAAACCTACTTCATACCAAATTTGAAGCAGTACAGATTAATCAACATTGAAGAAATAGAGAAATAGATCATACAAAATAGACTTACGTATTATCACACAAAATGTTTCAAATCATTGTGTTCTCTTCAAAGAAATAAAAAAGGAGAACTTTAAAGAGATATTTTGGTGATAAAAGATTTGGGACCAAAGTATGAACTATTCTTTAAGATCTTCTAAATTTTAGCATTCCATAAATTTTTTCTCTGTCTTTATTCTCTTCTTTGAAGAGCTATAGTCATCCATACATTGCTGCTTGTTGGAAATTCTAGAAAGCATTCACAGGTCACCTTTATTAACATTATTAGAAAATAATATAGTAGAATAGTGTTTTGAGATATTACAAGTTTCTTTCTCTCCTAGTATTTCTAGTTATCGTCTAAATTTTTTTTATGTATTTGATACAGGGTACCAAATTTTCATGGTAGTGAAAAATTAGGTGAGAGCAAGACAGGATTTACAGGGTCTCACTACATAGATCAGTCTTGTAGTGATCCTCCTGTTTTCAGCCTCCCAAGTTCTGGGATTACAGGTGCGTACCACCACGCCCAGCCTCCATTGCTGTCTCAGTGTGCCCCAGGGATGGGGCCAGCACGGCACACCAGGGATCAAACCCTGACCACTGTGCTCTGCCTAAGCAGGTGCATTAGTCTGCTGAGCTATCTGGCTGGCCCTTCTAATTCTTTCTTAATTTGGGTAGTTAGAATATAAGGTTTAACAAATAATATACTAGAAGAAGAAAATGATCTCGAATTTGTAAGCTTGGACTCATTTGTAAGGGAAGTGTAAAAATGTGAGATAAGTCAAGTAAGCTTCATGACTATTTAAGGTATATTGGAGTAGAGAAGGCAGTGGGCTTGGATGAAGGAGGCGAAAGTATCAGAGAAATCTAGAAATAAGCCGACGCTCTGCCTTCCAAGCTAGATGATCCACTTGCAGAGAGAACCCATGGTTTCATTCCTGGGTGGACACTAGGGGTGCAAGACTCCAGAGTAGGAGGAGTTGAGCAGAATAACTAATGTGATTGCCCGGAAGGTTCTAGACACCACCATTTCTCATCGTGATGTGGTAGTGAAAAATTAGGTGAGAGTGAGACAGTGGTGTTGTGTAGGGCTATGGGCAGCACCTATTTGTATCCACAGTGCTTGCGAACACAGGAGCTACCGCACATCTACTTCAAGAAGGGACACTGGTATGACCCGAAAGGACAATGGTTATGACTGATCAGGCACAAATCACGAGACTCAGCGCTGCTTGTCTCTTCCGCTTGGCCCTACTAATCCATACACAGACTCCTCACTTGTTTCTGCACAATCTTTCCCTAGAAATAAGACAAAACCTGAGGAAGCTGGGAGAGTGCTGGCTGCAACATTGATTTTCTGGCTTTCAGTAGACCAGGGAACATATTCAGATTTTAAGTTAAATTATATAAAAATAAATTTGCATTTGAGCACTGTTAAGTTTGCAGATAAAATTCTTACCCACCATGCAGAACATGGACAGTTTCTCAAGATACTCTAGCTTCGTATAAGACCCCGTAAGGTTTTTGTCATCTCCATTTCACAATGAGAAACCGAGGCCATGAAATTAAATCATTTGCACAAAGTTACATGGCTGGCTGATGGAAGGAAGGCTGATGTCTGGTTATCAAGTCGGTTATTTCTGCAGACCATGCAGTGTTTCAAAGTCTATGCCTGACTTAAGAAATACAGATTAGGCAGAAAACAAGCAAAACCAAGTACAGGTGCCAAACAAAAATAGTTACGGGGTAGTGGCAAAAATCCTCTTTGAAGTAACTGTGATTCACTCACAAAAGGAAGGAAGATGCTCTAAAAGAATAAAAATGAGTCTTTTATAAGGGTAAATTCTGGGTCTCTCTTGGGTCAAGTGTTGTTTATGCCTTCGTAGAGCAGATACGACTTCAGTTATGTCTACAGGAAAAGCTACTTATTCAGGGCTGTGTGTGGAGGAGATAAATCCAGGAAATACTCTGGAAAATTCCTGAGCAGAATGTTCAGAGTTAGCTTGTGAGAGGAGACTTCTTTGTGCATCTATGCCAAGCAGAGCAAGCTCCAAAAGGGTCAAATACAAGCATCTGCATTTGAAGTACAGCCAAGGACAGCGGTAAAGTGACTGCCAAAGCTGGCTGTTATTTTGGGTTTGTTTATTTGTGGTGATTGTTTAGTGAAAGGTAGGGAGGTGGCTGTGAGCTCTCAGTTCATACAGCATGAATGGACATCGCTCACTCCCTTTTCCTTCAGAATACATTGATAAATTGATAAGTGGGTCAGAGGGCGAGCTGATCTAGCTCAGCAGGTGCATGCAAGGAATAAAGAGTCCTAATAATTCAGAAGCATTCGCTTCAAGGCTGTCTTACTGGGTTGATAGCATTGTATGTTTTTTTTCCAAAACAATTAAAAGCTAAAATGATAAGAAAAATGTTGCCGTGGCTTGTGGCTCCAAAAGGCACAACCATTTCTACATAGATCAGTGCCATAGCAGGCTGTTTGTATCACCAAAAACTCAAAAGCATTCACCATCACTGACTTAAATCTTCCCACACTTGGAAGACTAACCAACTTTCTGTTGTAATGCATAATTCTACTTGTCTCAGTGCTTGACTTTACTAACTTCTTTGCCAGTTTAATATCCTTGTCCTGTCTCTAGGTCTAGGACACACAGGCCATCTGCCATGTCTGTGAGCAACACCTTCCACATGGCTGGCTTTCTAGTTAACAGATGGGGCTTTTATTTCACACTAAGCCGACTTCTGTGAAAAGTCTTTGTCACTTGCAGTGTGATGTGACTGCTGAGTGCACACCATTCTAGCAGCAGGTTCCCCTGGTGCACCACACACCACCTTCCTGAGGCCTGTGGTTCTTGCCATTGCCTTTTGATGTGTCCAGCCATTGCCTGTAAAATTTTAGTGGGCATGCATCCCCTGAAGAACTGAAGTTTCATCAGCTGGAAATTAGTCCTGCATTTCTTTTTCCTCTCTGGGAATTGTCTCACCTTCTGATGTGTGTGTGTGTGTGTGTGTGTGTGTGTGTGTGTGTGTATAATTCTCATTATTAATATGCCCTTAACACATCCTAGAACTATTTCTTTGGACTCTCATTAAAATAATAATAATAATAGTAATAAAGTACTTCAGATTTTATAAAGCACTTTTAAAAGGACTAAGCAGCAAAACAAGGTTATTGGGTGTAAAATTCCAGCTTACACGTATTTATTCAGGTAGTACTAAGTTCACAGGTTGCTTTTCCTTCCTCAATAACCAAGTCATATTAATTTCCCCAAAGTAATGAATGCAAGCCAGCGAATTCATACATCATCCAAAAATTGCAGCAGGCAGTTTCTACTGATGCAAGGAGCAGGAAGAGTGTTTTCCACAAGCTCTTGCGTGCATGGTCCTGAGCTTCAGGCTTAGAAAAAGCAGCTTTGGGATCTGGGAAGAACTGATTAGTTAGGATTTGACTTACCTGGTTCCAGCAAGTCTACCTGGAAAGACTGTACTCAGTTCAGTTCAGTACAGAACCGGGGGCTGATGGGGGATGAGGAGGGCCAACCCAGGATGATGACTGCCTTTGCCGATCTATTGTCTTACGACTTGCTTGATTTTGGGAGGACATCTTGGGGACATCCTGGGATCTGAGGTATATGTGAGCAACATTTGTGAGGTGCAACAAAAATACAGAAAATAACTATTTAAAATATTACAGTAAAAGACAGATTACCAGGAATCCCCCTTGTTTTGCACACACTTATCTCCTTCTTTTGTCCACCTCTGGAAGCCGTTCTGGAAGGCTTCTGTTGTGAGGGTCACTAGTTGTGCTGTTGTGCCTGTCTTGATGTCCTGAACCCATTCAAAACATTTACCTTTATGATCATCTTGATTTGAGGGTAGAGGAAGAGTTATGTGGTGCAAGATCCAGTGAACATTGTGGACAAGGATATCCTGTATTATTTTCATTTGACAGAAATTGCCCTAAACCTTTTAAATCAATCCAGTACCTCAAGGCAGCCATGAAAAGATACTCATGAAAGGGGAATTCCAGAATTGCTTCAGAGAGTGGTAAAAACAATGGGATAAAGTGTGTTTGGAGCAAGAGAAAATATTTTACTATAATATATTTTTAAGATTTTTATTTAAACATTCACTGTATTATCATACCTCATATGTACAAATATGCACATAATACAAATGAACACATTCTCTTGTGTTTGTGTTTCTATTCTAATGCTTTAGTCATCTTTTCAGAAAAATAAAACTCAGGCCAGCCCGATAGCTCAGCAGACCAAATCTCCTGCTTAGGCAGATACACGGATGAGAGTTTGTTCCCCAGTGTGCCATGCTGGCCCTGCTCCTAGGGTACACTGAGCTGGCAACTGAGACTGGGCGTGGTGGTTTGTGCCTGTAATCCCAGACCTTGGGAGGCTGAATACAGGAGTGAGGCCCTGTAGTCTCTGTACTAAAGTACCTAAAAAAGAAAAAGAAAACTCAGAAAGATAGCTATGTGTTGAGAAATAACAATGTGGATAGATTTCTGATTAACACTTTCTCTGAATTGTCTATTTTAATTTTACCCTAACTTCTGGAAATGAAGCCTACTCTTCTTGAATTTATCGACTGAGGAGATGAGGCTATCTAAAAAATTCGTGTCCCTGAGCCTGGCTGTGGATTGAGCTTTGTACTGCCCTGCCTCAGACCTCTTTCTGTGGTGTTATATTATCACCGTTGAGCCTCTTTGATGCCTTTGTGCTTCACAAGGCCAAATTGCAAGCTCCCAGAAGCCTCATTCTTGCATTGTGGCTCACCCAGGTGGCACTCAACTAATGATGGCCATCAAGATTCAGATTTCCAAAAGGAATGGTTTTGGGGCATGCTGGGATTTGGGTCACGTGATCCATGTATAGGACACGTTGTCACTCCCCTTACAAAACAAGGCTGCCATGAGCCTCCTTGTACCCATGGGTGACCACACTACACTGTCACTTTTGCTTTGTCTCCTTTTTAGCCTCCCTTCCTTGGTGCCATGTTTTTAGGTCACCACCTAACCACAATGCAGCCCCTGATGTACTCCCCATCTAGATCATGCCAGCCTGACTTTTCCTCACACTTGCTCACACTTCTGGTCACGAATGCTATGCCGTTCTCACCCAGACATATCATTTACATTGTGCTGTGCTTGCCATCCACACAGAAAATCCACAGGAGTGATGTGCTCTGGATTTGTGAAATGTGGCAGTTTTATAGCTCATTCACTTTCCAGCTGGTCTTGCACAGGCTCATAACAAACACAGTTTGCCAATTAAGCCTGAATTTCATGCACATCCTGGTGTTAAATCTCCAACCTCTCTCTTTGCTTATATGACTGAATCATGTCTAAGTTATTTTCTTTTCCTTGCTGGGACAACATATCCAACACCCCAACTTAAGGAAGGAAAGGTTTATTTAGCTCACAGTGAGTGGAGAGTTTAGTCTATACTAGGCTGGATCCAAGGCAGAGTGGCACAAGATGAGGGCAGGCACTCATGGTGGTGGAAAAACAGCAAAGAGCAAAAGCAGCTGTGGCAAAAGCAAGCCCCTCTCCCCTCCCTACATTGCATTCAGGTTATCTTCCCCAGGGAGGGTGTAGCACTGACACCCATAATCCCCACATTGAATTAATCACAAGCTCTAGAAGCCACTCCATGAGTGTATGAGGCCTTAGGGGAACAACTAGATGTAAACCATATCAAATCACATGTTTTCTGAAATCAGGGCTGATCACTTATTTATAATCAGTATTTTCTCCTTGCTGTTCTGCCATCTACTGAATTGTCTATCTAAATCAATAGATAGTCTTTAGATAGGAGCATTTCTAACCTAAATTTCCATGAAGGTGTGTTTTCAGGATTCATTTGCTTATTGCACATTTAACACCTGAAGCTTCAGCTTCCCATTTTAATTGGCTTGTTCCTACATACTCCTTTCCTTGGAAATTTATCCTTTCCATCTCTAATGTGTGTCTCTATTTTGGTGCTTGTGGATATATACGTCTTTTTTATTTTTATTTGTTTTGCTCATTGGATATAGAATGTCTTTAAATTTCACAACCTTGTGTGTCTAGCAAAGCCCTTGCATAGCACATATTTGTTAATAATTTTGCCTTCTTACATTTTTTATTTTTTAAAATAGTTTTGACTTTCATATTTCTCATGGCTAAAGATGTTAAACATTTTTTCATATACTTTTTAACCATTAGTATTTCTAGAGAAGTGTACAGTTCACATTGTCATTTATTGAATGGGATAGTTGATCTTTTAATGTTGTCTTTTTTGATATATATATATATATATATATATATATATATATATATATATATTTCCTCTATCAGAAGAGTAGCTGGCAAAGGTTTTCTTCCATTCTATAAGGTGTCTCTCGATTCTGTTCATTGTTTCCCTTGCTGTGCAGACACTTTTTAATTTGATGTAGTCCCATTTGTCTATTCTTGTTATTATTTTCTGTGCTATTCAGGTCCTGTGCAGTGAGTCTTCACCTGAGTCTATGCTTTCTTTTCTTTTTTTAAATTTTATTGTATTGAGAAACAAATAGCAATGAGACAGTTTCAAATCTGGTTAATAGGACAGTTAAAATGATTAATACATTGTACATTGTTATCTTTTTAGTGGTCATCCACAGTCAAGGCGAACTTGGGATCTTGTGCTTGCCAGGCAGGTGCTTATGTTGCTGAGTGACCTCCCCAGCCCCTAGATATGCATTCTTTTTTTTTTTTGAGGTTTTTTTTCTTGAATTTTTTTATTGGTACATTTTATATATACATAATGATAGCATTCATCATAAGGGAATTGTACCTTACTTCAAACAATAGTTTCAAGCATTTTTTTAAAAGATTTAAAATTTCTGAATTTAGTTCAACTTATAATACCACATTTCCAAGAAAAATGAACCTTTTGCAAAGACATTTAAATAAAATCATACCAAGATACACAAAAATGAAATTGTCTAAAACTTCTTGTAAAGAAAAAATCATTAAAGCATATACATAAAAATATTAGCTATGGAAGAACCAAATTAAATGGCATCTTATTCCATATTAGAAAGAAAAAAAAGGACCAAGGTTGTAAGAAACTAGATTAATTAAAGGACTGAAAGAAAAGATCTGTTGTCTTTGAATTTTATACTTGGCAAACATACCTTTGAAAATGAAAAGTAAGATTTTCTAGTTATACAAACCTGAAATATTTTAATACCTCCAGAAGTAGCATATAGGAAATAACAAAGAATATAATTCAAAAGGCAAGAGAAGCTGCAGTATGCTCCTGGATGAACAAAAAAGAGCTCTCAATATGGTAGTTATGCAGGACTATATAAAAGATATATTAGATGAACCCTT
>NW_004524692.1:3777702-3791793 GCF_000260255.1 Octodon degus | reverse complement strand
AGAGAGACACACAGACAGAGAGAGACACACAGAGAAAGAGACAGAGGGAGAGAAGGAGCCAGGGAGGGAGATAAACTTTTCCAAGTAATGCCAGAGTGACCTGCTTCTTCTGACCTGGCTCCACCTTTTAACAGCACACACAGCAGTTAATCAATTAATTAGTTCCCCCATGATCCAATCACCTTCCAAGAGTTCCACTTTTGAGGACATTCATTGGTCTTTTGAGGGACAACCTAAATCTGAAACATAACATGTAACCAAACCTAAACTTAATCAACAGGGTAAACATCCACAAAACAGAGGACAAAGATGAGTTAATGAGTGTATTAAGACCTATCCTTTATTGAGAACATTATTACATTAGTCCTGGACTAACTGTGGTGATGTATATTATGCCATGTAAATGTCTACAGAATTAAGGTTAAGAAGCACTGGGGTAAAGAGTGGTATGTGAATAAAAACAAGAGCTGTGGAAGTACAGGGTTGGGTGTACAAGGGAAATAGGAAAGAAGGCTGATTTCAATTTCTTGGAAAAGTCTTTAAGGGAAGATACATCTGGAAAGTAGGTTAAGACCAGATGATGGAGGCAGGGCTGAGAAGTTGGCCTTCATTATGATGATAATGGAAGGCCGAAGAAACATTTTTTAATAATTGAAGTCTGGCCCTGAAGGAAAGTTTTTAGCTGCGTAATATCTATTCAGCTCTAGAAGAGTATATGGAAAATCTATCATTCAGGAATGGAAATTTCCACGGACTCTGTGAAGTTAGTGTTAGACTACATTTATGTGTTTCTCCATATATGTGGACAAATTAAATGTTACAGATCGAACCTATTCTGAAAATCAAATATTTTAAATGCATTACCAGAGATAATTATTTTAAATGAATCACTTTTTTTCTTAGACAAATAATCAATTTGATTTATAACTTAGGCATTTTTCAAAATGTGGTAGGCTTCTTGGTTAGGAAATAATTGAAGACAGAAAAAATTAGATTATCTGTGAAATATAAATGTTTTGTCTCATGAAGGAGAAAAAGCAAATATTTCCATTAGCATATTAATGTTGGAAACAGTGTCAGAGCATTTTCAGTTAGGAAGAATGTGTATCTTGAATAGAGATCATTAAACATGAGATGCAACTGAATAACTTAGTGGAAAGTGAACTGTACAGATACCGGGGGCAACTCCTGGTAGAAGTAAGTGACTGGGATTGTTCTAGGCCTTGTCTAGCCTCAGTTTCTCCTCCTACAAGTGACAAAGCCAACATACACAGAAACATGCACTTGTTTTAAGCTCATAGAACCAGTCAATCAGGCCAGAACTAGGACTCAGTGCAGGATGGTTACACTAGATTCTGAAGATTACTGCTAAGTTTCATATTTACTCACATCAGACACAATTGTCAGTGATTATTGCTGCCCCTGGCTCAAATATGTCGCAGAAAAGCAAATTGAAGCCGTTAAGTCTGTCTCTGTGTGTGATGTGTATGTGTTCTGTTTTCTCTGCTATAGAGGAATCCAAACTGGAGTAAACAGGTCCTACATATTCAACCAGTGCCTACCTAGCAATTTATATCTCTCTCTGTCTAAAAATGCTACATATCAAATCGCTAACCAGATATCAGAATCATTTTTCTTTTCTTGCTGTCACTAGCTAAGTAAATAGAAAAAAAAATAGAGAAAAAATAGAAGCACAACAAATATCATTTGCTTAAACTGAAGCAGGTTTTACAGTGGCTCTGTGAGATAAGGAAAAGTATCTCAGGCAGTTGCTCTGGTGCTAAATCATGCACAGGAGATTAGAGTTTAAGAGAGATAGGATTGGAAGAAGGTGCAGGAGAAAAGATTTCATTCCTGACCTTGATCGGTTGCATATAACTCGTTCAGCAAATGTTTAATGGGAATGTGTGAATGTGTGTGTGTGTGTGTGTGTGTGTGACAGAGAGAGAGAGAGAGAGAGAGAGAGAGAGTGTTAACCCATTTCCATGAGACCTACCTTACTCTTGGTAGACATAATCCAATCTTGAAGAGCCTGATCCCAATCTCTTTAGAAACACATGAATCCATTCATCAGGCTACTATCTCCAACACCTAATAACCTCCCACTAGGCTCTGCCTCTGAACATTTCTGCCCCATTGAAGTACTACTATGTTGGGGACTATGGCCGGTAAGGTCATGTGTTAAATTGATTTGCCTTGGGATCTGCCCAGAGGATTGGTGGGGCACTCCTGGGTGTGTCTGGGTGGTGATGGAGATGTGGCCTTAGTGTCTATATCTGGTCTCTCCCCGCTTCCTCTTGGGCATTGATGCTCTACTCTTCTTTTAGTTACCATGAACTAAATGGTTTTGTTCCACTGTGGTGTTTCCATGTTGAAGTTAGCCCCCTGTGGACTGAATTCCCTGAAGCCATGAGCCAAATTAAATCTCTCCCCTTTGAAGTTGTAGGTATTAGGTATTGTGTCTTACCAGCAGGAAGAATGACTCATACAGGGACCAAGTTTATACTTTCCTTTTTTTTTTTTTGGTTGTAGCGGGGATCAAACTCATGACCTTGTGCTTACCAGGCAGAGGCTTATGCCACTGAGTTATTTCCCTGGCCTGGGGACCAAGTTTATAGCACATGAACTTTTGAGAGACAACATTCCGACCATAACATGTGATATGCCAAAATGATCCCTGACCAGTAATGCTATAAACTTTAAAAGATTTGTTAGAACACTGCATAATTTAAAATGCAGTAATAGAAAATATAAGAACAAGGGTTAGTGAGATAACTCAGTGGACTAAGAGCCTGCTTAGGCAAGCACAGTGACTGAAGTTTGATCCCTGGCATGACTTGCCACACTTGCCCCATTCATAGGTGCACTGAGATGGTCTCCAAGTCTAAGCGTGGTGGTGCATGCCTGTAATCCCAGTGCTGGGGAGGCTGAAAATTGAAGGATCCCTATGAGTCTGAGCTGCGTAGTGAGACCCTGTATCAAATACATAAAATAAAAAAAGAAAATACAAGAACAGGAGTGAAAAGATTGATTTACAGACCTGACCATCACTGTTTATGTGATCTTGGGAAAGTCATTAATCTCATTTTCTTATCAATTAGAAATAATTATACTTGTCTGCATCACAGATTCCTTTTATTATTTGTTGTTAACAAACTACCAAGTGCAATATAAATTAATAGATTTTACATAGACCCACACAATTGTATAGTTCACTAAACAGAACATAGATTTAATCATTTTTAAGACTTGAATGCTTTTCTAATGAATATAGATGTCTTCCATTCTGCAGCTCAAATGTTCAATAAAAGCATAAAGCAGTCATTTTGTTACTTAAGTCATTTTGATTGGTCCTCTTTTCCTATCAATGTCCAAACCTTTGAATACAATATGTAAGATGCCTCAGATTAGTCTGTCTTACCTTTTTTAGTTGAACATCTCACAGTCTACCTACCTTATGCTTTAGCAATATCAAAGAATCCAAGATATATTCTGTCTCTTGCTTTCTTCTTTGTTCTTCTTAACCTTTGTCCCCAATTCACTTCTGTCTAGGACAGATCTCATCTTCTACTTGCCTTAGGGACTATTCTCAAATACACAGATTGCCTGAAACCACATTTAAGGTTCCTATTGATTATCAAGGAATTCCATCTTACATATCGCTCTTTGTCCGTGACAGCTTGGATAATGCCCGTGGCTAGTTAGTAAAACTAAGTTCTGATGCAACTTTTAATATACTTCCTCTTTTGCCTTTTATGTAAAAACATTTTCCATTTCACAGATGGTGAATGCTTTCAATGTGTCTGTTACTAGAGCAATCCAGTAATTATAAAATGCAAAATGAATCCTTACATTTAAAATCTTTTGCCTAAATATTTGATACCAAATATTTGGATTCATTAAGCTATTCAAAAAGCTTATTAAAAACACAATAATTTAGGATAAACTGCATTTTCTAGATATTACCCATATTCTTCCTTTGCATTTTTAGTGAAACTCATATGTTTAAAGGCTGCCTTGGGTTTTCCTTCTATGGAAAGGAAGTGTAATGCTAAAACCTGAGTTCAACTTTCAACTCTCTGCCATCAGAGCTAACTACAGGTTTCCAGATCTTGTTCTCATCCCACTGACGAATAACCTTCCTCCCACCTCTTCATCATGTTTGCTTTTCTCTCTGTTGGCCAAATGGGGCTCTGTGGTGGTACTGCTGTTGTTCTGTGGAGCACTCAGATGGACAAATTTGCCAAGGGCCTCTAGAGTAACCCTTGTGTGGCTCTGTTTTCTTTTTTGGGGCAAGAGACTAGGAGAGAGAAGGATGATTAATTGAGCCCCAAGTCTGAGAAGAGTATCAGAGGGAAGTCCCTAGGCATAACCAGAAGCACCAGCTCTGAATTTCATAGTATCAAATCATCTGGAGGAATCTGTATGAATTCCCATTTTCTACCTTATCAGTAGAGATTCTGATCCTGAACCTCCATGGAGAGAGTGCTTGTGAATAAAGTACAGAAATAATTGCAAAAGCTAAGAAAAGACTTGCTCTATTTTCTGTTTTCCTGAGTGTCTCACAGTGCAAAAATCTTGTTCTGATAAAGGGGTGGGGAGTGGCAGACAGGCAAAGATCGTGAGTGAGGAATTGCTTAATTTAAAGCTTGGTGAAGTTCTTTGTTTAAAATCTTTAGTAGAAAGAGGGCCTTCTAACTTTCACACATTTTTGCCACAGATCCACTCCAATGACCAACATCAGCACTGTGTGTGTGTGTGTGTGTGTGTGTGTGTGTGTGTGTAGCTGCTTGGAAGGGACAGCCACAGTACACGCAGATGTGTTCCGGGAAGATCTCTGACCCAGGGACTGCTGACTGAACAAGTGTGGAATGGACATGTAGCCTTAGAAATGTCCATTCATCTGACCAGTCTTGGGAATATTCTTTTTTGTATCACTTGCTCCTACCTTAATGCTATCTCCCCCCCCACCAGATACAGAGAGAACCTGTTCTCAAGCAATTTGTCTCCCTCCTGGTTCTGTTCTGCCTTAGAACAGGATAACTATACCCCATCTACCTCCCCTCACTGGCGTCTCAGTTACCATCTCTTTATAGACAGACTCTGATTTTCAAACTAGCCCAGAGTCCTCCAGCCTGCTGGAGTGAGTTTAAGATGTTTTGTGAAATCTTACTGCTGCTCCACAGTATTGTTGTTGATACAATGATGGGGTTTGAGGGCAAGTGTAAACTACTTATAAGCTCTATTTGTTGCATATTTATCTGAACCAAGACAATGTGTCCATAAGTAGTGTGTTTTAATTCTTCGAAGAGCTTGAGATGAACTATGTGCCAAAAATCTTGCTACTACATTACAATGAAAACAAAATAAGTAGCCAGATTCTGTCTTGAATATCTATCTTTACTGTATTAAGTGAAGATTTCTGAGAATGTAAACATAATAGCTCATAAAATCTACTTTGTAAATCCATTCTAGACCCAGTCTTTCAAAGGATCTAAAACTGCAGTACAGGGTTTCAGGGTAAATCCTGAGGGGATTTGATTGACCTTGTCACATACAAAAGTTACATTTCTTGTTATATAGGTCTTGCTTTATCTTGGTCTTAACCATCCAGCAGAAAAGTATAAAAATGAGGTATAAAAAGTAAAGCCTTATTAATATGCTGAGCTGTAAAGGGCTCAAGTCAACAACTTCTGACATTGACAGTCCTGTGGATAACCCACTACTATTATGAACTACTGGACTATATTGGATTATTTTGCTGAATTCATGTACCTACAATATTTAAATGGCAATGGAATACCCATCTCCAAAAAAACTAAACAAAAAAAAGGGGGAAAGAAATGAAGGACCATTTTTTATCTGTATATACAAAATAGTTAGGATATATATACAGCTACTTTCCTTTTAATTCAATGAGAAGAAAGATTTGTACTAGTAGTGTTTGGACCTGATATCATGTCTGCATCTTATACTATGAATAACCACTATGAAGACAGCAATATGCGATGTATTAATTATTGCAACTGTCCTACTAATTGGTTTTGAAACTGTATCGTTGCTTTTTTTTTGGTGGAACTGGGGATTGAACTCAGGCCCTTGCACTTGCTAGGGAAGTGCTTATTCCACTGAGCCATCTCCCCGGCCCCTCATTGCTATTTGTTTCTCAATAAAATTAATAAAAAAAGACCCAGTCTTTTTTTCTTATAAATGATTTTCCCACAACAATATTCTCAAATCAGGATTATACTCAGCACCAGGAAATCAGATTTTTTTTTAAAAAAGGTGTTACATAGTACTATTGAGAGAAAGCCTCAACTGCTATTCATAATGACATAGCCTACAGATCTCAGTAGATTCTCATGTTTGCCTTCTTACAGGTGAGGAAGTATCTCTAGAATATTGCAGACAATCAACATACTCTGAGGATCAGTTTTCATCTATGGACTTGTAATGGCATTAGCTCTACTATTTGTTAAGTGAACTAAAATGCCAACATTTTTTACTAATAAAACTCATTTCTAGTACCATGCTGATTAGCGAAGCTGTTAGTGTTAACAGGCAATAATGATAACTGAAATATGGATAGCAATTTACTATGAGATTCAAATTTTAGCTGAAATATTTGCTCATCTCTGGCAAGTAAATAGCTGAGTAAGAGAACTGATTTCTCCTAGAGCATAGCTCAAACTAATCAATTCCTAAAATATTGTGATGAAATTGGTTAAAGGAAACATAGATTCTTGGGTTCATAAAGTAAGGTTAAAAAGAACTTAATACAGCTAATTATTAATTCCATGGTGAGTCTTCAAGATAGTGCTAAACTGGTTGGATGAGGTTTTTCTGCCTGGAAGTCATTTTCCATACGATTTAGAGAATTACTCTTGTTTCCTGAGATTTTTATTAACTATTGAAATTATTATCTTTGAAAGTATGGACCTAAAAGTGTTAAAAGACCAATAGTGGTTGGTTTTCAAATTGTTTAACCACAATTAGGTTGTTTGGATTAGTTAAGTAGGGCTTTTTTTTTTTTCCTCTTCATGTTGGGCAGAGCAAGTGGGTCAAAGAGGTTTGCTACAAATAGTAGTAGGACTCCTAGAGACTCTGCAGAGCTCTGTCTGCAGGACCTCATCTGAAATGATCAGCATGCAAAGGGTAGAACGATCAGTGCGAGCCCAGCTCTTGAGAAGTGATAGGAAGAAGCTCCATTATAGCTGTGGTAAGGAGCCAGCAGGGCAGTTTGCCACATGGAAATCTGTTTGGGGCCCTTTCAGTCAAATGTTCTTTTATAACACCATGCTTGTTCATCACGTTATCCTCAAAAGTAGACTTACAAAAGTCAATTATAAGTGAGAAGTTGAAATTTAGAAGATGAGTCTATGGCCAGAATACAATGGAGTACTTGACTCAAAATATGTATTTTAAAATAATGAGTAGATTTCTCAATTTGGGATGGCATAGGGTCTTGAGGGTAGATCACTCTGAGTGGAACTGAGGACTATACCCATTTCTTTATGAGGTGGCAGTCCAATAGCCAGCTCTTCAGGCTAGCCTGGGAGAATAGGAGATACAAAGAGGATTTGGGAAAGACCCTATAATAGGAAAGAGCAGAGCTGAATTCTGAATTTGGTAGCTCTTCTCCTAAGCTTGAGGTCCTAAAAATATGTATTGCAAGTGTTTTTAGTTGCACTGTGGTGGCTACATTGATATTCTAAATCAATTCAGATTGTTAACCTGTCACGATCAACTGGATTTGAGGGAAGAGCCAGAGGTTGCATGGTGCTAGATCTGGTGAATAAAGGGGGGGGGGGTTCAGATATTTGGCCTCAATAATCAAAATAGATAATTGCAGCATTGGTGTAAAAGGGGAAAGATGTGAGAAGAAACATGTTTTTATAGGGTGAATATGGTTTAGCAAGGACATTTATAGTTTATTTTGCTTTGTTATGCTTTTAGATATTATTAGACATACAAGACAGATGGCAAGTCTATAGAATGGTAAACATGGGTAATATTCGTACAAAACATCCATGTCAAGTTTATTATAAAATATAATCCTAGATCATTAAACATTTATGTGTAATATGGAACATTTGGATATATCCATTATATTTTGCTGTTTTGTTTTGTGGTGCTGGGGAACAAATTCAGAGCATTACACATCCCAGGTAAATGTTCTACTGGTAAGATGGAGTCCCTGCTGTGAGCAATTACATTTTGGGGAATATCTTTTAAAAATTATGATTTGGCACTTAGAGAAGTTGGTAGTAAATAATTCTTGCTGATAGTAGCTCTATAACATGATGTGCTGTCTGTTGAGAATTTATTCTAATCTCTAGGCATGGTGATGTAGGATTTTTCAGGCATCTTCTTTTATGTTTATGTAGGTTTTCATCTTCATGTAGATAATGTTTCCATCTTCCAGGAACACAAACAAAGGCCACTTGAGTTGACATTCATGTCACCTAAGTATTAAATGACCTCCTTTATTCTAGCCTGGAAATCCACCTACTTTCTCTAAATTTATTTTTTTTTTAATGAAATGAAAGTTGTGCACTCAAAAAAAAATCAACCTAAATAATTTTTGAGAACACAACCTGCTAGTAAGACAGAAACTTCTTGTACTTCTTCTTTTCTACTTCTTTTTAAATCTAATTTCCAGGTAAAAGGAAGTTTAGGGAAGGAGACTGTGATGAAAGGACTCATCTGTGTACACAGACAGAATTTTGATTGGAATGCGAATTTATATAGAGGACTAGAACTTGATGTGATTGGGATTCTCAGGAACGGAGATAACAGCTGTGTTGGAGACTGTGGAAGTGAGAGGCCCAGGATCCCTACACACTGAATATTTCCAAAGTCTCTATTCACAATGTATTCTAGAAAAATGCAGTTCCTGAAGTTGTGTGATATAGACATCTAGGAATGTGCCCAATGCCATTATAGAACCAGCACGTACTGAAGTACCATGTTAAGGACATGAGATTTAGAATCAGACAAGCCTGTGTTTCAGTCATGCTTGATATATATTAGTCATACATCCTTATCCTACTCAAGAAAATTACTTTATTTTATTTTATTGGGAAACAAATATCAATGAGACAGTTTCAAATGTCCTGATCAATAGGATATTTTCAACAATTAATATCTTGTACATTGCTATCCTCTTAGTGGCTAGCCACAGCACAAGAAGCAGACAGGATATCATGTCCAAACACTGTTACTGCAAATCTTTCTTCTCATTGAATTAAGTGAAAGTAGCTGTATATCTATAAGATAATTACTTTACTTAGATGAGTTTCAGTTTCCTTCCCCCAGTAAGATGAAGGTGATAAAATCTATCTCATTGGGTTAGTTTGTTTGTTGATTTACTCATTCATTCATTCAACCAATATTTTGGGGGCATCTACCACACACCAGGCACATATTGGAGGCTAGAGATACAACAGTAAGGCAGACAGGCCTTTTCTTGCTGTGGACTCAGTGCAGGACATGAACACATACACAGTTGCCATAAGAGGGAACAATTTCTCTTTTGGATGGATGGAGTCTGACAGGAACATCTCTCACATAGGCTTGGAGTATGGGGTTCTAGAAAGGCCACCTAGAGATACGAAAGATAGATTTGGCTAACTAAAGTATGCAAGTCTGAAGTCCCTGCCTTTTATGCCTTCTATTTTACTTGTTTCTACTCCAGATTTAAAGGTTTTTAAAAGATAAAACCATCAGATAATATCTGGAGACATTTTTGTTTGCCATGGATGGGATAGAGATGAAATCACTGGCAGCCTATAGGTAGTAGTGGAGATGCTGGTAAACATACTGCAATGAACAGGGCAGCCTGACAGCACAAAGCTCTCCTAATCCAAATGTGCACCTTGCCAAGTCAGGACATCTGCTCCACAGGCTCTCTCATTCAAGATCCTGTTACTTTCACCTGCGCCTAAGACATTTTTCAAGAGGATTTCACAAAATCATCTGATTTTGGAACTAAATCCAACCTCTGTTTCTTCTTTTCATCCATGATAATAATGAGGATTTATATAGTGACTCAGTTGTCTGATGAAATTGACTGTCCAGAGTGACTTCGGTTATGCTGCTTTTATTCATAGGCTGCCAAATCTGTAGCACTTTCCCCAAATTTCTGTGAATGTTCAGGGGTTTAAATGCATGTATCTCTTTTCCGCTAGTCCTGGACTGCTTTGCTAATTTGACACCATGTTCAAGCTCTGAACACATCACCAACGTGCACTGACATCTTCATGCTTTATGGAAGATTTCTAAAGAGTCACACAGGAATCCATTGCCCTGCATAGTCCTCTTTCTCTTTCCCATCTCTATTCCTACTGTATTCTTCTTGGGCTAATCTCCAAAAACTGTAGATTCTTCTTTTTCTATTAGAAAAAAATCCCTTCTTCATTGACAGTTTTGGTATTCGTGGATCCTAAAGACCTAGTGGTGTGTGAGTATATTAGAATTTACCCATAATTTTCTGATACATAAAATCTTTGTTTTGAAAATGTGTGCAGATGGTTTTCTACTTATGACAGTCTGCCTTGTGATTTTTTTGACTTTACTATTAGTGGGAAAGTGACAGACATTTGGTAGAAACTGTACATTGAATTTCAAATTGTGATCTTTTTCCAGGCTAGTGATATGCACAGTCTCCATGCTGGACAGCTGTAGCAACTAGAGCTTCCAGGCACCATGTGATCATGAATGTGATCAGCAATTCACAGCTAAGCTACTGATGACTGGAAGTTGGGTATATTCCAGGTATTTTCTCTTTTTGATATTTTCAATTTAGGATGAACTTATTGAGATGTGATCGTATCCCAAGTTGTGGAGAATCTGTGTTTTAAAATTCACTTTAACTGTGTTTTTAGGACATTTTCTTCTTGTGAGAAAGATTTACTAATTAAGGTACACATTCAGTTATATAAAACAGACATAATACCTCTGAGGTACAGTGCTTGCCTCATATATATGAGGCCCTGTGTTCAATTCCCAGCCTGCAATAGAAAACAAAAGCAAGAGACAAATCAGAGTAAGTTAAATAACAGTGTTTCTCTCGCTGTTAAACATGGAAGTCTATTCTGGGAAAAACACAAGCCTGAGCTATCATGCTTATCTATACAGCTCACGGGGGTTCTTCACCACATTCCTGTTCCATGCAAGGAAGCAAGACAGGGGGCTGAAGGCATGTACTTGGCTTCTAGATAGATCCTGGAAGTTGCCACATCGCCTTCACTTCCGTGTCTGTGCCCAGAGCTTAGTCACGTGGCTACACCTGGGTGATGCAGTCTGAGAGTACATGTCTATTCTGAATGGTTCTGTGTGTAGCTGAGAGTCAAGAGTCTTTCCTAGAAGAGGAAGAGGATAGAAGTAGTGGGATAAGTTATAATGACTGCATCAACAGGAACTTGTTTTCAGGAAAAAAGTATCAAGCTCAGAAGACTATACAATACGTGTGTCTTTATCTTCTTTACTTTTCTCTCTGTCTCTTGATTCTTTCTGACATTTGTGCTTTGGTTACTTTTCTCTCATGAGTGAGAAAAAAATACCTGACACTCAAGGTTAAGGGGGGAAGGTTTATTTAGCTCACAGTTTGCGACAGTTTCAGTTCTTATTCACCTGGTTCCAAGGCAGAGTGACACATGTCAGAGGGCAACTGTTCATAGTGACAGAAAACAAAAGCAAGAGCAAAAAGGGAGAAGAAAAGCAAACCTCTTTCCCTCAGTTATGTTGTATGCAGGCCTCCCACCACAGGGTGGGTGCAGTACTCACACCCATAATCCCAGGTTGGACCATGAATCAATAAATAACTCAAGAAGTCTGCCCCATGACTGCATGAGGCTTTGGGAGGACACTTAGATGCAGACCAAATCACATTTCTTCCCTATTTTCTTTGCCACGTGTTTAGCTCAGACTCCCTTTTTGCTGGGACTATAATATTTAAGACAGTTCCTATTGGTCCCCTAAATGAAATTATATAGTGTTACCCTCTGAATTGCTCTCTGGGCCAAACTGTCTTGAGCCAAACCCTTTTGTTAGCAGTAGAGACCCCAGCTCCTGACGTCCAGTGCTTGCCTTGACTCCTGCACCAACATATATTCTTGAATACACTGTCCTCCAGGGTTTTCTTCCTTCTTTCATACTCATATCATACTACAGTGGTGCCTGTCTTCTTTGAACAGTAATGAGAGTAGAGTGTCACTTGGATCACTGATCTTTGTATACAAATGCATATGTATGTGTGTTCATGTTTTGGGGGCTCTTTGAAATCTGGAGTGGAAGTGGATATGGAGAAATAAGAAGGATCAAGAGAGCCTTACCAAGAACTATTTTAACCTTTAGACCTTGAGGTGTGAGCAAGCACTCTTAGGATTAGGCAATCAAGAATTTATTCAATATAACAACCATTGTTGAATTCCTACTATTTTGTTTAGTGAAATTCTGTATCATTTCTAATACTCCTTTTACTATCTTTATTCTCTTTAAAAAATTAAAAAATAAAAATATCATGTATGTGAGAAAAAGAGTAATCAGGCAAACTGTTCTTTGATCTTAGTGAACCATTCCTCAGAGCTAAGGTAAATCCTAATGAGATTAGAAGTTTAAGAAAAATGGAGACCTTGAACTATATATAGCAGTAGCAACAATGATGAAATGTCAATTGACTTGTACATATTTAGAAACACTTCAGAAAATAAATTATATTTTTCCAGAATTCCAAAAAGGAACACTGATTAATGAGTAAGCAATGATTATCTAGTCAATAAAGACAGAGGTTGACATAGAGAGGTGAAATATGGTAAGATGTTTAAAGAAAAAGAAGAAAACCACAAGATCCTGTCCTTTCTTCTTTCTTCTTTCCTCATTTTCCACTCCCCTGTTCTCTAGCAGATACAGCCTGTGCCTCTTTGGTGCATGTTTTCTTTCTAGGTGTGGAACTTCTTTCCATCCGATTTGGTTTTTGCTTTCTGTGTCCAAATCATCCAAATGTCTCCTTTCATCAGATCCAAGGTCTTTACTCGAATCTAAACTATGACTACTTTATATTGAGACAGGCTGTGATGGTGGGTTAGGCCTGAGGAGAGCTCCTGTCACTCTAAGAGGCTCAGAGCTTCCATAAAGCCACAGATCAACTCTAAATGTAGAAAGCAGTGTTTCCTACTTCTTGCTCAAACCAAAAGGCCAGGGCTGGAAAGGAGGGGTCATCCTGACAGTTGTGTTCTACAATTCAGCTCAGCCCATGAAAAATTATCCCTGACTCTCAGAGTCTTAGGGTGACTAGATCTGGTAGAAAATGGGTGTGTGTGGTGGGGTCACAGCATTGTGTTCCTAAGCCAGGCATCATGGCACATGCCTGCAATCCTAGCCCTGAGAGGCTGAGGCAGGATCACAAGTTTGAACCTAGCCTGGGTACCTTAGAGACTTAGAGGGACCCTGTCTTGAAATAAGAAGTAAAAGGGACTGGGGATGTAACCTGAGACAAAAATCTCTGCATTCATTCCCCTGTACTAGAGGGTAAAAGAGAACGGTTTCCCTGTAATCTTTATGATGTTTTGGAAGCCCAGTGCCCAATGCAGCATCTCATCATGTTGACATGACTTCAGCTGCGGTGGCAGTGGTTTCAACAGAGCCACTTCAGTGATCATGAAGTCAATTATAGATACCCTCGGGGGGATGGTATATGAGTAGGTGCTGGCAATGTAGCAAGCACACTTGGCATCAGGACTGGCAACTGCAGAAGGCATCACCCTGAGCCCAGGAAGTATAAGAAAATCATGTAACACCACAGCACCCAGAATAACTAACTCAGAACAAAGCTCAGGCATGCCTCGAGGCCTTAGTTTCTATGCACAGGATTAAATATGATCTTAGGATATCTGCATTAGAGAATATGGTTAATTTAGAATATGCTTAGCCTAATATATGTCTGCAAATAATTGTATTCTTAACGTAAATTTATGTTTTGTAGGACCAATTTTTCTATTAGAATTCAAGGATGTTGTATGGTATCCATACATACCATCTTATGTAATTGTCACACTGTCTGTCGGGCGCCCTCCCGTCCAGCAGGAAAGC
>NW_004524692.1:3774082-3777512 GCF_000260255.1 Octodon degus | reverse complement strand
GGGAGGGCATCTTACATCATCATAGATGGGGTGTACAGCAAACGCGGAAGCAGGAAATGAGCGCCATCTTAGCATGCTCGATGGGAGGGGTAATCTAGCGCAGGCTCTGAGGGTTGCAGCAGGCCTCCCCCAGTGGTCTCTAGGGATTTGGTTCTGATGCCGCGATTTGCGGTATAGGCTCTCTACAACTGTCTACATGTTATTTGTAATATTTTTAACAGATGTGGAATTTGAGGTTAAAATAAACTGAAACCATTCTCATTGTCATATAAAACAAATAAGTCCAAGAGCTAAGATTAGAGCTTTGATATCCATAAAAATTTTCCATCACTCTCAAATTCAATACATCTAGCTGAAGACCACAGATATAATTAATAGCAATCAAGACATGTGTGCCCTCAGGGGCTGGGGAGATAGCTCAGTAGAATAAGTGCTTTCCTGGCAAGTGCAAGGGCCTGAGTTCAATCCCTGGTTCTGCCAAAAGAAAAAAAGACATGAGCCCTGGAAGAGAAGAAGTTTCCATTATGTCTTAAGGTTAGGAAAGCAAGTATATAATCAATTTTCTCTAAGCATCTGTTTTGCGTCTGCCGGCCATGTCATAAATATTATGTCAGTTTTCATTCTCCCAGTCTTGTGGAGTGGAATGATTTGAACCTCACTATTATGGCTCAGGTGTAGCTGTCCCCCCAAAAAAACCCCAGGCAGTCATAGGCAGGGCTTTTCCAAAGATGGCTGAATCGAGACCATGTGATGGATTCATGGTGCAGTGCTAGGATGAAGGGTGCTAGGATTAAGGGTGGGTGATGGCTAAATCAATCCACTGATTGGTTTGGCACCCCCTAATCCCAATAGCCTGAATTTCAATCCCATCCTAAGGGACAGAAAGAGTCTTGTTGGATCCCTTGCTTGCTTTGCTACCTTCTGCCTGCTCCGAACTGCTTCTCCTCTACAATGCTTGTCTGCTATTTCACCCTGCCTTGGATCCCGCTGATTATGGACTGAAACCTCTACAAACTATGAGCTAAATAAACGTTTCCTCCTTTCACTTTGGGTGTTAGGTGTTTTGTCTCAGTAATGAGAGAAAAGTAACCAAGACATATTGTCAATTAAGAAACTGATATCGAGAGAGGAGCATTATACATGGAAAATCTCACTGAAATTCTAATCCAGCCCATCTCACACGTGTTCCCTTTCATAAAGGTAACACCTAGGGAAATCTCCAATTTCAGATGTGAGAACTACCAGGCATATCATTAACAGAGTGGGATGTAAGTCACATACAAAGAAAAAAGAAAAAAAAAACTGATTTAGGTTCAATTGATAAGGTCAAAAAGCAAGACGCAAGAAAAGAAGCTGGGCCATTCGCCAACGCTGGCCTGGGGTGTGAGGAGGCCAAGGTCTGTGGCTGTGCAGCTCCAGGCACTGGGGCTCCTCTCACGTCCCCTCCGCTTCAGCCTCGTCTGCTTCCTGTCCCCACAGGCTGGGCGTGGGGAAGGCCTGCCAGAGCCACGGATGATGAGGCTGTTCGCAGTGCCATAAAAGATGGACACGATGGTGCAGCAGAAGAATGCAGCTGGACTGGATTTGCCGAAAGTGTTTAGGAACATTCCCACGACTCTGGAATTACTACAGGTCAGAAGAATCAGAATGTCAGTTAATACCATTCGCAAGACGGTACAGATGAAGAAGTTACACCTGTAATGAATGTGGAAACCGATAAAAGTTCTGCTCAGTTGCAAGAATTGAATCTGGACTGTTAAGAAGATGAATTTTGTAATTATCTTTAAAACTAGGAAAACAATTAGCTTTCCTGCAAGTCAGAATTTTAAAATGATGGACATCCTACAAATTAGTTTTTTTTTTTTTTTTTTGATCATACACCCCTTCCTCAAATATTTTCTGTAGTTTCAGGTTAGCAGAAAAAGCATACAATGATTGTATGACTTGTGTTTAAATACTTTTTATTATTATAAGTAAGTTGATCATAATGCTTTATCATTTAAACTTTAAAAATTTTAAATGATTATTTATTAATTATTTATTTGACACAGGGTCTCCCTACACAACTCAGACTCCTAATGATCCTCCTGTCTCAGCCTCCTAAGTTCTGGGATTACAGGTGTGCACCACCACACCCTGTTTTGGTGGCCAGCACTCTGTGCCCCAGGTTCTGGGGCCAGAACAGTATGTTGTACTGAGGATTGAACCCAGGTACTTGCACTTACCAGGCAGGCACTTAGACCCCCAAGCTATCTCCTCAACCCAATTAAACTTGACAACTTATTTTTAATTTTTTCTTCTTAAAGTGTTCTTAACTTTTTTCTTTTCTTTGATTTTATTTTACTTTTTATATTAATTTTATTGAGAAAGAAGTAGCAATTAGACAGTTTCAAAACAGGTTAGTAGAACAGTTACAAAAATTAATACTTTGCATATTGTTGTCTTTATAGTAGTTATTCATAGTAAAAGATGCAGACATAATATCTTGTCTAAACACTATTAGTTCAAAACTTGCACTGAAAATAGCAATGTGTAATACTAGGTCCACGCTTGGAATCCCTGTCGTTCTGGTCTTCTAAAAGCACACTGCTTCTAATGTCATATGAATTACTGGTATACGCTCAAGAAAATGTTTTTATTTTTTTTAAAGGTAATAAATAAAAACAAGAAACAAGAAAAAATGTCCTAGGACTGTCCTGCTATAATGCTGTATATGGTTAGATTTCTAAATTTCAGTGTAAAAATTTGTAATTGTTTATTTCTATTTTTTTTAGTATATTTTTATTTATTTGTTTCACATTCTGGATGGATTTAAAGTTTAGCATACCAACGATTGACGGAAAATACCTGTTGCATGTTACGTTCCTAATTTTTTATAGTCTCAAAACTGTATGATAGAAATTATTGTTCTTGTTAATGAGTACATACACAGAAAGCACTTTATTCATATTGGTCTGTACCTATAAATATTAGAGGTAGAGGAAAGGCAATACAATTTTAGATTTACCAAACATAGTATGTATTCAATTAATATTTGGCTAGTTTATCTAAATTATATATATTTCAAATAGTATCTGAATTTGTTTTATTTTTTTTTTAATTAATTAATTTTTTTTTTCTTTTTTTTTTGGCAGGACCAGGGATTGAACTCAGGCCCTTGCGCTTGCCAGGGAAGTGCTTATTCCACTGAGCCATCTCCCCGGCCCTGAATTTGTTTTATTATTATGTTCACAGATCTGCAATAATAAAATGCTGTTTTGCATCTCTAGCTAACTCTTGCTCATCACTTCTTGTACATGCATATTACTTGTACTTACTAGACTTTACTTTTGGAAATGTAGTTTTGTGGAAGTCATTTTGGTTTTACTGTTTATTTACCTGGTTTATTTCCTGTTTGCCTTTATATACTATAAATATATATACTATATAT
>NW_004524692.1:3760977-3773597 GCF_000260255.1 Octodon degus | reverse complement strand
GTGGTGCTGGGGGATTGAACCGCGGTCCCTGATGCCCCCGCCAAGCCCGTTCCAAGCAGGCGCTCCAGACCACTGAGCTATCCCTCCAGCCCTAGAAAGTATTTTTGTTCTGAGTTTTACTTGTTGGCTTTTTCTGTTATGTGATAAGATAGTGAACCAACTAGGAATGTGGGCCACAGCAAGTATTCTTAGTGAGTACAGCTCCTACAATTAAGTTTTACTTTTTGTTTAAGGATATCCCATTTGTTCTCTTAGGAATAAGAAAAAAAATAGTTTTCACAGTTTTCTGGGCAGTTCCTATATCACATCTTAAAGATCACAGTACAAAGTCTCCAATTTATCTAGGGGGATCCGCAGAAAGACTTCTGTACATGTTCGACACTCTCCTTTCCTCAACCCTTCTTGTTTCTTACCTGAAAATCATTTTGTGATGAAATAGAAAATAACATTTAAATGTCCATGATAAGGATTGCCCACGGGTACCAACCCACTTCTGCTGTACTCACTAAGTTGACTCATTTGCCTTATCATTTCAAAAATAAAGTGCAGTTTGGAGAAGAAAAAGAGAGGAAAAGAAGTCGAAGCATTGGAAGAGGAAGTAACGGATAGATCTTAAAGCTATTCCATATATGTTATGCATATATGGAATTGAACTCAAGACCTCACACTTGCCAGGCAGGCATTGTGCTGCTGAGCTATATCCCAGGATCAATGTTAGGCCTTTTTGCTCTTGGTCTTTGGAATATCCTACCTGGTCTTTGTCAGGGCTTTGTAACATAGTATGATGGCCTGTTAAAAGATGTTTTTGCTCTCTACATTTCAGACAGAAGAAATTGACTAGAAACCACTTGATTGCCTATGAAGTCTTGCCTCATCATTACAAACTAAGGATGATGCTTGGATGCTGGCTATGTGCCCTACTCTGATCTATGCCCTTTCTACATATTTGCCTCTTGAATATTCCCAGTTACTTCATGAAGTATTAGGATCATTGTACCCATTTCACAGCTGAGGAAATGTAAGTTAAGAAAGCCTGAACTGACTGAAGGACAAATGAACACTGCCTTCTAGGATTAGAATTTAAGTAGATCTATGTGACTTTTCAGGCTTTGCCCTTTCAAGTACGAGCTCCTTCTTAGCACTCTCCATATGAAGTTAGTAGCAAAGACACGGCCTCCGGAGTTTCCTCATCAGCATATCTCTTCCCTAAAATCAGGTAAGGTCCACTGGAGAGAAACCAGCAGTGGCTGCTGATGTTTCTCTTGTCCTAGGTATCTGACATCCTGTACATGTGATCACTAGATCAGGTGTTAATTTCTCAGCCTGGGCTAAGAAACTGGCATGAGATGTTTCAAGCTCAGCTTGAGATTTCAGCAGGTTATTCTGGGTACAATTGATAAGGAGTTTCTTTGACATGACTGTAGTTTAGCAAAAGCTTCAGAAAAAGTGACAATTGTGCACGATTTAACTGCAGAGGTTTTCCCTTTATAAATATTTACTTTCTCCTCAGAAAAATAGATTGGTTACTAAGAGCCAAATATCACTGTGTAATAGCAAAGACTTTAAAATACATCAAAAGTGTGTCAAAGTTTTCCATTCTCCTAAGGCATGGGAAGTGAACAAAGCTCAGGAAGGTTAGATGGGAATGGCTCAAGAGCAAGACATGTCTTTGAAGTTCCATGTTTCATCTTAAAAATATGTGTAGTTTCCATTTCCACAGAAAACATCTGTGTTTTAAATTTAAAGTGATTCTAAAATTAGACAGAGGCACTGCGATAATCCAGAAGTTTCGTGTATATCTCAAAACACTACCTTTTAGCCTGAGGTCAACAAAATCCATGTGAGATACCAGACATAACATTTTCCAACTAGATCTCTCTGTGTGGCCTTGGGTGCCGACTCTTCAAGTGTTATGTCTGCCTGTGCTAATAGAGCCAAAGGTCACAACCCACGCAAATGTCGAGTACAAGGACAACTGCATGATGCAGTGACTGAGTTTGTAGACCAAATGGACAACCAGAGCCCCTGAAACACCTGAAAGTTGGTGCAGGGAGGTGGGTAAGGGAAGGGTTTTGCACTTATAAAAATCAAGACCTGTCTTAATAGTTTAGGCACTTTAGATCTGATCTTTAGAAAGATTAAATACTTAAATACTTAAATGTGCATTATAGTATTTAGAACAAAGCTGAACATACTGCCTGAGGTGTGAGAAAAATACAGCTAATGTTTAAAAAAAAATACTGTAACAATTTTTAAAAAGTTGCCACTAATCCTCTTTAAAATACTCCCTCTCACTTTGTTTTTTTTTTTTTTTTTAATTACATTTATTTATTGTGCGTGTGTGTGGCCAGCTCAACCCACCAGGGGGCGGGTCTGGCTGGCATGTGGTGCTGGGGATCGAACCGCGGTCCCTGTGCTTTGCCAAGCTTGTTTCAAGTAGGTGCTTTAGACCACTGAGCCATCTCTCCAGCCCCCTCTCACTTTGAATACATGAATCTTATCATTCTTGCAGTTTTCTGAAGCAGTTCTGGAAGTTCTCTTTCATAAATGTGTTTAGAGTTGCGCTGTTGTGGCAACTCAAGGTTCCAAGTCCATTCAAAACATCTACCTTTCATGGTCATTTGACTTTGGGGAAAAGCCAGAAGTCACATAGTGCCAGATCTGGTGAATAATATGAATGAGGACACATGGTAGTATTTGCTGGAGACTGGCTTTCCACTGGATGGTGCTCAAAATCAGCTTTCATTTACTTTTTAAAAATATTCCTCATTAATGGTCAATGAAGAGTAATTACTTTCAGATCACTAGATTTATTTTTGAGTGTAAAATTAGGAATATTAAAAATTATCAAAAGGAAAACAAATACTAAGAATAGAAAATATTTTAATGTTACCTATTAGGTCTGAAACCTTAAATCAAAAATCTAGGTTTTTTTTTCAGTTTTTAATTTTTTTTTTTTTGTACTTGAGGGAAGAGCCTACAGAATTTGCAGGGTACTACTGGATCGGACTCATAGTGACCTGCCTGTTTACAGCCTCCCAAGAGCTGGGATTATAGGCACGTGCCACTACGTCATATCTCAATTGCTGTCTCAGCACGCTGCGGGAGCAAGGCTGGCATGGCACGCCTGGGGATTGAACCCCTGACCCCTGCACCTGCTTGCAGGCACTTTAATCTGCTGAGCTATTTGACCAGTTCCAAAATTATAGTTTAAATTTTCAGAAAAACACTACTATGCAGCACAGACCCTCCAGAGTAATGAAACAAACATTTTGGTGCATAAAAGTTATTGCAAATAATTACAGAAAGGCCATGAAAAGACAATCAATGAACTAAAACAAATTCTTATTTTTTCTTTTTGGCAGAACCAGGGATTGAGCTCAGGCCCTTGCGCTTGCCAGGGAAGTTCTTATTCCACTGAGCTATCTCCCCAGCTCCTAAAACAAATTCTTATCTCTTATAAAAGTACCAAATTACTTTTATGCACTAGTACAAAGGTCCAGTGAAACATAGTATAAAGTAAAGAAAAACCATGAATATATGAAAGCTTAGTTTGAATGGAAAATAGTAGAGGCAAAATCTAAACACTAAATAATCAAAGAATGCCAGTCAAAAGGATACTTACTACACCAGTTGAATGACATACATCATAAGGAATCCTTCAGAGCCAGTACTTGTTCTTGAGCTCTGGCAGGGTATGGAGACTTCAGCTTTTCAGCCCATTGAGCAAGGTGTTCTGTGAGATTCTGGAAGAGAATCTATCAGCATATGCATTCTCGAGGAACCTGGGATGAAAGACTGTGACAGCATTTTTCCTCCATCCTTGATGAAAATTCAGTAGCTCGACTCTTCAAGTTCTTTCATACTCCTTACCTACCAGACTTACTATTTTCTTTCATCAGTTCTTCAATCCTTGCTAATCAAACAACCATAATGCTGAAAAGATATTACTTTGGAATATACTTATTTTTCTAAGAAATGTATTTTAAAGGCCCTCAGAAATAGAGAAACTCGGGACGGTTCACAACAAAACAATATTTTGTTGACTAGAGACTCCTGCAGCTGTAGACATGTCCTTCTTGATTGGATGAACACAATTTGGTGAGAAAAAGAGGAATTAGCACTTAATAGAGTTTTATCACTATAATGTGGTCAGAATGACTGCATTGTTGTTTGGTGACCTAATTTTAAGAGACTTCATTATCAACTATAACCAACACATGCCCATACGGGAGATGAATCAGACCCAGTGGGCTGCGCTGGGCTTCCTGCCAGAGGCCCACTTCCAGCAGCTTTCCCTGTAGCATGTAAATTTTGATCTTATGGGAAGCATCTTAAAACGAATTAATTTCCTTGATTCTTCTCTAGTCACATCCTAGGCATATATTCAGGGAATTGTCATAAATATTAATATTCAGGAAATTTTCATGAATATTCAGTGGGTGGCAGAAAAGATCTTCAGATGGTATCCTTGGAGCTCTCTGGAAGCTACGCTGCATCTCTGTGCAAAGTCCTTCTCCATAAGGGACACAGGAAAGGAAGGATGGAGGTAGACATAAAAATAAAACAAGCTTTTCGCTCAGGCCCTGAGATGATGCCTAATTTGGTTCTTCAAGACGCTAATCCTGCCCAGATGGCTGGCTGTCCTTCCTGCCACATCTACGTAGATGTGGATTTATGTCT
This sequence comes from Octodon degus, assembly GCF_000260255.1. Lineage (NCBI taxonomy): Eukaryota > Metazoa > Chordata > Mammalia > Rodentia > Octodontidae > Octodon > Octodon degus. Next base: position 3,768,914 of record NW_004524692.1, on the reverse strand, counting down.
CCTTTGGTCATGATACTCGATTTCCAATATTTATAGAACTTATGGAGCAGACAACCTTGAATCCCTTTATAGTTTCCTGTGTAACCATGAAGTCAGAATTAAAGGGGAAAGCATAAGGTTATGAATTACTTTGATGCTGAGATTAAACAATTTTTTACATCTTTGTAGGAAGGTTTTATTGAGGAAATTCATGCTGGCATTTGAGGCCAAGTTCTAATTAATATGGAAAGTGGATTAAGATATTGAAAACTCTTAGTTATACTTTTAAATGTTAATTTTAACTTTTATGGCATTAAGAAGAAAATTAATGAATTAATGATGGATTGCAGATGATGAATGAATAAATGAATGAATGAATGATACTACTTAGATATAGAGAAACTTTTGCATAGATGTCATTGGACAAACACAATTTTGTATTCTATTTTTTAAGTTGAAAGTTAGCACAATGTTTTTATTACGTGTGTATGTATGTAAGATGTTATTTGGAAGTAAATATACATTGTGTAATTATATTCTTCAGTTTCAGCCATGTTTTTGCAGAAGGCAGGATTTCAATCTTTGTATGGATATGTACTCTTTTATTTACATACTACTTTTTTTTTATTCATCCCTTGATGGGGTTCTTAGGTGGGTTACATGTGTTGGTTTTTGTGGATAGTGTTGCAGTGAATGCATCTGTTCAACATACTGATTTCTGTTCCTTTAGGCTTATACCCCAAAGTAGGGTGGCTGGATCATGTGGTAGTTCTTTTTTTAAAATTTTTGAAGAACCTCCATACTGTTTTTCAAAATTGTTATACTCCTGTATATTCCCACTAACCACATATGAGTTCTATTTACTCCCATTCTCACCAACATATGTATAAAAAATTATTGACATTCTTCACAGTAATAAAAATAAAAATCTTAAAATTTGTGTGGGCCACAAAAGACTCTGAGCATTCAAAACACTTTTAAGGAAAAAGAACAAAGTTGGAGAAATCAAAATATACCAGAACAGTGTATAACCCAAACAGTACAGTACTGGCAAAAACAGACATGTCAGCCAATAGCACAGACCAGAGAACCCAGAAATAAAATCATGCATTTACAACCACCTGACTTTTGACAGAGTGTATTTTTGTATTTGTATTTTTCCTTAATACAATAAGGAAATGACAGACTTTTAATTTTTTTTTAATGTACTTGATACAGGTCTCACTACACAGCATGGACTCATAGTTTTCAGCCTCCTTAGCACTGGGATTACAGGCTCATACACCATGCCTGGACTTTGTGGCCAGCTCAGCATACCCAGTGGCGGGGCTGGTAGGGCCCTGAGGCCTTTCTTTACCAACACCTCCATTCTTTGCTTATATTTTGGGTTGAATTGTACCCCCATTAATTTCTATGCTAGCTATCTAATCCCTGGAAACTCACAATGTGATTTTATTTGAAAATAGGTCATTACAGATATAATTAGTTAAGTAAAGATCAGATCATTAGCTTGGGCCTATACAGTATGACTGTTGTATCCATAAAAGAACAATCATGTGTAAAGAAGGAAACAGTCAACCAGAACTCTGTGTGAGGACACAGGGAAAAGATGGCTGCCTATGCGTCAGAGAGAGCACTAGGACCCAATCCTTCCCCAACAGAAACAACCCTGATGATATTTTGATTTCAAATTTCTGTCTCCTGAACTGTGAGACAGTAGTGTCTGCCACTTCAACCTTTAAATTTGTGGCACTTTGTCTCTGAAGCCCAAGGAAACTAATAGAGTAAGTCTGTCCCAGTGCCGCTCTGAAGGCTACATCTCATGTTTGAATCAAATTCCAAGTTTGTCAGAGTTTACAAAGGCCTGTGATGACTTCTCTGACTCATTCTGCCTTTTCTTCCTAACTCACTCCACACCAGGAATGTTAGACTATTGGTTATTTTTCCATACTCCCAAATGGTGGCTCCTCTATCAATCCCTTGGAGCCCTCTGAATCCTCTTATTAGGCCATCCTTCAATCAGAGTGATCTGTCTGTCTATCCGTTAGCATTTATTCTATATGTCTATCTATATATCTATGTATCTATGTATCTATCTATGTATCCATATTCATCATTATCATCAGTCTATCTATTATCAATCATCTACTTAGCCAGCTATCTACTTAAGTATCATCTTCATTTATGAGCTGTAGTCTCTGATCTTATTCAGTCTTCCATTCAACTGTTACTTCCTTAGAGAAGGCTTCCTGGGCCAGCATCCTTACGAAATTTCCACATATTTAAGAAGTCCTGGACCACAGAGGTGCTTGTAAAAGGGTGATGAATGATAGATGAATGAATGAATGAATGAATGGGTGGATGAATGAGTAGAAGTTTTCAAATTTGATCTCTTACAATTGTCTTAAGATTGTGAGATATCTTTGGTTAAACGACACAACTAAAAGCATATTGAAAAATCACCAAGCATGTAAAAGACAAAAGGAATATGGGTTCATTAAAAAAAGTTTTAGAACTCTCTGGAGATAGAATCTAGTGCATGACTGTTAGTTACTACAGGCTGAGTTGTAGTAGTCTAATCTGAAAGATCCCAAACCCAAAATCCTCTAATACCTAAAACTTTTTGCAACAAATGGAAGATTTCACAGCTGGTCTTACGAGACACACCAAAATGCAGGCACAGTATAATAATGTGAAAAATTACCTTTAGGATATTTTATAAGCTGTTTATAAAATATACATGAATTATTTATGTATTTATGTGTGTATTTACTTATTTATTTGTTTATTGTTGGAACCCGGGATTGAACTCAGGCCTTTGCACTTGCCAGGGAAGTGCTTATTCCACTGAGCTGTCTCCCTGGCCCTGAATTTTGTATTTAGACTTGGGTCTCATTTCCAAGATATATCATTATGTACATGAAAATATTTCAAAAGTTGAAAAGATTTGAAATACTTGTGTTCCTAAACATTTCAGGTGAAGAATACACGTATTAATAAAAATTCCTGCATTTCAAACAAATGCCGTTAGTTTAGCTTCTTTTTAAAACACTAGTTGACTTTAACAGGGAACTAAAAAAGGAATCAGCATCTTGCTCCTTTATAGGATGCAGTAATCTCAAATGGAGCTTCTCGAGTGAGTTAGGGAACAAAAAGGGAACATTTGGATCAGATGTTGAATTTGCCTGACAAATGATCAAACGCTATCTACATAGACATTATATTTCTTGTGTTAAAAATGTTTTGAAATGTTGAATATGTATGACTCACAATTTTATATGGCTGCTTGGTTATATTTAATTTTTAGTAGCATCAAAAAATAAAGGAGGCTTGTTGAGTTGGTTACAATCTTTGACAGGCCCTGTTTTTTTTTTCTCAGAGATGGAATGTTTATCTTTGACCCAAACAACTCTCTCCTATGTGAAGTATTATTCTTTTAAAAGAATAGCCTTCTGAGATACACAATGCATATGAGCATTTTTTTTTACATTTCTGCATTTCTTCTAGTCATAGAAGATCTGTACTCTTTGATATTAATCTTTCACCTGTAGATGATAATAAACCTAATGACAGGAACTGCTGGATTACACACACAGTGATTGTTCTTGTGGAGAAATTCAGAAAGAATAAAGTGAGAATATACATTTTCGATCAAGTAAGTTAGCATCTTAACAGGAATATTAAATTTCCCTACTTTATGATTACTCAACTACTTAAAGGAAAATAACATTTCACAAATAAATAACACATCTGTGTTTTTGCTAACTTAAGCATCTCTGAATTAACAAAACATCTAGGATCTTGGGCTTCTCCTAAAGTTCTGTGTTCTTGGGGATTTGGAATGGGCCAAACTGCCTGGGGCTGCCACATACTTGCTAGGCATTGCTGCCCTGAGAATGCTAAATCCTTGGATTCTTGTGAATAATTGGACTCAGAGTGGGAGTTTTCCCAGCCCTGATATTTCTACTCAAATTGATAAAAGGAATGCCAGCAGAAAGGGTATCCTGTAAGGATAACTGCTCTACATCAGGATCATGCAGATCCTCTCAGTCTCCATCAGTTCAAGGCTGAACCATTTAAGAACCCCAGTACAATATTGGCATGTATCTAGAAGCTTCCTGTATGTGTAAGTCACTGTTTTTGAAAGCTCATAGCCCAGTAAGGGAGAAAAAGATCCTAATGAATGAGGTAGGCCTTTGCTTTAAGTGTTACAATAGGAATGTTTCAGTGGATAAAGCATCCTAGGGAACAGGTAAGAGAGCCCAACTGGCAAAGGAGATGAAATGGATAGAGATGAGTCAGACTTGAGCAACTGGGTAGATGGCATTGCCCAAAATGCAGCAAAAGTAAGAGGAGCAGGATCTATTCAGCACTGACAGCAGTGCATTAAGTCCAGAATACAAGGCCAGCAAGATTTATCAATGGGAACATTTGGGAGGCAGTTAGATGGTTCTGAGGCTCAGGAATGAATCTGGGCTGCAGCTGCAGGCTTGTGAGCAACCATAGTGTGAATGCTAGTGGAAGCTACAGGTAATAGTGAAAATAACAGAAGCTGAGTGTAAGTGAGGGTAGTAAACAGCTGCGGATGAGCGTGTGGGAATAACAGTGGAACAAGGGTAAATACCTGAAGACTAGTTTGATCTCTCCCCCCAGGAAAGTGGTGGGGATCCTGTTTCAGGTGCTCAGGAGACACTGACTTCTCCACCCAGTTGCTTCACCCTTACGTCTTCCGCTTCCTGGTTCTGTCTCGCTGCCACGCTGCACCTTCTGCCACCTCCATGGCCTGCATGCCTCTTGCTGTCTTTGGGATTCTGTTTGCCTACCTCCTGTTGCACCTGCCTCGCACACTTTGCAGAACCCCCACAGCTTAGCTGCTTGCCACATCCACAGGGGAGACTGTCTGCCTCTCTGTCTGGCATAGCAGCTAATCCTGTCTCCTCCCTAGCTGGTCCGTGCCGCTGTAAAATTTAAGCCTACCTAATGTAGATCTCTACTGATGCCCTTTTAGTCTGGAAGGCACACTGCACATGTACACATGTATGTGTGTGTAAATTTTATTTAAACTAGCGAGACAATGCTGAAAATGACTGCAGTGGATTTGGGAAGTGATAATCACCCTTTTTGTTTTCTCACTGCGGGGTTGTATATTCTGATATTTTCTCCTTTTCTGTGAAGATCTATCACAGTTTAAACTGCTTTTATAAAAAGTTGTTGTTATGGTTTGTGTCAGGATGTTCCCCCAAAGCCTCATACAGTCATGGTGTGGGCTTTTAGAATTTATGATTGGTTCATGGTCCAATGCTGGAATTTGAGTATGAGTGCTGCATCCGCCCTGGAACACTATAAGGGCAGGAAAGAGGCTTGCTCTTGGCTCCTCTGTTCTTGCTTTTGTTGCTTTTGCTGTTTTCCACTGCATGAAATCTTGCCCTCTGCCATGTGCCGCTCTGCCCTGGAGCCAGCCGAGTACGGACTGAAACCTCCACAAACTATAAGCTAAATAAATCTTTCCTTCCTTAATTCTAGGTATCAGCTATTTTCTCAGGAATGAGAAAAATAATCAAGTCAGATATGATTAAAAGTATATTTTTCTCCCCGGCCTCTTGTTTTCAATTGTGTGGTTTCTAATTCTCCCTTCAGAGTTACCCAACAGAGTCAATGACATGAATAAATATGATGTCACCAACTAGCTCTTACGTTATTAGTTTTTGCATCTGCTTGTAGGCTCTTCAAACTTTGTGATTTGCATGACTTGGCCATGACAGGCATTTGGTCAGGGTGAATGTCCTACTTTGATGATTGGATAAATCATTTTAACTTTATGCAAATCTTTTTATGTAAACAGTCATTCATATAACATTCATTCAACAAACATTTCTTGACTATTACTGTTTTTCTATGTGTGTGTATTTGTGGTGCACTCTTTACACAATCACATTATTGTGTGTCCCATAATCACAACAGAGATAGGCCCAGCAACTACTTCATTGAGGAACTGAGGGAACTTAAATAATTGTCCAGATTCATACAGATACTTATCAGGGATAATACCATAATTCTCATCTGAAGTCTTCTTTCTTAGCATCTTTTCCAACAGATGGGAGATTCAGACTGAAATAACAGCCACAAAGGCTCACAAATGATACTGAAATTCATTTCACCTCTTATAGACCGAATTCTGTGAATTCAGGTCACACAGCTAGAGGATGAAATTACAGGGAAATGTGTCCTTTGGACTTTTATTATAAAAAGATCCTACACATGACCATAGATGAAAAGGCAATAAAATAAAGGCAACAAACAAAATGCCAGGAGGAAAAGAATGAGTAAACACATGCTATTCAACTGTCATTACTGTTTTCTGGCTAAAGCAAGAGCAAAATAAAATTATAATAGGAGTGCAATGAACTGTGCTTTATTTTTCAAGGGATATTGATTTCAAATGTTCCTGTCCTCAGCTCTTTGGACAATTGCTGTTTTTGAGTGTTCCAATTGACCACCTTTGTCACCTGGCCCTCAGAAGCGTGAATGAACCAGTGTCCACGAACACGCACACTGCCATCAAGCACAATACTGCCTTCATGGTGACAAAGGAGTGTATTTAGCTCCTGTTCTAATCTTTTCATTTGATTGAAGTGAGTGCTCAAAAGCTTGGGAGGACAAAAGTAATTACTTCAGGTTTTTCAGCACGGACTGTTACCGACATAGAGGAACACTGACGGTGCTGCTGGGCTGCATGGTGATCTCCAGCCCCTGGAACCGCTTAATTGACTACGCTTCTCTGAAATCCTTGAGTACTTGTAATCTCTGCTGTTCTTGCATTCTAAACACTCCTTAAAGAGTTCCTGCTCACCAAGGTAGCCCCCAAATTCACCTTTTCTCAGGCAGGTGTTCTGTTGGCACTCTCATCACATTTTCTACATTCTGTGTCCTTTTTTTCTAGGAAGGAAATTGTGTGGTCTAATTTAGAAAACTTTTGCATTATTGGCATGCAGTATTTGGCTTCTGGTGCCATTTGGTGATTACTAGGAAACCTTCCTGGTAAGCTCAGGGACACAATCTATGTTAGAGTCATTTGAGCTAGGAAAGGGATCTGCCCTGTACTCACAACTGGCGCATCACTAGGTCCCTTTGGCACTCCGTTCCAGTTCTTTTCCAAAGCCTGTCCAAGCCACTGCTTCCAGGCCCACACCATCATGGGCACTTTTTATTTTCCCCTCAATATTGCTCTTCTGTCCTGCTGTTTTGCTCTCTACTGGAAGAATTTTATGTTTACTATCTTGCTCTCATGTATCTCATTCCACAAATGGGAAACTAAACCTAAAAGGGTCCGTGTGTATTTTGTCCTGGCCCCTGCCCTGCTTCTGGTTGGCATGGGCTTACTGCTGTGTAGGCAGGGCTTGGCCCCCTCCCCCCCTGGTCATCACACACAGTTACCAATGTCCTAGATCCTAGTACCTAGTACCTGTGCTTCCCCTTTCCCCCACAGTCCTGGGCATGGCAGTGGCTTCTCATTTTCTCTTAACTCTGTCTAGACCCCTCCCTTTATTAAAATTTCTTAATTTCTTGCTTGTTTTAAGGATGCTGCTCCTGCCAAGATCGAGAGTGACATAGACCCATTGATGCAGGAATGTGTGTTGGATGCAGAGCTCTAGATCAGAGACTTGATTTTGACATTTTCTCCACCAGTCACATCCCTGTTGGCTAAGTCTTGCTCCTTAAGCTCAGTTTTTTAAAAAAGAGCAGAGCCAACTCCATGATGTGCAGTCTCTTTGGACTTGGGTAAGTGCTCTGCTATTGCCATCTTGAAATTCTTTTTTTTTTCAAAGTTTTATTGATAAACAGATAGCAATGAGACAGTTTCAAATCCAATCAGAAGTACAGTTTCAACAAATAATACACTGCATATATTCTTCTTAGTGGTTAATTGCTGTACAAGAAATGGACTTGTGATCCTATTT
>NW_004524692.1:3745478-3756887 GCF_000260255.1 Octodon degus | reverse complement strand
CTGGTCCCACTGGCGCAGGGTAGCAGGAAGCTCTCCATCTTGAAATTCTTGACCATTTTCATTTGCATAAGGCTCTGCAAGTTATAGAGCTAGCCCTTTGTAAAAATGTGGAATTGAGGGGAAGAACAAACTTTTTTTTTTTTTTGGAAGTTTATGACTTTAATTTTCCTCCTTTAATCATTTAATAATAGAACTTTAGTTGTCTCTAAATACCTCAGTGCCACCACTGTGCTGGATTTTTCCCTCCAAGAAACTGTGCCACACTAGGGCCACGGGTTTTCTTTGTTCCACCCATACCCACCATTCTCAGTCAAGGTTAAGCTAATTACTGTGAAATACCTGGTTCAGATCAGAACAAACTCCTAACTCCTCTTTCCCAAGGTAAATTCTTCACATTTCCATTCTTATTCCTCACCCAAAGAGAGGGAATGCTAATCTAAGATTCTAAGATGTGGTTGGACAGCTTCACTCCTGGGGAGAACTGCGAGGAAGTCAGCCATGGAACTTTCTTCTTTGGTGTTCGTATTTCTTTGCTGTTTTCTCCCACGACTCTTACTTCACCTTCTTCCTCTTTGTTTTTCTTTCCTTTTTCCAGTTGCAGTTACCCAGAAATCTGCAGTTGGGCTGAGGAAGAAAAAGAGTTCTTGATCTGCACTCGATGAGACCAACGTCAATTTTCAGAACTATGACTTGAAGTTTCCAGTTCCTAGGCACTGCAGATGAGTAGGCACTTTGCATTTCCTTTGCTGCTGTTCCCTGAGAGCTTGTATTCACCTAGAACCTCATGAGGGAGGAATTACTAATGAGCAAATGGAGCAAACTGTGAAAGTCTCCTTCATCTCTCCTTGAGTCATTTATGTCAGTGGAATGTCTTGGCACGCATCCTGCCAGGCTGTGCTGACATATTTTGGTACTAAAATTTAAATACATATGTTTACAAACACAGCTTAAAGTCTAACAGATATAATTATGTTCTTGGGTAACTTTTTTGATGTATAATTTTTATATATGACAGAATATCTTGAAGGTCTTTCTATGTTGCTACATGATGATCCGTCTGTGTCATTTTGTCCAGATGAAAAATATTTCATAGTTAGGAGTTGGAAGATTCTTTATGAAATGTTTATTGTCTGTGCATTTTTTCTATTATATGAAATCATTATTGTACTGAATGAAAGGGACAGCCAACTTTTCTATAGATCTGTAGCCTTTCATTCTGCACAACTCCCTAATTTATGACTTCTTATTCTACTATGTCCAACTAAATTGTACTCTTTTAACTTTCATCATAGTCCCCTTAAAGTCCAGGAAAAATCTGTAGGACTCAGTTTTTCCCGTGGCAACTTGAAAATGCTTTCAGTTGCTTTCTCCTTTCTTAATAGAAAGAGATCTGTTCTTCCTGTTCTCTGGTCCTCTCAAAGTAGTATTTCTTATGGTCTGTCCCATTGTCTACTGGATTATGTGGAAGATACATCCAATATGTATTATTCCAACATAGGGTCTTTCTTTACTGCCTAGATATCTTTGGCTTGTTGAGTTTTATCCTTTTATTTGGTGTGCCAAGCACCAATGGGAAATTATCAATTTTACTCTCCTCACTGTCCAAATTCAGAAAAACATTCCTCTTTCTTAAAAACCCCATTAGAAAAGTCTTAGCAAGGATACTAATTTGCTTGGTATGGCTCCTGTTCCCACTTTTATGTCATTTTTTCCATCTCTCTGTTTTTCTGTATTTTAGGAGACTTTTCTCACTTAATGTCTAGGTCTCTAATTCACTCCTGTCTATTGAGATGTTTTAAACTATTAATTTCCAATCTTTCTAAAGTAAATTTGCTATAAATATAAGGATTCCTTTGCCTTTTTATTTTATTTTATTTTTTTTGTTCAGGGCCTTACTATGCAGCTCAGACTCGTAGTGATCCCCTGATTTACACCTCCCTACTGTTGGGATTACAGGCATGAGCCACCACACCCAGACTCCATCACTGGCTCAGTGTACTGAGGGTCGGCGAGGCATGAGGTGCCAGGGATCAAACCCTGGCCCCTGTGCTTACCCAAGCAAGTGCTTAGTCTGCTGAGCTATACCACCACCCCTCCCTTTTGCTTTTATTTATTTTGTCTTCTGAAGGATTAATTTGTTCAGTTTGATGAGAGTTTGCATCTTTTAAAATTGGTTTAGTTTCCTGAAGTGTTTTTTTATGATAATTTATCGTTTGTTTTTTTGTACTGGATAATTCCTGTTTGATTCGAGGGAATCACCATTTTCCCTAAATAGCATGTAATGGATTTAAGAAAAAATAAAACACAAGAAGAGCTCTTTTACTTGGCTGAGGGGTGGATGATGAGAGCTGGAAAGACAATTACAATAAATATGAAACCTGTCATCTGCTATTATCTTTTGATGATTTACTTCCACCCAAACTCACTGGCTTTCTTTCCAGTGCACCCTATTATCCACTCCACCTTCACATCACCAGTCATGATGACTCATCTACCCACAGGGACATTCTTTTCTTCTATCTACTTGTCAAAATCCTATGCAGCCTTTGAATACAAGACTCACCTATTTCAAAAACTATTCTGACCAACTTTAGTTTCCATAATTAATGTGACTCATTTAATGGTGACTACAAATTGATTTCAAGGTCATTTCAATTATAATAACCATTACCATTCTGAGGATTTATGATGCACGTGAAGTCTTGCAGTGGCCATGTCACACACACTGTGTCATTTTGTCCTTATATGTTGGTGTAGGTGTTACTTCTTTCTTTTAGAGAAGAAACAGAATGTTAAAGCAACAGGTTATCTGGTTCAGATATGGCTGCACTCAATTCAGATGGATTCTCAAAGCTGGTTGCTTTGTTATGTTCCTGCATCTCCTTCATCTGATTCCCATCCTGAAGCCACACATATGCAGAGTGTGCCTGGACTCCAACCCAAAGAGGGACTTTGCTGTCAGCAGTGATCTCAAGATTTGGAGAAAACAAAAGATCTCTCCTTTCTTCTTCTCTCCTCTCCTCTTCTCTTCTTTTCACAAATATGATGATAAGTGCCTAATTCAAAGTTATTTTATGTTTTCACAGTTTGTTGTAAAGAAAGCTAGTACCAGGATCTTTGACACTGCTCTTCCTCCTCCACAGAATCATTTTCTCCCTGCTCTGGCAAAGTGCATAATTAAGCAGGAAGCTGTTTGTAATAGATTGGACTTAAATGGGTTTTAAATGTATTTTTCATTCCATGCAGAGATTCTCTTAGATAAGAGTAAAGATAATTTTCTATAAAATTCAGAGGCAAAGGAGGAGGAAGGACAAAGAACTCTTACACTGCTGTGGGCCTTGTCCAGGCCCCCGCTGCCTTCCTTCACGGCAAGGTTCAATTCTGTCCCCACAACTTCCGGTCTGTGAATCAAAGCATAGCTCTAGTGCCAAATCAGACATCTTGACTGCCTAAATTCCCTGAATTTAAATTGATCAGAAGGTGTGAGCAACAAACAGAACTATAGAGATAAAACATCTCAAAACAAACAAAAAGCTACAAATGTCCAGCTGACCAATGCGCTTTCATCTATACTGTCCTTTTCACAAATATCTGATGTGGAAATTGCTGCATTTCTCTTATTGCTATAGAACTGAGGTAAAAACTGACAAGACTGAGAAGTAAACCCAATTCCAAATTGCATCTCTTTTTCAATATATATATATATATATATATATATATATATATATACATGTGTATCACTGATTCTGCCAACTGTAATGTAGGATTGTCTTTAAGTAGAACAATATGGGCAATAATTCATTTAACATTTCAATCAGTATTTGTTAATGTCCATTTATATGCTATGTGCTAATCTAGGTGTTTAAGATGAGGAATGAAACAAAAAATTCTCAACCACCAGAAATTTGTGTTTTACTGGATAGAGATAGAGAGATATAATACAAGTCAATGTGAAAGATAAGACAATTATAAAGTATCACAAGGAACAGATAATAACTACTATGGGATAAAATAAGAGGTATATCAGTTTGGGGGGTAGTATTTTGGGAGCAGGACAGGTTTCCTCATCAAGTATGATGGACAGACTCAGGTAACTCAGGGAGGAGATATTTCAGCAAAGGATCCAAAGATGTGAGTGAGCATCCGGGGAAATATTTGCAACAGAGGAAACACTAATGTATGACAATTTCTGACATGTCTGACAAACAGCAAGGTGGCTAAATCAAAATACATCAGAGGCAGAATTGGAAACGAGGGGCAGAAGAAAGAGGAAAGAAAGCATACAGAGCCGTACAGACCATTATATTGTGAACACTCCGTGTCCTTCTGAGTGAGATAAAAAGCATTTGAGAAAATGACACAGGATGAAATTTACATTTAGAAAATTATTTAAACTGTGCTATTGGGCATAAATTAAGGAAAAGGAAGATGAAAGTGGAGACATCAGTTAGGAGACTATCATAGTTTATTCGTTCCCTAGAGCTGCTGGAATAAGGCACTACCAACTTGATTACTAGAAACAACCAAAATTTATTTTCTTACAGTTCTGGAGGTGCCAAGTCTGAAGTCGGGGTTTTGATCTGGGCACATTTCCTCTGTAGCCTTTGGTGGAGAATCCCCCTTTGCATCTTCCAGGTCTCTTAACTTCAGGCACTCCTTGCCTTGCGGCAGCATCACTCCAGTCCCAAACTGTCTTCACAAGAATGTTCTCTTCCTGTGTGCTTTGATGTCATCTTTCTTTCTGGGTGTCTGTCTCTGTATCAAAATTTAGACTTCTTATAAGGATATCATTTAAATGAATTAAAGATTCATCCAAATGATCACACCTTACCTTGATTTTATCTGCAGTGACCCTACTTGCAAGTAAAGCTATAAGTTGAGGTACTGGAGGTTAATTTTTATAGAAAGTTACAGAAGGAGGGAGAAAGAGAGAGAGAGAGAGAGAGAGAGAGAGAGAGAGAGAGAGAGAGAGAGAGAGAGAGAAAGCGAGCCATAACATGTAATAATCTATGTACAAAATGATGGAGTTGAAGAATAGAATGGTACAATATAAGGGGCTACCATGCTTTTCTGACTTTAGATTCCAATTGCATTTTGAAGACAGAACCAAGAGGAATTAGTGCTATCTTAGAGATAACCAGTAAAATAAAAATGACTCCATAAATTTTTACTAAAAACTTGGAAAACTAGCGATACTTGAGTTTTTAGAAAGAAAAATTGATTAAGAAATTGGCCTCTGATACACTGAATTTGAGATATTTATTTGAAAAATAAGATGTTGAGTGTCTACACAAGTCTAGAATTCAGGACAGAGGTCTAAGTTAAGGACATAAAAAATTTTACCTTTAAAACTCTTTAATATACACACAAAAAAAAGGTGAGTAGCTGTTTGAGATCACAAAGGAAGAGGACATAATTAGAGAAGACAGTCCAGGTCTGCGCCTGGTCTTCTCCACTGTGAAAAAGTTGGGAGAATGAAGAGGAAACAGCAAAGAAGGCTGAGGAGGAGATGAGCAGAGTAAAATAAAAGCCAAGAGTGAGAGGGCTTAAATGGCAAGGGAAGAAAGTGTAGCACAGAAGGGAAAACAGCCCACTGGGGAAAACGTGGCACACAGAGCAGGTGAAATCAAGTCTGAGAAATAATAATTAGGTTTAGACATAGAGGTGCTCATGTCATTGTATGATGTAGATCATAGATGTTGCTCTAAGTGTCCTGTGTTTAGATGTGGGGCTTCTGGAATGTGATGGGATTGCTAGAATGCTGCACATACCAGTGATCCACTGGTAGGTTCATGCTGAAGGTGCTGCTGGGAGGCGGGGCCCGGATGGAGGGCACTGGTCATTGGGAGCCTCACCTGGAAAGGTGTAGCTCTGTCACCAGTTCCACCATTCTCTCTATCTCCTGCCTGCCATGAGTTGAGCAGCCTTCCTCCACCAGGCCCTTCTGCATGCCTTTCTGCTTTGTCACTAGCCAGCTGTGGACTAAACCCTCTGAAACCATAAGCCACATACATTTCTCCTTTAAGTTACAGGTGTCAGGCATTTTGCCCAGGTCAGTGGAAAAGTAATGAACACAATGACTTTGACTAGAATTGCTTTGGAATAGTGGTGAAGAAGAAAATTTAGAGTAATATTAAGAAAGTATGGGATGATATCTAGAGTGTTTGGATTTACAGTGTCCTCCCAGACTCTCATGAGCTCAGAAGAAGAGCTTTGGGCAGGTGGCTCTCTAATGGGGCCCTGCACTCGTAGGCACATTCCTGTCCTAGTGAGTGCAGCAGCTGAGTTTGCTATCTGGAGGTGGGTCTCGTTGGAAAAGGTGGGTCCTCAGCCGAGGTCATGACCTGGAACCAGATCTCGCCCCTTGGCTCCTCGCTTTGCTCTCTGCTTGCTGACTGCCATGAGCTAAGCAGCTTTCTTCACTCTGCCATTTCACTGCTTAAGTCTGCCAAACCTGCACCAAAATTGTTGAAACAGGAACTAAAATAAACCTTTACTCCTTTAAATTGTGGGTACTGGGTACTGTGTCCCAGGATAGATAAAATGAGTAAGACAATGATGTTTCTGAGGAATGGAGTGGTAACACATAGAGGAAGGTGAAGAAAGGCTTTCTTTCTTTTCTTAAATGTTGGAGATGAAGTATCGGCTTGTATGTTGAAGATGATGATTGGGTGGTCAGCTCATTTCCTTCTGCGATGTGCTCTCTGCCCTGCTGAAGGCCCAGAATTTTCTCATCACCAGGAATTCTTGCTCCTACTTGTATCTCTTGTGGTGGCTATTTTGAAGGAACTTCCTATGGCCTGCACTACTTTCCTTTTGCCTTCTTTTAAATTCTTTTTTCAATTTTTTTTCTTCAGAGTATGTTTTTCTAAAGTAACATCACTAGATTATTTTTCTGCCTTCTACACCAGATTTAGGCAATGAATTTTATAAAATCATAGAGGTCCAAATGCTTTTCTATTTCAAGCTATACACACATTTAGTTCATTTTTTTTTTTTAATTTTAGAGAAGGGTCTACAGGGTGTTCAGGGTCTCACTACTAAATCAGACTCATAGTGATCCTCCTGTTTATAGCCTCCCAAGAGCTGGGATTACAGGCACGTGCCACCACACTCAGTCTCAATTGCCATCTCATTGCACCCCGGGGACAGGGCCAGCACTGCAGGCCCAGGGATCGAACTCCCGCTCCTGTACCTGTTTGCAGGTGCTTTGATCCACTGAGCTATTTGGCTGGCCTGTCATTTTTATAATCTATACAGAAACATGTAATGACTACATGAGGCAGTGATTCTCCCTCCCATCCCATGGCCATTCTCCTGTTCAGATCTTCATATCCTCTCTCCTTGTTTTAAGTAGCTTTCTAAATGATCATTCCTTGGTTGAGCTTCTATTTCTGGTCAATTTCCCATATATACTATCAGACTCCCCTTTCTGAAAAGCTAGACTGACTCTTCTGATTAAATCCCTTTTTGGAGGAAACTGTTCTGAAATGCTCCATATGCTTTCTATATGTTCTGCAAATCGTTATTCACCTTCTTTGTGTTGAACTGTCCCTTCTCTGTTATTCTGTACCTAAAGTCAATATATATATATACATATATTCACCTTAAAGTGTCAAGTACAGGTGACCTTCCTCTCTGAAGACTTTTCTGATTTCTCTCTGCAATCCCAGGAGACTTGATTGTTCTTGATTCCATACTTTCAAATGATTACATACATGTATATATCAACATCCTATTTGAAAAGAGCATATCTTGTTTTATGAGTATACTGTGCTATTTGCAAAGGTAGACACTGGAACTGATTCCTCTTTGTTTTTGTTTTCCAACTTCCTACTACAGCTCCTGGCAACCAATGGGGATTTAACCAAATGTACTGAGTGGTCCTTGTCAAGGGTCAACCTTGCACTCCACAGGAGTGACTATCTTAGTAGGCTGGAGCTGGCTATTGCTTTGGGGATTTCCCTTCTTTGTCCCCAGAGGCTCTCTTCCAGGAGATTCTCTTTTTCTAGAGAGAAGGTTTAGTGCATATAGCATATAGCATAGAGCATCACTGTCTGTTAATAGAGATATTCCCACCACTACCATTCTGGTATCTGGCTGTAGTGTCTATGAAGGTCACTACTGTCTTTGGGTTCATGGAAAAACCTTTTCCAAAGGTCAGAAAGACCAGAGATAGAATACCAGTGACTAATGCAAAGGTGAGGAGGATATTTTTAGCATTAATAGTCTGCCTGTTCCTTCATGGGTGAGCAGAGACACTCATCTCTTTTACAATTAAGAAAGAGACTTTTTTCTGGCAATGTCAAAACATGAAATGCCTCTTTTAAGGCTCAGCCACAGAAATGTACAGACATTTTATTCATTCATTCATTAAAATGCAGTTGTTAAGTGCAAGTCATACCTGGAGTTATTTTCATTGCCTCAGACCTCCTTCCACTCCAGTGGATGAGGTTGGCTGCTCTGGATGACCTTTAAACCAACCTTGCTGATTAATGAGAAGCCACAATCAACAAATGGGAAGCACTTCAGGCCTCTAGACTATGCGCTACCCTAGGACAGCCTAAAATTAGACCACATCTTTGAGTATTTGAATTATTCTAGATTTTTGCTGTCCTCAGTCATTCATCTACCGTCTGTGAAAATTCCTGTGACCTAGAAAGGGAGATGCCTGTTTGATAGGAAAAAAACATTTAATAGTCCTTTCCATCAAGGCTGCATTATGCTGAGGTTTCAGTTACCTGTTCTTTTTTTTTTTTTTTTTTTTTTTTTTTTTTTTTTTTCACCTGGGGAATCCAGAAGTTTGTACCTACTGATCACTAGAAAGAAAAAGTTCTTACATTGCTTTGTCTCTTCTATCTGGATCATGCATCATTAAGTTCTTTGATGCCAAAAGAGACAGCCATGTGGGGCAGCACCACATACCACGTGGTATGTTGGGGACACCTGCCTACTTCAAGCTTTGCTAGGATGATGAAATGTGCGCCTGTTCCTCAGCTGTAAGATGCTGTTCCCAGGGAAGCCCTCATGAGTAAGGCAAGCCCTTACCATTCTTTTCTAATTGTAAAGAGAAAAAAAATCACAATAAATGGAGTTGCAAAACAAGTTAATAGGAGAGTTACAATAATTAATGCTTTTAATTTTTTATGCTTTTTAAAAATAATTTTGAAAAACAAATAGCAATGAGACAGTTTCAAAACCAATTAGTATGACAGTTTCAATAATAAATACATTGCATGCTGTTGTCTTCATAGTGGTTGTTCGTAATAGAAGATTCAGATATGATATCCTGTCAACACACACTATTGGAACAAATCTTCCCATTCATTGAATTAATAGAAAGAAGCTATATATCTATCCTAACTATTTTGAATATACAGATACAAAATGGTTCTTCATTTGTATCCCCTTTTTTGTTTAGTTTTGTCAGAGAAGGGTATTTTATTGTCATTTAAATACTGTAGAGTCCTAGCCCAGGCCCGGTGAGTATGTGGGAGAGCTTCTGGCTACCTTATGCTGGCATGACCTACTGGTTCCAGCCCAGGTGCAGTGTGGGTGATACCCTCTTTCACCCTCTTGGGACACCCCCATCACTCAGTATTACCCACCCCCCGCCCACAGAGTAGGAATTTCTGTTGCATTCCGGGAACCCCCAGATCCAGTCCTAGTCCAGACTCGGTGAGTATGTGGGAGAGCTGCCTCTCCCCCCTACTCCAACTTGTCCCCTCCAGACTCAGCTAAGGCCTGACATACAGGCCTGGGGTGAAACCTTGCAGCTGCAATTCCTGCAGAAAGTATAGGGGACAAAACCACCCACCTAGTCCAAGAGCAGAACATCTTGCCAGAGAGGCAGAACAGGTTCACCCCCAAGGGCAGCAGCAGGAAGGAGCTGAGCACAGCAGCCAGACCCAAGCCAGGCACAGCTAGGTAAATCCAAACTTTGTAGATCTGCACCTGAACATCAGTAGGTGCTAAGGTTATAACTGCAACAAAGATCTACAACAAAGGTAAGAAGAAAGTGCTACACAAAATGACAAAGAGAAGGAGTAAAATGCAATCTCAGAACCCAAGCCCACCCATAACAAGTGCAGAGGACACTAACACAGAACAAATTGGGAATCACACAGCTGAAAGAAATGAATCAATGACTTCTAAAATAAAGAAACAGCTGCAGAAAGGTATAGAGAAAATAAGATTGGAAATGAAAAAAGGAATCCCTGAATTAGTAACATCTGCAGTAAAGAATCAAGTTCAGAAACATATGGAGGAAACCCAATGTCCACCCAGAACAAGTGCAGAGGACATTAGCTCAGCTCAAATGTATGACTTAGTAGCATCAATAGTAAATAAGCAACAGCAGAAAGTCATAGAGGAACTCAGAGC
Organism: Octodon degus; assembly: GCF_000260255.1. NCBI lineage: Eukaryota > Metazoa > Chordata > Mammalia > Rodentia > Octodontidae > Octodon > Octodon degus. The sequence continues at coordinate 3,746,504 of NW_004524692.1, read as the reverse complement.
GCGATTCTTTTCTATTAGCTCAGCTCAAATGTATGAATTAATACTGTCAATAGTAAATAAGCAACACCAGAAAGTTATAGAGGAACTCAAAGAGGAATTCTTTTCTGAAATAAAAAAAGAATTCTCAGAACTCATAGCATTTGAAGTAAAGAATCAACTACAGAAACATAGGGAGGAAACCCCATCGAAAAAAACACTGCAGTAAAAGAATTTATAACTGCTTCTAAAGAAGACATTGATAAAAAATAAATAGAGGAGATTAGAAAAATGACAGATTACTTGAATGAGTAATACAGGAAAGAAATAGATCGCATGAAGCACAGTCAAAGAGCTATAGAGGAAATTAAAATCTCAGTCACAAGCTTGCAAAACTGTTTAAGTGAAAGTGAAGACAAAGTTTCAGATCTTGAAGACACTGGTGCAACTAGTGAAAAGGTAAGAAAGGATCTGTTAAAAACAACTAGGATGCAGGAAAGAATAATCTATCACCTGCAAGATGATGCAAAGATAAACAACGTGAGACTAATAGGTATCAATGAGAAAGAAAGAGTCAATACAAATGACATTAAAAAATATGGGCAGAAATAATAGCAGAGGACATCCCAAATATGAGGAAATAATCTGACATTCAGGTAACCGAAGCATACAGAATGCCAAGTAACCTCAACCCAATTAAAAACACACCAAGACATATAATAGTCAAGATCCCAGAAATTCAGCACAATAATAATATACTGAAAGATGCTAGAGAAAAGAAGCAGACCACATTCAAAGGAAATACCATCAGAATTATGGCCGACTTCTCTTCACAAACCAAAGGGCAAGAAAAACATGGAGCAGAGTACTTCAAGTCCTCTATGAAAACAAATTCCAGCCCAGACTACTATGCCCAGCAAAACTCTCATTCAAGTTTGATGGAGAAGTGAAATACTTTCATGAAAAAGAAAAGCTAAAGAATTTCATGATGACAAAGGCAACCCTACACAGGCTACTGAAAGATGTTCTAGAGAGGGACCAAAATGATCA
>NW_004524692.1:3743343-3744611 GCF_000260255.1 Octodon degus | reverse complement strand
GATGAAAGCAGTTCTCAGAGGGAAATTCATAGCTGTGAACTCACACATTAGGAAAATAGAATGGGAACAAATAAACACCCTAATGCTGTACCTTGAACAACTAGAAAAGGAAGAGCAAACCAAACCCAGAGCCCAAAGACGGGAAGTTATCATAAACATTAGAGCAGAAATTAATTCAATTGAGATGAAGAAAAAAATTCAAAGAATTAAAAAAACAAAAGGATGTTTTTTTGAAAGATTAAATAAAAATCAATAAGCCCCTAGCCAAGCTCATCAAAAAGAAGAAAGAAAAAATTCAAATACATGCAATAAGGAATGAAAAGGGTGTAATTACCACAGATCCGGTGGAAATTCAGAAGATTATCAATAGCTACTTTGAGAATTTTTACTCTCACAGAGTATAAGACACAGAAGAGATGGACAGATTCCTAGAGAGGTACAAATTACCACAACTGAATAGAAAAGATATAACCACTCTGAATAGCCCAATAACAGCCAATGAAATACGAGATGTAACTAAAAACCTTCCGACACAGAAAAGTCCAGGTCGGGATCGATTCACTGTTGAATTCTACAATAAATTTACAGAAGATATAGTCCCTGTAGTCCTCAAACTCTTCCATGAAATTGAAAAGGAAGCAATCCTCCCAAAATCAGTTCTGGAGGCAAATATTATACTGATACCAAAACAAAGGAAAGATGCAACTAAGAAAGAGAACTACAGGCCGATCTCCCTCATGAAAATAGATGCCAAAATCCTCAATAAAATCCTAGCAAATAGAATGCAGCAAATCATCAAGAAGGTCATACACCATGAACAGGTAGGATTCATCCCCAGGGATGCAAGGATGGTTCAATATTCGAAAATCTATCAATGTAATACACTATGTCAAAAGAGTGAAAACTAAAAACCACATGATCATCTCCATTGATGCAGAAAAGGCTTTTGACAAAGTCCAGCACTCATTCATTTTCAAAGTCCTACAGAAAATTGGAATGGATAGCCTCTACTTCAATCTGGTAAAAGCCATTTATGAAAATCCAATGGCTAACATAATCTTAAATGGGGAAAACCTGAAATCTTTTACTCTTAGATCTGGTACAAGACAAGGATGTCCTCTCTCACCACTACTATTCACTATAGTTCTGGAATCATTAGCTACAGGCATTAGACAGGAGAAAGAAATAAAAGGAATAAGAATAGGTAAAGAAGAAGTTAAATTATCTTTATTTGCAGATGACATGATACTTTACTTGGAAGACCCAAA
>NW_004524692.1:3722965-3740283 GCF_000260255.1 Octodon degus | reverse complement strand
GTGATAGCCAAATCTTGGAAACAACCAAGATGCCCATCACCTGAGGAATGGTTGAAAAAGATGTGGTATTTTTACACAATGGAGTATTATTCAGCTATTATGAATGATAAACTTGAAGCCTTTATATTGAAGTGGATACCACTTGAACATATACTCATAAGTGAAATAAACCAGATACACATGTTTAAATATCATATAGTTTCCCTAATATAAGAACTCCAAAGAAGAAATACAAATAGAAAGGTATAATACAAGTAAAAGGAAAATAGGATCTCGAGGACTAACTAATCAAGAGAGGGAAAGGAGAAGAGCTAGGAAACATGACAATGTCAAGCCATATAGTTTTATGTAGAAGATGGACAAGGCAATGAACCTGAGAATCTCCAGATTTTTGAATCTAGCAGTTAATTGGAAAGATTCTCACCCTGACTAACTATATATTCTGATACCTGTGAAATAAGAAACTGCACTGAAGATGGTAATCTGTAATAGTAGTTTCATGCTTGGAGTGCCTGTCATTCTGGTCTTCTGAATACGGGCTGCTTGTCACGACATGCCAGTTGCTGCTGTGCTGTCTCTTGGGTAGATGATTGTTCAAAAAGAAGGGGGGTGGTGAATGAAGGCAAGAGACAGGAAAAGGAATATTGTGGAACTGTCCTGCTTCAAGGTTATTTATGGTCAGATTTTTGGACTTATATGTAAACATAAGAATTATATAATTCTTTATGCCTATTTTCAAAAATATAATTTTTAAATGTTTTTCATCATATTGTGTAGAGAGTTAAAGTTCAACATATCAATACTTGATGAAAAATGCCTGTTCCATGTTATGCCTAAGATGTTTGATATTCGGACAGATAGTGAGGTTAAGCTTAATAGCCTAAGTTGTATGGTAATAACAACAAGCTTGCTTTCTGGATGTTTATCAACCTACGTTTGCAGACCAAATTTAGAGAAAAAGGAGGGCTGCAAGGAAAGCCAACATTTTGGTCCTAGCCTTCCAAGGTCAATTAAGACTCAGGACATATGAGAACTTGTACTGTAATGTCATGTAACTCAGTAGTGTCCCAAATTTTCTGATCAAGGAGTTTATGGGGCCAAAGAGGAAAGTGATCAATGATGTAGAGTGTGCCTGAGAGCCACATGGAGAGAAAACATTTTCTCAGGCTTTCACAGAGAGCACATTGGCCAAGCAATGGCCGTGACTCATCCACATGGCTGACACTGACAAAGGTTCTACAATCTGAGGTACAGGATCTCAGGATAAATCCTGAGGGGATTTCACTGACCTTATCAGACCCAAAAACTACAACTCTTGTTGCATAGGTCCTGCTTTACCTTGATCTTAACCATTCAGCAGAAAAGTATAAAAACCTAATATAAAAAGTAAAGCCATGCTGTTATGTTGAGCTGTAGGGGACTCAGGTCAACAATTTCTGACATTGCCATTGAAGCGGAAGACCCAATACTATTATGGGCTACTGGACTCTTTTAGAATATTTTGCTGCATTTGCACACTTATAATATTCAAATAACAGAACTTAACAAAAAAGAGGATACTGATGAATGTCCATTTTTTATCTGTGTATTCAAAGTGGTTAGGATAGATATATAGTTACATTCTCTTAATGAATAGAGGGATTTGTTCTAATAGTGTTTGTTAATAGGATATCATGTCTGCATCTTGTACAGCAATTAACCACTAGGAAGAATGTATGCAATGTGTTAATTATTAAAACTGTCCTACCAATTTGATTTGAAACTGTCTCATTGCTATTTGTTTCTCAATAAAATTATGGAAAAAATATAGAGCTACTTTTTCTTAGTTCATTGAAAAAAGTTTTGTACTAATATTGTTTAAACAAAGACATCATGTCTGTGTCTTGCCTTCTGAATACCTACTATGAAGACAACAGTACGCAATGTATTAATTATTGTAACTGTACTACTAACATGTTTTGAAACTGTTTCATTGTTGTTTTATCTCATTAAAATGACTTTTAAAAATTCAAAAAGTACTGTAGATGCGAGATTTCAGCAAAATATTTCGATATAGTCTGGTAGTCCATAATTGTGGTGGGTTTTCTATAGGACTGGCAATGTCAGAAGTTGTTGACTTGAGCCTTTTACAGCTCAACATGTTAATATGGCTTTACTTTTTATATGTCATTTTTATACTTTTTTGCTAGACAGTTAAAACCAAGACAAAGCAAGACCTATATAATAAGAAATGAAGTTACAATAATTAATATGTTGCCTATTGTCTTCATAGTAGTTGTTATTCGGCATACAAGATATATGTATGCTATATTGTTCAAACAGCATTAGCACATACCTTTCTTTTCATTGAACTAAGAGAAATGGGCTGAATAGCTATCTTAACTATCTTGTGTATAAATACACATTTTTCTTTTTCCCTTCCTTCTTTCTCCTTTTCTTCCATCAGTTTGTTTTTTGTTTGGAACATTTTTTTGTCTTGCTTCACTATATGTATTGTACATTTTGGACTTCATTCACCCATTGAGTTTTCACACTATTGAGAAAGACTATGTTTATACATAAATTAGGTTTATTTCACATCTGAGTGTGCTCTTCTGTTTCATCTGTTCACCTATCAGTTTCCTGCATATCCATCTTTAAGGCTGAGTAGCAATCCATTATATATATATCCATTCCTTGGTTAGTGGGCATTTGGGTTGTTTCCAAGATTTAGTTACTACAAATTGTGCTGCTGGAAACATAATGGGTGAACATATATTGCTGTGGTATGATGTTGTTAATTTTTCTGGGACGATACCCAGAAGGGGAGTAGTTGAATTGAATGAAATCTGTAATCATAGTTTGCTGAGGAATCTCCACATTGATTTCCAAAGTGGTTGTACCAGTCTACACTCTCACCCACAGAAAAGAAGCGTTTCTTTTCCCCCACAGCCCCATCAGCACTTGTTTTCACTTGTTTTTTTTTAATGATAGTCATTTTTTCCTGAGTGAGATGGAATCTCAGTGTTGTGTTAATTTACATCTCATGCATGACCAATGATGTTGAACATTTTTTCATATATTTATCTGCCTCTTGTGTTTCTCTGTCTGAGCAGTGTGTTTATCCCAAATGCCTGTGTTTAGAATTGAGTCTGAATTTTGGGGTTCTGATTTTTTTTCAATTTTTAAATATGTTTTATTTAAAAGTCCTTTGTCTGAGGGACAATCGGCTGTAATTATTTGCCTTCTGTGGTTTGCTTTTTCACTCTGTTTGTGATTTCTTTTGTTGCGAAAAAGCTTCTTAATAAGAAGAGATCCTATATGTTGATTCTTTGTAGTATTTCCCTTGAAGTCTGGGTTTTGTTCATGAAGTCTCTGTGTACACCTATGTCTTTGAGATTTATACTTATTTTCTCTTCCAGGAAATTTTGTGTTTGGATTTTAATACTTAGACCTTCCATCCATTTTTACTTTAGTCTAGTGCATGGTGATAGACATGGGTCTAGTTTTAGTCTGATGTGTGTAAAGCCCGGTTTTCCAGTACCAGCTATTGAAGAGACTATCTTTCTTCCAGTGAACTTGTTTGGCTCCTTTGTTAAGGATAAGGTTGCTGAGTGTATTTGGGGATGTGTGTGCATATTCTGTTCAGTTCCACTGATCCTCAGGCCTGTTTCTTTCTTTTTTTTTTTAATACCATGATGATTTTATCACAGTAGCATTATAGGTTTCAGGTCTGGGCTTATGATACCTTGCCTTGGTTGCACACAGTACTTTTACTATTCTATGTCACTTCTGGTTCCAAGTGAATTTTAAGGCTATTTTCTCTAGATCTACAAGATATGCTGATGGTGTTTTGAGTGGGATTGCATTAAATTTGTATAGCAGTTCATTTTTATTATGTTGGTTCTCCTTATCCATTTTCTAATATTCTCATTGATCTCCTTTTTAGAATACTGTAATTTTTACTGTACAAATATTTTACATCATTTTTAGAGTGATTCCTAAATATTTGAATATTTTAGATGTTATTGTGAAGGATGAACTTTCCACAATTTCTCTCTCTGAGCTTGTTGCTTGTGTGCAGGAATGCTATTGATTTTGATTGCTGACTTTGTATCCCACTACACTGTTGAATTTGGATATAAAATCTGCAAGCTTTTTGGTGGAATTTCTGGGGTCTTCTATGCAGTGTTACAAATCATCTGCAAATAATGATAATCTAACTTCTTCCTTTCCTACCCTTATTCTTTTCATTTTGTCTCTTAATTGCTCTAGCTAATGTTCCCGGAACTCTATTGGATAGGAGTTTTGATAATGAACATCCCTGATTCTAGAGGGAAAGTTTTTAGTTTTTTACCATCTAATATGAGGTTAGCTGGTTTGTAATAGATGGCTTTTATAAGATTGAGGTAAAGGACACCTATTTTAATTTTCTGTAGAGTTTTTTTTTTATCATGAATGGGTGTTGGACTTTGTCAAAAGCTTTTTTCTGTTATCTATTGAGATGATCATGTGATTGTTGTCTTTGATTCTGTTAATATGGTGTACTACATTTATTGATTTTCATATGTTGAACCATCCTTGCATCCCTGGGAATAAATTCCTACTTGGTCATGATGTATAATTTTCTTGATAATTTTCTACATTCTGTTTGTGAGTATCTTATTAAGGATTTTTGCATTTACATTGGGAGATAGACCTGCAGTTTTCTTTTTTGGTTGTGCTCTTCTGTGGTCTGGAACTAGGATAATACTTGCTTCTGTAATGACTTTGGGATTCCTGTTTCTCCTTCATTTTATTTAAAGTGTTTCAGTATTAATGGCATTAGTTCTTGTCTTAGTTACTCTTCTTTCATTGCTGGGATAAATACCCAACACTCAAAGTGAAGGAAGGAAAGGTTTATTTAGCTCACAGTTATTGGAGATTTCATAGTTTAAAACAGCCTGAATTATGTAGCAAGATCTTGGAGCCTTATTTGCTTAGGAGAGAGATTCAGTGCTTTTGTCTTCTCCAAACATTTCTTCTCTGCCCAATGTGGCCTCAATCGCAGACACCACCGACCCTCACTACAGGATCTGGAGGAGAGGCTGGGGCACCTTCATGTCCCGGATGACACACCTCAGATAAATCACTAATGGTTTAATACTTTTATTTATTCTTTTAAAGAAATAATTTCTCAATGCATTGATTCTTTGTGTTGTTTTCCTAGTCTTTATTGCACTAATTTCTGTTCTCTATAATTTCCTCCCTTCTTTGATATTGGGTTTGATTTGTTCTTTTTCTAGAATTTTGAGATTCAACATTAGGTTGTTGGTTTGATCTCATTCTGTTTTCATGATGTGTGAGTTCATCACTACAAATTTCCCTTCTAGAACTGCTTTTACTGTGTTCCATAATTTCAATATGTTGTATAGCCATTCTAGTTTCACTGAATATAGTTTAATTTTGTCTTTAATTTCCTTTGTGACCCATTGGGTGTTCTAAAGGGTGTTTTTTAATTTCTGTGTGGTAATATAGTTTCTGTGATTTATCATTGATTTCCAGTTTCATTGTGCTATGGTTGAATAGTATGCAAGGGATGATTTCAATTTCTCTCGATTATGGTTTGTGTCTAGTTGTCCCCCAAAAGCCTCACGTAAGTTATGGGGCAGATGCAGCTGGAGCAATGAGTGGCTTATGGGGTGGGGCCAGAGGACCAGGGTGGGGTCTGAGTGGCTGGGCCAGAGAGGTGTGAACCATTAAACTGGCTAGCCTGTAGAGATGTGGAGAGGACCATCCTGGACAAGGCAGTGCCTCAGCCTCTCTTCCAGTATCTTGAAACCTTCAGTAACTGTGAGCTAAATAAACCTTTCCTTCCCTCATTTTGAGTGTCAGGTATTTGTCCTAGCAATGAGAGAAGAGTAACTAATACACTCTCCACTTACTTACACATGGTTTTTTGGGCTAATACATGATCTAATTTGGAGAACATCCCATGTGCAGCTGAGAAGAATGTTTATTCTGAGTTTTGAGGTGGAACACACTGCAGAAATCTACCAAGTCCATCCGTTCACAGGCTTAGCTTAATTCTAATAGTTCTTTATTGATTTTTTTGTCTAATCTATCTATTAGACAAAAAAGAGAGTGGGGTATTAAGGTCCTACACCACAACTATGTTAGTGTTTATTTGTTTTTTCCTGACTGAAAATATTTGTTTTATGTGGTTGAGTGAACCTGAGTGTGATGCATAAATGCAGTAGGCTTTGTTCTGATGGGGAATCCTCTGTCATTACGGGGCAGCAAGGGCTTGGGCATCACTGTGCCCATTTCATAATGAAGCTTGAATCATGGGTCAGAGAGGCCACTGTGGAGATTAATCCAAATTTCTAAATATCATGTCATTTTGCTTTCGAATTCATGCTATGGATGCTTGAAAGAATGAGTCAGCCAAGACCATTTTCTATAGAATGTATTCAAAGTCATTTGAAGAATTAACACATTTTTCTTTGAAGAGATTCATGTCCTTGAGATTCCGTCAGGGTTGAGACACAAACACTTGAAGCAGATCCATCAGTATACCCATGAAATTATGGCACACACTGAGGGTATGAGTCAAAGAGTAGTAAGTGGAAGAGCATTGTTCTGAGAGATTCATTTAGGACAAGTTTGAAAAAACTTATTACAATTTATAAGCTATTTACTTTAAGCAAGTTACTTAATCTCTCTGAGCATCAATATGAAAAATTGAAGTATTAATGTATTCTGACTAGGGTTATGATGAGGTTTAAATGTAATAATGTTGGTAAAATAATTGGTGAAGAGGATACAATAAAAGTATATAGATATAGTATTTACAAATAAAACTAACAAAATATAAAATAATTGTCTTAGTTACTCTTGTCTCATTGTTGGGACAAATATTCAGCACTCAAAATGAAGGAAGGAAAGGTTGACTTAGCTCACAGTTATTGGAGGTTTCATAGTTTAAAACAACCTGACTTACTTAGCAAGATCTTGCGCCTTAATTGCAGGCTGCCTCAGTTGCAGACACCACAGTCCCATGCTACAGAGTCTGGAGGAGCACCTAGGGTAGTGCTGTGTCCAGGATGATGGGTTCCACACCTCAGAGAGATCACAGGCCTTGGGGCGGGAGGGCAGATCACATGCTGCCAGTTTAATGGTTTGCTGCTCTCTGGACCTGCCCCTCCAGCCCTGCCCTGGTCATCTGGCCCAGACCCTCAAGCCACTAGGCTGCTCCTGCAGCTGCATCTTACCCATGACTTACATGAGGCTTTGGGGGACAGCTAAACACAAACCATAACAATAATAAAGAAGATAAAACAAAAAACTAAAATTTTGGAATGTGAGGAATAAATGTTAAGTAAATCAACACATGATATAAGACTTCTAACTGCTAGCATCTTACCTGGGTGAAATGATGCAGGCAGGACTCTTTGGGCTGGATGGTGCCCTGCATATAGGTAGGAGAACCCAAACTCTTATCTGAGGTTTGAAAAGGGGAAAGGTGATGCAGACTGACCCAACAGGAACCTATACAAAGGCCCCGACAACAGGTCAGCTCTAGGTGTGAGGCTACCATGCAGGGGTAAAGCCGCAAGATCTGTCTCCCCACCATCCCATGTCTGAGTTGGCAGCTGGAGTCCAGTGGGGGATGGAGAGTGGGCAGCACTATGGAGTACTGCACCCTTTGCTCTGAGTGTGTCTGGAACCTGGAGCAGCATACCACCCACCCTTTCAGGAGTGGAAATGAGCGTGCAGCAAAGAGAGCCAAAGAAGGAAGGCAGTGAGCCTCAGAGGAAGACTCTGTTGCCGGCAGGAACAATGAGGGCCAAGACTCATGCAGTAGTGAGTCAGCAGGAATGGAGGGCCAGCAAGCAAGGTTTGTTGAAGAGACACATCCTGAAATGGAGGAATTTGGTTTCTGTCAGATCAGGCAGAGAATCATTGAAAGGACTAAGACAAAAAAGAAAGAGAGAAAATAAAAAACTGGGCTTGGTGAAATTGAGTTTAATGGCTGTGAGTTGGGTAGATCAGAAGTACAGATACAACAAACAAGCAAAGGGTTGATGACAGGGGTAGATCAGGAGAGTTGGGGTTAGTTCTAGATGCAAGTATGCAGCTTCTCAATTGGAACCCAGCGCAGTCATGAGGTTCTTGGAAGACAGAACAGGACACTACGTTCTCTTCTTTGTTATTTACTGTAGTCAGCACTACGAAGAACAGAGACTTTTGGACAGGTCTGCTTTGGATCAGCCAACCAAGCTGTTTACAGAAGTAGGTAGGAAAGATCACCAAGAATCCAGTCTCCTGCCATCTCCATTTCTCTCAGGGCTCAACTCTTCTTCCCATGACTCAGAAGCAGAGGACCCTGAAGGGAGAGAGATCCTTTCAAGCTCTTTTAAGAGAGGACTTTCTTAACCAACATCTTTGTTTGGCAAGATGCTTAGAAATGCAGTGAGAGGAGGAAGAAAATATGGAAAAGTTTTATTGAGGGGAAATGGGATACCCCAAGGGCCCCTTGCCAGAAGAAGTTAGAAGGTAGATAAGGAATGATTGCAGAATGTACATGGAATGGGAATAGCGAGGACAGTAGCCTCCCTCAGGTCATAAATGTCTTCTGAAACACTCAAGATTCTTACTACATCCACATCTCACTGTTTCCCCTGGGACAAGGAACAGATTGAAAACAGTTCAATAAAATCTTTTACCTCCTTACTAGAGAGAAAAGTTTTGTCGATGTTTAGTATCATTAAATGCCAGATTCACAACGAAACTAGTCTAATACAGTAGGAAAGACAGAAAATGATGACTCAGCATAATTGATCTCTAATGTCACTGGAAGCCTTGGAGTGCTAGGGTCTCAATCACTTCACATTATCCCTCTTGTCTTTTGCAAATATAAAAAGTCACGTTAGATGGCTTTTTCCAACTTTAACACTCAATAATTCTGAAATCTGTGATACTACAAAAGGAAACAATGAGATGAATCAATGTTTTCCACTTAAAATGGCTACATTCATCTTGTTTTACTACGAATTTGGAAGTTTGAGACTCAGCACAGCTCAATTTTGTCCATCAACTCAGTGAATTCCATAGCTTTATGCTTGTTTCTAGCTTCTGGAATACTATTTTCCTGTGGATCATCAGAATGGCAAATGCACCAGAAAGATAAAAATGATTTGATTTTTAAATTTTATTCTTTTTTTCTGTATTTTAGGGAAGGGCCTACAGGGTGTTCAGGGTCTCCCTACTAGATTGGACTCAAAGTGATTATCCTGTCTACAGCCTCCCAAGTGCTGGGATTACAAGCGCGCACCACCACGACCAGCCTCAATCGCCATCACAGTGCACCCCAGGGGTGGGGCCAGCACAGCAGGCCTGGGGATCGAAACCCTGGCCCCTGCACTTGCTTGCAGGTGCTTTAATTCACTGAGCTATTTGGTCAGCCCTAAATATTATTCTTTTGAGAATGTTTTATTCTATATTCTTCTGAAATGATTTAAGCAGATTCCAGACTCTTCCCAGGGCTTGTGGTTAAACTCAACGTAGCTATGCATTTCGGTCTTCACAGGAATGGATTTTCATGCTTTTCATATTGAATCTTCTTTGCTTTAGCTACTCTGGCCCAGCTTTGAGTTACTGCTCTTATCGTTGCCATGGTAACGATGGATGACATCATTGAATCCAGAAACAGACAATTATCCCATATTCTAAACAAGCTTTGGTGATTAAAATACTCAGGAAAGACGTTGACTTTGGAATTAAGATCTGGAAGATAGATCTGTGTTCCTATACAATTTTCTACTTCACAACATAATATATTCAATTTGTTTTCATTATATCTTTCCTGAAGAAACCTAAGGCATATTACAGACACTCAAGCTTAATTCTTGTGCTTATTTAAAAGAAGCTCTCTGTACGTGTATTACATTATCCACAGAGCAAAACAAAGCAGGGAGGCTCAGCACATGGAAGGAAAACTTCATTTTCAGAAGTCACACTTTCTTTCTTCACATTTTGTAAATGTGATAAAATCAAAGAGCTGGATAGTGTTCTCCAGTGGCAGCTAAACTCACTAAATGAAGGTCAGTGGAGTACCAACAACTCCCAAACCCACTGACTTACATTACCTTCATATAAAGGCAATTCCAGGTATTATGAGTTCTCCGGTGATTCACCATTCTGTGCAGGGTATGATGTAGTCAGCAGAACACAAGGTTACCTTAAAAGTAATCTGGACCTTTCAAAAACAACACACTCTGTATCTCACTATCAAGCTAATGGAAACAGAATGGCTGAAGAGTCATGTGAAATAATCCCGCAGAGAAGCAGTTAGTAAGCTTCATGCAGTGAAAATCTTTGTAGAATAAAAACTTAGCTATTCAATAAAGAAACATCAAGGGAAAAGAGGGAAAGATACTCTCAAGATTTAGAGACCTGGGCCATGGAGATAGCTCAGTGGTCCAAGTGCCTGCCTAGGCAAGCAGAAGGGTGCAGGTTCAATTCTCAGTACCATATGCTATGCCAGCCCTGCCCTGGGCATGCCAAGTGGGCCACCAAGATTAGCGTTGGAGCACATGCGTGTAATCCCACTGCTGGGGAAGCTGAAACAGGAAGTTCACTACAAGTCTGAGCTGCATAGTGAGACCTTGCACCAAATACATAATTTTTTTTTAAGAAAATGAAGAGACCTAGGAAGAATTATGGTTAAATGTAGTACACGGACTTCTACAGATTCTGATTGGTACCAATCAATTGTAAAAGAAAATTAATTGTGGAAATTTGTATTTGATTATATTAAGGACCTATGTTATTTTTAGATGTTCCAGTGATATTGTAGTATAAAAATAGCCTTCCCTTTGAGACACATGTGTTGTATTATTTAATCACCCCAATGGAAAGGGCTAGATAAGTGGATGGAAGAAAGGGCTCATGTGATTCAAAAGACGGAAAAGGCCCACAGGAATCATTTGCCAGCTAGAGATTCAGAGAACCAGGGGATTGCTTCAGTCCAGGTGCAAAGGCCTCAGATGATCTCTAATCTCACAAGAATCCTTTGAATGCTAGGATCATTATAACTTCACATTAGTCCTCTCATCTTTTGTAAATCTATAAGGCATGTTAGAAGACTTCTTCCACCTTTAACATTCAATAATTCTGAAATCTGTGATGCTACAAAAGGAAACTAAAGACAGAGAGACCTATGGGGTGCTACCACTGGAAGTTCAGGAGTACAAAGGCTCAGGAACCTGGAGGTCTTATGTCTAAAGGGAGAAGAAAAAGAATTCCCAGCTCTGGGAGACAGACTGGATTCAATCCCTCTACCTTTCTGCTCTAACTGGACCCCAGGTAATTGGATGATGTCTACTCATAATTGAAGGTGGATATTCCTCACTCAGTCCCCTGACTTGAGTACCTCTTATGGAAATACCCTCAGAGATAGACCCTGGAGTGATTCCCTTCTAGAAAGCAAGGTATCTCTTCACCTAGTTAAGTTGGCCCCCAAAATTAAACATCGCACACACTGCATTACTGAAGTACTGTTCTGTAGCACATGCCCATAAACATAGAGGCTGAAGACAATGCACATTTATTATAACTCAATTTGCTGCTTCAGGTCTGACCCTGGTTTGTCTGGGTTGTCCTCAAGGCAGTAACCAGGATGTCATTCAGGCCTGTGGTCTCACCTGAGGCTTACATGAGAGAGTCCACTTGCCAGTGCATTTAGCATTTGGCAAAATTCAGTTCCCTGCAAGTCATGACTGAGAGTCTGTTTCTGGCTGGCAACCTTGGAGGCTACCCTGTGTTTCTAGCCCTCTTGCCCTAACCACCAGGCTGCTCACCTCACGGCAGCTTTGTTTTTCAAGTCTAGCAAGGAAACGTCTCCTGGAGAGATGCTAACATAGTCTTATTTAATCATGTACATTCTGTCATGTTTGCCATTTTATTGGTCATAAATAAGTCACATATCTTGCCCACATTCAGAAGGAGAAGGATATGTGAGCACCAGGAGGTAGGAGTTTTTGGGGTTCCCTGAGAGTCTGCTCACCATACAGACTCAATTTTTTTGAACTAGATACTTCTATTTCTAAGAATAGCATTGTGTCTAGGACTTTTAAAAATGATCTAGATATGGTAGATACTGGAAGATATTGATTAAAAAATTTGAACCTAAGTTGACAGTTGTTGAAATTGAATATAATTGATTATGCACATTTAAACAACTCTTTGATAATTTCATAATAGCACAAAACCATATCAGATAAGTTAATCAGAAGAAAACATTCAAAATGGTGAAAGGTTAGTGTAACTAAGAGCATCCCAGAAATTTTTGAAGGTACTTGAGAAGGACTCTGAGTTTCCTGAAATGCCTAAGTTGGACATTCAAGCTAATTTATCCTTAAATGTTGAGGCAAGATGACTTCTAAAACCTGGAGCACTTAGAGTCAGCCAGAGGCTGGTGTTTAGGTTGTATCTCAGTCTATAAAAAGCACCTGATATATCACAGGTATTAATAAATGATCAATCTTTTCCATAGACTCTGCCACAGTCTGCATCATTTATTGTCCTTATGTCATCTTTAGGATCTACATGGCATTAAATGTGTTGTAAAATTTAGTGTCACTTACATGTGGAGATACCAGGAGACCTTTTGTGCATCTACTACCTAATAAGTGACATTTAATGGTATGCTCACAGCCTCTGACCTTTTCACTATGATGCAAAACATTATAAATGGAGCTTAAACTCTGCACACATGTGAGTGTGTGTGAGCATGCGTGTGAGCACACACACACACACACACACACACACACACACCCTTTGTGCTGCCTTCTCAGTACTGGGAGAACACAAGATGGGATGTTCAATGTTTACAATGAAAAGTGCTACAATTAATGGTTTGGTCTCTAGAGCAGATGAGGAAATACTGTGAATGTTCTTTAGGAAGCCAGAGTTAGGGAGGGAGGAAAGGAATAAGGCCTTGCTTCATCACAGAAATGCCTCTCAGATTGGCAGAAACACAAAAGTGGTAATTAAAGGAAATGCATGCTGGAGCGCTTGTTATTCCTGTGGCTGCCTCTTCACTTGCTGCACTTATCTCATTAGCAGGCAATGAGGGAGGATACTCTGTTCTAGGGTCTTGCACTTCCTGGAATCGATGTGCTTCTGGAAATGAAATGGGTGGTGAGACAGTGAGCCAAACCAGAAGGAATCAGATTCACACTGCATGTACGCAGGATCACTGGTGTTTTCCTATGTTGTTTTATTGCTTGAGCTAAGAATCAGATGATTAAGACAAGGATTAAGATAAGGAGGCTGTGTCTCAAGCCTGAACCAGGGACTCAGAACCCCCTACTCTGTGGTTATGGGCTCAGAATAAGCAGATGGATCATGTGCAAGTTATGATTAGTTGTTGAGGGAGAGTTGGATTCTCAGAGGCCCTTGTTCTAACACAGAGCAGAGGATAGGATAAAAAACAAATTGTAGACCTTGAGGGTCTCTTAGTGTCTTGGTTACTTTACTTTCATTGCTAGGACAACATACTCAACACCCAAAATTAAGGAAGGAAGGGTTTATTTAGCTCACAGTTTGTGGTGGTTTCAGTCCATACTCAGCTGGCTCCAAGGCAGAGTGACACATGGCAGAAGGCAGCAACTCATGGGGGCAGAAAACAGTGAAGAGCAAAAGGGAGGAGTAGCGGCTGCAGCAGCTTGCAAGCCTCTCTCCCTGCCTTATACTGTATCCTGGTAATTGGCCCCAGAGTGGGTGCAGCACTCACACCCATAATTCCAGCATTGGATCATGAATTAATCGCGAACTCTAGAAGCCACGCCATGACTGCATGAGGCTTTGGGGGGACACCTCAGCACAAACCATCACACTTGGTGCTTTTTTTTTGTTTTGTTTTCTGACTCTCACTGGGCCCCTTTGGTGTTGTCAGTTTGGTTACTGAAGGGTCTTGCTCTGCACTGATGGTTAATAAAGATAGAAGGTAAAAGTTGAAAAGACCAAGTTTTCCCAAAGGTTTGGCACATGAGATCAAAAGGCCTTGAAGCCCAGCGTAGACCAGTGATTGACAAACATCAAGACAGATACCAAAGTATGAAAGTAACTGTAAAGCATTCTTCTCATGACTCGAAATACTTTTTTCCCATTGTAATTTTTCAAGTCCAGATGAAGACAGGTTTACGTTAAGCATAGAACTAGGAGTAAAGACATCTAGGTCCTATCCAGACTTTACTTGTAGCAAGGTGCCACAGGTGTGCATTAATCTATCTGATGAAGCCTTGGTAGCTTACTTTGTCAAGTGAATGAATCTGCCTGCCCACCCTAAACTGGTCACACTAATTCTTGTTATTAGGGAAAATGTATAGAAATGATAACATGGCTCTCTCTTAAATTGTACCTGTGATGTTTTGAAAACCATCTTTTCCTCCACTGTGCCTCAGTTTCCTCATTTAGAAAGTAGGGAACAGATTCCTTTGTCCCTGCTCTTTATCCCAGGACTCTTAGCTGTGGACTCAAATGAGGAAGACCCACAAGTCATCCTCAACAGGCTGGCAGTTCTGTTAAGAATCAGTCGTACAAGCCTGATGTCCTTCTTGACTCTATGTACTCATAAGGTGAAGAGTCTCTGTGTAATTACCTGGAAAAACCATTTTTATTCTACCCACATAGAAACATTTAATAGGAATCAAAATGTCTATTTGATGAAGACAAATTCACTTCCAGATGATTTTGGCTACAGGGGATTCTTTCCTATTGCATTAACAAGAGCGTATTCTGCCTTAGAAATCCTTTAATATCTACCTGTGACCATCAGTTTCCAAATACAAGCTTAGACCAGAGCTCTGGCAGAGCTACCAGGAGAGAGACATGCGTTTGCATAAACAGGAGCTTATATTTGAAAAGAATACATTAACCTTTTCCCCAATGCAAATGATAAATGCTTTCAACAATCTCGTGATTGCCTGAGCCTTTAAAGGGCAAGAGACAAAAACTGCCACCAAAATAAGTTCTGTGTCTTGCAAGAAGACCCCAAGGCTGAAAGGGAAATTCTATAATGTGATGTCACTGGGTCTATTTTGCTTTCTCCTTCTTCTTAATGAAGAGTCTATTAGTCTATCACTCTCAAATAAACTTTTTGGAAAAGGTTTTGAATTTAGAGCTAAGGATTGTACAAACCCTATTTCTGCAAAGATGGCAAGAGGGCAGCTAAATATGTTTAGTAAGAAATAAAGAGGACTTATCTCATCTGAAAAATTAATAATGAAATAGTCTCCAGGCATGTAAATATGTTTGGAGGGCATTTTTAAGAAAATTAGATCAAGATACATTCTGTTAGCTAATATTTTAAAATCCAGATAAGCTGATAGGAGCATAATTCTCAAATTCTGATGCAGCCAACCATTCCTGGATGACACATATACTCAGTTCCCCATGCCAGAAGGTCCCTTTTAGTGACTTTTCCTTCATTGACCTTTCTCAGGTTTCTATTGACAGTGGTAAGTGGAGGACTGATGAAGCATCAAAGCCCACTGCCTCATTTACTGGAGAGGAAGACTATGCAAACAGAGTTATTTATGTTTACTTCAGACAAATTACTCTATTTTCATTGTAAAACTATGGAAATGAGTGACCCCTGGATCCTGGACATCACTGGATAGAATGAAAAACGAAGCTACAGCCTCAAAGAAATTTCTATTAGTGTATATGAACTACAGATTGGATTCTCAAATGTAGCCTCCAGACAAGACCATCTACTGAATCAAAAACTGATAGTGGGACCAATAGTTAATAGTTTAATAAAGCCTCCGAGTAGTCCTGATGTATTTTAAAAGCTTACATTATTGTACTTGCTCTTCAAGCTTTCTGTGTAGCCTCCTTGTGTCTGTTTCTCTTGCTCAAAGATAATCATGCCATCCATCTGGGAGAACCAAGAACAGGAAAAATAGATTTCAGCCATAGTTCTTTTCTTCCCTAGTTCTACATTCTTAACAGACATTATTCAAACTAAAATTTTCATAATATAAAATAATATATTACAGGCCAGCGAGATAGCTCAGCAGGGGCCAGCCAAATAGTTTAGCAGATTAAAGCACCTGCAAGCAGGCAGAGGGGCAAGGAGTTCCATCCCTGGGAACTGCTGTGCTGGCCCCACCCCTGGATTAGGCTGAGATGACAATTGAGACTGGACGTGGTGGTACCCGTCTGTAATCCCAGCTCTTGGGAGACTGTAACCAGGCGGATCACTATGAGTCCGAGCTGTATAGCGAGACCCCATACCAAATACATCAATTAATTAATTAATTAGTTAATTAATTAATTAATATAGTGACATTTGTTCCACTAACCTTGCAGCCTTAGGCAAGTATCTAATAAAAAATAAATTCTTTTACTGAAAATAGTTGACACATTATGATTTCTTACATAAAGACCCAAGTAAGTCCTTCATAGGAAGTCAGGCTACACATCTTATGGTGCATCTAGTATTTTAAAACTGCAGTAAAAACTGCAGTCTTGAAGTGGGTAAGAATCATGGGCCTTGCCATAGTGGATAGCAGAAATAGTGAGATGGACCACAAGCATACACCTTCCCAAGTCCTGCACCCACACAAAATTATTGAGCAAAGAGTATACAGGATCTGATGCAACTCACTCATTTTTGTGATACAAAATTCTTTGAGTCCTAGATTGCCTTGAGAATCTGATGAAATCTGGGAATTTTCTCCAGAAAAGTGTAATATACATTATTAAAAATATTCGCACAAATATTCTTCCTAATTATTGACCAACTTTCTTAAGACCCATTTGCAGAACTGTAGATTAAGAACACCCAGTTTTGAAATAAGTAAAAGACAGTGATTAGCAAAAATAAGGGACCTGGGTGTTAATAGAAGTCTTTTTGAGATTCCTGTGGTTGGCAATCTCTGGGTTTGCCTTTTCACTCACTATGACAAACAGAATTAATGAAAGTAACACTATGCCTGTTCAGGATTTAACAGGGCCACAGACCAGATGTAATACATTATGTCTTGCAACAGGCAGCTCTAACCACTGGTGGTGTAGGCATGACTATCCCACTGAGTGGTTTTTTATTAATTTTGAAAGAGAGAGAGAGACCTAGTTGAACCAATGCTGTAGATAAACTCAACTCAGCCCTTTCCACCCTGTAGAGACATGTGAATGAAGCACCTTGAGTCTCCCCATAAGCCAATTCACCAGAAGATTGCAGCCCTGGAAGACTACATATGGAGCAGAAACAGAAGTACCCAGGTGGAGATGTGGTCAATTCCTGAAATCATGAAAGAAAATACAACTATTCTTTATTTATTTAT
>NW_004524692.1:3600133-3715740 GCF_000260255.1 Octodon degus | reverse complement strand
CGGCCCGAGGGGCTGGGAGAGGGTCCGGCCCACGCTGCGCCTGGGCTGGGACTGGTCCCGCCGGCGCAGGGTAGCAGGAAACTCTCCGCACACTCACCGTACCTGGGCTAGGACTGGGTCTGGGGGCTCCTGGAACTCAGCAGAAAATCCTCACTATTCTTTTTTATGTATTTGGTACAGTGTCTCGCAATGCAGCTTGGACTCCTAGTGATCATCCTGTTTTCAGCCTCCCCAGCACTGGGGTTACAGGAATGTGCCACCATGCCAGGTCTTGGCGGCTGGTTCAGCATGTCCGGGGTGGAAAGGGACTGTTCTGGCAAGTGATGCTGGGGATCAAACCCTGGTCCCTGTGCTTGCCTAAGCAGGAATACAACTATTCTTCTATTAAGTTGACATGATTTTTTTTTTTTCTGAAGTAAGTAGTACCAGAAACAAATGACTGGGGAAAAACATGAAGAATTAGGAAATTAATGAGTTGTGTTTAAAGAATAGTGTGATGATTAACTGGCCTGGGACAGTCAACGAGGAAATCTATGTGAGACGTGAGTTTGGAAAAATGAGAAATGGAGAGTTCATGCCAAGTTGGGAGTGACCGGAAGTAATTACATTCTCAGGCATCTCTTGTATCTGAAAGAAGGATGCATGTCATTTGCTGAAGGGCTTATCTTTGTTTGGGGTTAGGTTGGAGCAGACATACTAACAGAGGGGTAAGAGCAGTCACAGCCCACACCAACCCACATCCAACTGATTCACATTGGAAACTTAGAACACTCATCCAAGTGTGCTTTAGCCTAGGAAGAGCTTTGTTTTATATTCTCCAAGAAGGCAGACAGTATCTGGTATGATTTTATGTCCTCTGCTGGTTCTCATTTATTGATTAATACAACCATCAGGAGAGGACTTGCTTCTAGATTTTAGAAAATGGGTGAAATGATCCTCTTTGGAATAATTTGTAAAACTTATTTGTAAAAGAGGAGGTAGGAAAACAAAGATCATCTGTTCTTCAGTTTTCAGTGGGTCTTCATCAGCTCTTTTCACAGGCCAATAGAGCACTCCCAAAATTGGTGTTCAAACTGACCAATTTGAGCATGCTGGTGCCAGAAACATGCGTGAATTTGCTGTTGGAAAAGGGACAAGTCGGGCGTGGTGGCACATGCCAGTAATCCCAGCACCCAGAAGGCTGAGGCAGGAGGATCATTGGGAGTTTGGGACCCTCCTGGGCTACACAGCGATGGCCTAGCCACAGCTTCTGAGAAGCTCCATGGCCTAATGGGGAAAGGCTCACTTTCAAATGTAGTGAAATTTGATGTGGTTCTATGATTGATTCTCAGTAAGACCTTGGGCAAGTCACTTCTCCTTTGCTGACTTCTGTCATGTGTCTGTAAAACTAACAAGTAAACAAGTGTTTCTTGTCTATGCAAGGGCCAGAGGTTCAATTCCTGGCCTGCCTGCCAGCTCTATCCCCATGGTACTCTGAGATTGAGATTGGATGTGGTGGTGCACACTATTAATCCCAGTACTTGGGAGGCTGAAAACAGGGGAATCACTGTGAGCCTGATTTGTGTAGTGAGACCCTGTAGACCCTACACTAAATACATTTAAAAAAAGAGTATAGACTGATTCAGCAGAGCTGTGTTAGGGCCTAATATGCTGCATTGCTGACAAGCACCTAGACTGTGGCACTGCTGCTTTATGCGGCTCATGCTTCAAGCAGCAGAGATCCAGAAGATTTCCCAGGGTCTCCTTCAGGTGTGTGATTCTTGCTGTATTGAATCTTTGGTGTTCTTTTTTTCTTTTTGGCCCATAATGGGAATTGAACTCAGATTCTTACATTGAGCTACATCCTGGTTCTTTCAAAATCATAAGCACTTTATTCTCCTGCTACTTCCCCTACAATGCTATCAGGCAATCTGTAAAGCTTAAAAATCTAAGATATAACTACTTGTGTTAGTGCACAGATGTTACCTCAGCACTCTAGGGGGCTGAGGCAGGAAGACTGTAAATTTGAGTCTAACTTGGGTAACTTAATTACTTTATGAGATCTTGTCTCTAAATAAAAAGTAAAGATAAAACAGATTGGGGATATATTCAGAAGAAACACCTTGAATTCAATCCCCACTACCAGACAAAGAAACAAACAAAACAAAACTGAAAATGACAAAAACTGACTACTGGAAAATGTGTGGCATCTGGTCTGACCCACATGGGTGTCTTGGTAAGAGATGTAATATTTGCATGCTCCTCCAGGTAGCCAAACAATAATGGAGAATTTTCCCTTTGTCAAATCACCTGGGTGCAGCAGCATCCAGCACTCAAGTTATCCTCTTAACAATTTGTCTGCAAGGGACTTTTGACACCCACGTGCTAACGCCAGCTTAATGCAAACGTGTGGAAGGGTACTGCCATAGGAAGCTGCTGCCCTTTCAGATGACAGCAATCGCAGTTCCACTTCTGGGAACTCCTTTCTCTGTTTCCATAGCAACGCAGATTAAATTAGTTTTGCTGACACTGGGCAAGTTTGGTTTCGAAAAGGGAGTAGCGAGGTTATCTTCAAGTAGAAATACCTAGTTGGCTCTCAGTCTACATTTTGCTCTTAATCTTATCCTCCTCACCATTTATGCAATTCTTCAGAGTGACTACCACATGGTATAGGAGTCATAGTGTTATTTTTTACTTTTGGATACATATATATTGTTTTCTTAAAATATCCATGTTTTGTTCTATAGTCAACTCCACAGGAATGTAAAGGATCCTGACTCAGAGATGGGTGCCCAACCTATGTAAGACCACTGTTAGAGTAGTCATCATAAAGGAAAGGATTTCCTCAACACAGAAGAGAATGAACATACCATGATGGCCCTGGGACACTGACAGCCACCCATGTTAAAGGGAAATAGGGTGTAGAGAGGCAGAGACAGACTTGTACAGGTGGACTCATGCTTGTTCCCAGAAGTTTCCTGTATTGGAAGCTTGGTCCCCAATCTATTGGTCTTAATGGATCATGGAGCCTTCAAGAGTTGAGGCCTGTCATCCTCCAAAGAGGAAATGTGGGCATCTGAAGAGTAGACTTAGGGACTCTTGTTATAGAAAAGGCTACGTCATTAGGAGGTATAGGCACATTCACTAAGCAGAATCAAAGAACATGCACAGAAAAGAGCATCGATGCTTGAGAGTGAGAAGCTTTGTTTTCTGAGGTTGGTGATCTGTGTGGGATACATAGTGTCCTGAAGAGTAATGATTCAGGAGAAAAGGGTGTTTTCAACTTGGGTAACTGCATTCTGAAGCTGTAGTTCACTCAAAAGAACAGTTTTAAAACTAAAATTTTCTTGTGTCCCCTCTCCCTGTCTTCATTCCTTCATTCTTACCTTCAGGCCCATTAGAAGGTGATGAAGTTATTGGAAGCACAATCCTCTGAAGGGATTACTACTGGACTCAAGCAGTCAGTTAGTTCTCACAAGAGTGAGTTGTTTTACGAAGAGCAGCAAGGCTCCTCCTTAGACTCTGGCTTCCTATCTCACCTTGTGACTGCTTTCTCTCCCTGCCATTCTATCAATCACTTGGTAATGTAGCCAAAGAACCCTCAACAAAGCCCAGAAAGATAAGTTTACCAGACTGTGGGCTCTCAGTTTCTAACACTATTAGGCTAAATAAACTTCTCTTCTTGATAAGTGCCCAGCTTCAGATATTTTGTTTTAGCAATGGAAAAAGGACTAATATACCAATCAACATGCTCGAGAAAGCTTTGCTATCTTTTCACCTTTAGAAAGCAAAGATTCAGTTGTATTGTTACACTGTATTTGGAGTGAGTTATTTAAAAGTGATATGTGAGTTAGATACCTTCTTAAGTCTATTGGGAGACATGGAGAGTTTCACTGAGGTAGTGGGAGTATAGCACCCAGAAAAATTAGGCTACAGAAACTTAAAACATATGGAAAGCCACAATAAATTAAATGAATGTAATAACACAACTCATCATATCCCCTCAATTCATAACCCTTTTGATTTGTATGGGTAACACCTGGCCCAGCTCAGGGAACAAACCCTACCCTTTTGTGCATTACAAGCGTGGGAGAGATCTGGAGGGCTATGGAGACAGATTTCATTTCTTCATTTCATCCTTGTTTCAGCCTTTCAAGGTTATGTTCTTTTCTTCAGCCTCATGAGAATTTAGGCTACTCAAAAAACTAGGTCACAAATTGTTCCCATCTCTTAGGAGAGAAACGACATTGTTTTTCACGCTGCTCCTCTTATCTGGAGATAACAGTGAATATGTGCTACTTTAGAGGAGTAATTATGAACGTGTGAAAATCTACTCTGATTCAATGTTAGTGTACATTAGTCTGAAACCCTTTAGTGGGACTGAAGCTTATGGCCCACCTAAACCCCTAAACTTGTAGAGCTGGAAAGTGAATGGATAATGAAATTTAATCACAGTCATCCTGTGAGTCAGAGACAATCAAGCTTGCAGCTAGGGGAGGGAGGGATGGAGATGCTTACGCTTGCCTCAAGCAAAGGAAAGAGCTGGCTTCAGTCTCTGTGAGATGAGAAGGGCTTTTTCAGCTCCCCTCCCCCTCATAAACTCTCATAACTACCAGCACCACCCCAACAATAATGAGCTTGCAAAGATCTCTTTTTGATAAGGCAAAAACCTGGAAACCACTGACTTTTTTGATATATCTCAGTTCCTTGACTCACATGTGCAGATTCTGGCTTTAAGAAAAGCTTCTAATTTGGGAGAATGTTACTGACTTAGGAAGGAAAGAAGGAAGAGAATCCTGAAGGATCTTGCTTGCCTTGTCCTGTACTTCCTGCCTTTTATATCCCTGTGTAGCACATCTGTACCTGCCCGGTAGGCTGCTGATCATAGAGTCCAGGGTCCTTCAGAGAGTTCATGCGTGGTTCTTCACCATGGGCCCCAATTTCAGCCACCTTGGGGATTAGACCCAAGAAGCTATGTTCTTAAGTGCCCGAGAGGGCCCTACGAAAATGTCAAGCAAGTTGGGGAAGGCATGCTTAGTGTTAAGATGTGTGAGGAGTCAATGAGTGATGCTCTCTGAAAAGCTGGGCTGCTGTGTGCAGGCAGGAAGCAGGTGTAGGGGAGTGGGCAGAGCTCACAGCCACACCACCAAGCTTTGGTGAGTCAAGTAGGGAAGGGTATGTGTCACAATCATATCTCTGGTTTCAGAGGTGCTCAGTGGGTGAAGGGAAGAGGAATGGGCAGGAATTGTAAGCTATTTGGAAAATACATGGTCATTAAATAACCCACTGCCCCAGGGTTAGGAGAAGAGACTGACATTTGTCATTTCTTCTACTTTTGTGGGACACATTTGGAGGTATCAATGTCCCTGATCCAATACCAGCTAGATATTACAGCATCTTCCAGAAGGGATAAGCATGCATTATCTTTCTGTATCCCATTGCCCATTACTATCACCTGAGAAGTTCAGTCTGGAGGTGGAGGGTGTAGGTTTGATGAAGAGAATGTGTTACCCATTTGGAGCAGCATGGACCACTTCACTCTGCTCCACAAAACCTCCCTGCTTTGAAATGTGGTAAGCCAATAGGAATTAACATTCTAACAGGAATCTCACAGGGAAGTGACTTCAGGAAGTTTCCTGATAAAATGCAGCCATAAGTAAATATTTAATAATGTGTAGGTCACATGATTTTCCTGTCATATATAAAAAATAAAGCTTGGTGGATTAAAACAGATAAAATCACTAACACCTCTAATATCCTGAGTCTAAATGCTCATTTTCATGCAACCCCAACTAACCCTCATCAACCCCAAATTCAACCAAATCTAGAGAAAGTGGCTCATGCTTACTCTTTACTACTTCTCTTGAAGAAATATGAAGTTATAGAACTTTACGTCGAAAATGAGCCCCTGAAAGGAAATGCTAGTGGTAGTGCCTGTAGACATTTTCCTTGTGGGAAGCAAGTGGATATCTCCAGATCAAAGAGGCAAGGGGCACAGGGTGGTTGGCACCACCAGTTTCTAGAAAAGCAGCCAGAGGGTGGTAGAACAAATCACAGACACCTTCACGTTCATGGAATAGTTTATACCATCTTCCACTAACCACAGTCTCTTTGAGCCTTTACCCAAAGTAGTGCTTCCTCTTCCTAAATGATGGCCCTGTGTTCTGTACTCTGCTGCACCTAAAATATGTTCTCAGGCCTTCCCTTGCATATATCCTTTCTTCTAACCAAACAATATGCATTGAGTGTTGAGTCTACCCACAGGGCTTTGGAACCGAACCTTGTTTTGAGTCTGTCGAGCTCCCTGCAGGGGCCGGTCCACATTTGAGCACACTACCTCTCAGTAATCCTTCCACTCCAGCCACCCTGCCACACACACTTTAGTCTTGCCACAGGTAGTGCAGCCAAGCTGTGTGTTAAAGATGAAACCTTGGTTTTTGCTCAGGATCACAGTGACAAGACAGGCTGTACGTTGTCTTTTGAACCAATCCTGATAAGCTGAGGGGAAATTTCTGGACCTCAATGAACTGTATTTACACCTTGGACCCTTTCCACACTGAAAGGAAACTAGAGGCTGTACATTTTTCAATGAGCTGATCTTTTTTTTCCATAATTTTATTGAGAAACAAATAGCAATGAGACAAATTGGTAAGACAGTTTCAATAATTAACACATTGCATACATTCTTCCTAGTGGTTAATTGCTGTACAAGATGAGGACATGATATCTTGTTTACAAACACCATCAGAACAAATCACTCTATTCATTAAGAGAACGTAACTACATATCTATCCTAACCACTTTGAATACACAGATACAAAATGGACATTCATCTGTATCCCCCCCTTTTTTTTATTAAGTTCCATCATTTAAATATTATAGGTGTGTAAACTCAGCAAAATATTCTGAAAGAGTTCAGTAGTCCATAATAGTATTGGGTCTTCCGCTTCACTGGCAATGTCAGAAATTGTTGACCTGAGTCCCCTACAGCTCAACATAACAGCATGGCTTTACTTCTTATACTTCATTTTTATACTTTTCTGCTGGATGGTTAAGACCAAGGTAAAGCAGGACCTATGCAACAAGAGTTGTAGCTTTTGGGTCTGATAAGGTCAGTGAAATCCCCTCAGGATTTATCTTGAGATCCTGTACCTCAGATTGTAGAACCTTTGTCAGTGTCACCCATGTGGTGGAAATGATCTTTGTAAGCTCAATAAATGGGTATGTGAAGAGCCCCGGGAGCTCATGTCTCCACGAATTGCCCTTTTCCTGGCCTTGTCTTGCAAGATTGCACGTACTGCCCTTCATTACACTGCTGTCTGCCATTTCCTCAAGGGCTGTCTGAAGCCCAGACAAGGAACTCTTTTTAAGCACTTACAAAATGTCTTTTCAAACGGTTGCATCATGGAAATTCTGTCAGAGGAAGAGGAAAGGTGAATTCTGGAAAGAATCCAGATGCCGTTCATGGAATTTCTGATTTATCATGAAAAGCACTCACAGATTACAGTATCTTGTTTTTTTCCACCATCCCTCAAATCATTAAGTCTCACTCTTAACTATTCTCACAGGTTGTAATCACATTTGATTGCTATAAGGCTTATATCCATGGACACTGTCATTATTCAGAAACTTTTGCAACATTTTCTCTGATCTCATATCCTCCAATCCCCTTGTCCATTAATCATTTTGCGACTCCTTCACCTACACCCTACCTTATTTCAAGACAGCAGAGTAAAACACACATCAAGCCTTAATGTTATCAAGTCTCAGATGTTTATTAATATTGCTATTTAATATCTGCTCTCTCTTAAAAATTAATAAGACATTATTCCATCCTCCAAAGAGCTCATACTCCATAAAAAGAGGCTACCAAAATAATGTGGCACATAGAAACGGAGGCAGAGAGCCTATATCATGTGGGGTGTAGAAGACAGGTCAGTGAAATGTGTGTGTGTAGATGTGAACAGGGCTACAAAGAAAGAGGGTAGAGGATAATAGGAAGCCAAACAGAAAGCCGTTGGGAAACATATTGTACGAGTTCAATTCTAAAGATTAAAAATAATCATGTAGACAGGGAACAAGATTCTGACTAGAGGACACAGAGTCATAGGAAAGTTAAAACAGCATTACAGATGTATAGGAAGCCACTAAACCCATAGCCCTGCCAGAGGTGATGATTTGGTGTGAAATGGGTACAGGAGACCCTTGCCCCAGAAATGCAATAGGCAGCAACCAGCCTGGGAAGGAATGTATATGTATGCCTGGTAATAAGCTCTAAGCCCACCCACGTCTATGAGGGTCATGCAGCTGGTGAGACATTCAGCAAAAACTGTGCTGGTCTACTTTAGTGTTACAACACATTCCCTTAATCAATGGTCTCAAAGTACAGTCCTTATTCCACTACCATCAGCAGCAGTACCTAAAATTTTCTACAGTTACAACTTTTTCATGTCCCCATTCAGTGAATCAGAAACTCCAGAGCTGGCGTCTTCCAGTTGACTCTACACTCAGGAACCACTGGTTTCAATCAGTCAACTTCTCTTAAAAGTTTGGATGGGACAGGAATAAAGAAGGCATTAGAGAGGTTAAACTGAACAAAGACCTTATTCTACCTGCTCAGTGCAGGACCAAGCCATAGGACTCCACCTTTAATTGCTCTAAGAGTCAGACAGGGTGGTAGCACACATGTATAACCCCAGCACTGTAGGATGTGAAGGGAAGAAGTTTGCAAATTCAAGCCCAGCCTGGGAAACTTGGTGACATAGAGTCCCTGTGTAACATCAAATTTTAAAAAAATTTTAAAAGGCCAGGGATA
Organism: Octodon degus; assembly: GCF_000260255.1. Classification (NCBI taxonomy): domain Eukaryota; kingdom Metazoa; phylum Chordata; class Mammalia; order Rodentia; family Octodontidae; genus Octodon; species Octodon degus. Next base: position 3,706,946 of record NW_004524692.1, on the reverse strand, counting down.
TAGCTCAAGATGAAGGCTCCGGGTTCAATCCCTAATATCTCAAAAATGAAAAAAGTCAGCTGCGTATATCCATAATCTCAATATTCTGGGTGGCTGAGGCAGGAGTATTACAAATTCAACTGGAATATAGGCAATTTAGTGACTTAGCAAGAATTTTTTTTCAAAAATTAAAAAAAGGAGTAGTTCATTGTGAAGGTCCTGTGTTCAGTCCTCTGCACTGAAAAAAAAAAAAATCAAATACTGCAAAAGGTTCGAAAAAACAATTTGAGTGATAACTTTAATTTAGACATACAAAAGAGGACTACTTAGTATATAAATCCACAGAGTAGTATGCAAGATGTTCAACAGATAAATCAACACTGCTGATAAAACTCTGTGGAAACTGGTGAGCAATGCTCTCTCCCACATACAAGAGGAGAAATATGATGTGCTTCAAGGAAATACACCAAAGAACCCCTGCAAGTCTCTCTTTTATTGCTTATCCAGATGCAGTGGAAATTTTCTGACTATTGCTCTAATCCTTCACTGGAATAAAATAGAATGGATTTAGGCCAGCGAATCTTCTGACGCCTTTCCCTTCACCTGAAAATGAGGGGGCTGAGGAGGGAGGCTGGCTGGGCTGCATGTGAGAGGCCTAGCACGTGTGAGCTTTTAGTCAGCAGCAGCTGCTGCAAAGAAAATAATCATTTTCTAGGACTGGAAACTTATTTCCTCCAGCGATTAATCAAGACGAAAGCAACCTAAGTCTCCTTAAAAACATATTCGATCAGCACTCCTCTCTGAGTTCCGTGCCTGCAGGGAAGTGGAATTGCTTCAACATCTCGCCCTCATGACTTCCTGCTGCTGCCAGGTCTTCAGCTACCTTTACGGTCAGCAATAGGGGGATTTATCCTCAGAAAGCTGGGAGTTGCCTTTCAGTTACTTGCTGATTCTGGTGTGAGCTAGGGTGGAGATCAGTGAAGGAAAACGTTCCCTAGGGGAAAACCCCTGGCCACAAACTGGTGGCCATGAGAACGACTGTATAAGAATGTCAGTGGTGTGCAGAGGTGCTCACCTGTACCTCCAGATGCTCAGAGGCTGAGGCAGGAAAATCACAAGTTCAAGACCATCTTTGACATCTTAGTGAGATCTTGGCTCAGAAAGAGCCAAGAGAAAAGGGCGCAGCTGGGATTGCACTAGAATATTATAGTATTTGCATGGCATATGCAAGGCCCTGGCTTCAATCTCCAGTGTTGCCCAAAGAATTAGCCACTATTGTACTTCAGTAACTCACTTGCTCCTATTTTGTTTAGTTTTTCACCAAGGAGTTCTAAAGTGGGGGGTCAACTACCAAAAATTCTTCTCTTTGTTTTTTCTCAGATAAACCTAGTTTAACACAGCTTTTAACATGAATCACATTTCAAAGTACTATTCTGGAGCCGGCGAGATAGCTCAGCAGAACAAGTGCCTGCTTTGGTGAGCACAGGAATCAGGGTTCGATCCCTTGTCCCACATGCCACTCCAGCCCCATCCCTGGGATGCACTGAGCTGGGAACTAGTCCAAGTATGGTGTTGCACACCTGTAATCCCAGCACTGGGGAGGCTGAAAACAGGAGGATCACTATGATTCTGGGCTGCGTAGTGAGACTCTATACCAAATACATAAAAGAAAGAAAGAAATACTATTCTTCTTCCATTAAAAAAAAATTAAATGGTTAAGGCAGAACTTTCCCTTAACAAAAGAAGTGCGATTTAAATTTGCTACCTATAAACTGAGGCCAAATGAACTAAGTGCTGAACACAGAAGGAAATGGCTGCTCACACCAGGGAACTTTAAGGAAGTCCTCCAGGAGGGGATGATTTTTTTTTCTTTCTATATTTAGGACAGGGTCTCTAGGGTCTACAGAGTCTCACTATGTAGGTCAGACTCATAGTGATCTTCCTGTTTTCAGCCTGCCAAGAGCTGGGATTATGAGCGTGCACCACCATGCCCAGTCTCATCTGTCATCTCAGCATGCCTTGGGGGTGGGGCCAGTATGGCACACAGGGGATTGAACCCCTACCTTTGTGCTCTCCTGACTAAGCAGGTGCTTTAGTCCACTAAGCTATCAGGTCAGGCCCAGGAAGAGATGATATTTGTGTTGGTTTTGTGAAGGAAAGATTGAGCAAAGAAAAGTAGGCAATGCCAAGAGGTGAGGAACCCATTCCATGTGGAGAGAATGGCAAGAAAAAGACACAGAGTCATGAAATTGATAGCAAGCTTATGTGGAAGTGAGCAGCTGAAAAGATAACACGAGGAAGGGGCATACGGAGTGTGAATGAGCAGCTATGTTTAGGTAGGGAAAGATCCTGGATGTTATGCATTTGTATCAAACTGAGGGAAACAAAAGGAAGAATGTGAATACATGTCGCCCATTTTAGCACTGATATAAAGAGGTTGGACTCCAGGGCCGTGTTGTTCAGTTCTGTAACATTCCATTCAGTCCATGTAGTCCATTCCAGCTCAGGTGTCCCGCTTCTCTCTTACAATAAAAAACATTTGTTCTTCCCTTACAAAGTATAAGACAAGAGTCTGTAAGGTCTAAAATGTATAGCAGATATTAAGAAATGGGAAGAAACTGTCCAAAAGGAAAAAGGAACGAGGATGGGGGAAAGGGGAAAGCACAGTAGGGAAAAGGGAACAAATGCAGGTCAGTTATACTCTTAGTGTCTCTTGGTTCGTTAGAATGGAAGATTTGTGCTAGTATTGATTGGGGAAATATATATGCCAATCTCTTGTGCTCTGAGCAACTACTTTAAGGAAATCGTGTGTTGTATTAGTTACTGTTATTTCCTATTATGTTGTCAGAAATTTTTCTTACCTTTTTTCCATTAAATAAACAAAGTATAGGAGAAAGTCACTAAGAAGTCAGGAGTTCTGTTTACCTTTTTACATTTTCCTTTTGCTATAGGAAGCACACTTCTTGTCTGCTTGCCAATTCATTTTAGAGAAATAAATTGATTCCCAGCTGCTGCAAAACAAGAACGTGATTCCTAGAAATGTAGCCACTGTAACCAAATTTTATTATGGATAGGCACTGTGTCTGACATCTCTTCTCATTTTTGTGAGCCGAGTCTTTAACCTCAGGGATTCGGTGTCCATGTGATACGCCTTTCACATGTGCGGGGTCTGGTTGCTAAGCCACAGAGAACACAAGCTAATGCTGTTTTCAAAAGATCAATTATTGTTTATCCACTCTTGTGTCTGTGTCTTTCCAAAATATAATACACAAATCTTTCTCTATCACGAGCAGTATGAAGGCTTATCTTCCCCTGCTGACAAAACTCTAAGTAGCTGAGAACAGCCTTCCATGGCAGAGAAAGGGGTGGGTTGAATTCACTAGAGAATTAGCACTGTGTATGCACCTAAGTATAGATTTGAAAGGAAGCCTATGAGGCTGGTAGGGATCATGGATCCTAGGCATAGTGCCTTCAAGCATCTTAAACAGGAGACACTGCAAAAAATGCATCCCAATTGGCAGTGTTTGTGTTTCTGTGTGTGTGTGTGTGTGTGTGTGTGTGTGTGTGTTGTATGCAGGTGAGCTTGCACGTGACAAGTTTAAAAAGCAGTTATATAGGAACTAGGCTTGAAAAGCCAAGACATGATTGGAGAAGTTATCAGGATTTCATAAGAAGTAGTATAGAATGAAAGGATTTAGATCAGACAAAGCTGTGGTAAGTGCCTAAAAGAGAGACTCTCACACTTGCCTGACCATTAAATTCCCCTGGGAACTTTAATAAAGTAGAGAGTCTGGAAAAAAAAATCCAGCCAACATAGGCAACTTATCTTCCTCAAATGATTAAGGAAAATACAATGAAAAAAAGATTATCCTCTTACGAATTGATATTTGAACCAGTGAAAAATACATAAATCCACATATATATCCAAAAAGTAAAATTAAATGTTGAATATTAGACTTTAAACTGTGGAAGGCAGAATAGGGGAAGCCTATATGACATTGAGCTCGGTAGTAAGATTTTAAATGTAACATCAAAAACATGAGTTATGAAAATCAATTTTTTGTTGTTGTTAGCAAGAGTTGTACCCAGGACCTTATGCTTGCCAGGCAGGCATTTATGCCATGGAGCTGTATCCTCAGCCCCAAGATTAATGTTTGACTTTATTAAACTTACATATTTTATCTTCTGATGCTCTTGTAACAGCATTAAAGGACAAGAAGCAGACTTAGAAAACATATCAGATACGTTGTAAAACAACTGATAAAGGAATTCTACGCAAGATATACAAATCACCATTAAAACTCAACAATATAAAACATCTTATTAAAAATGATCAAAAGATCTGTGTGGACATCCTACTAAAGGAGACACAGATATCAAATAATTATGTGTTTTGTCTTTTTTTTTTTTTTTTTTTTGTGGAACCGGGGACTGAACTCAGGCCCTTGCGCTTGCCAAGGAAGTCAAGTAATTATATGAAAAGGTGCTCAACAACACTTGTCATCAGAGTATCGCAAACTGAACAACAATGATGCTCTCTTATATCCTATTAGAGCAGTGAAGAGGTCCCAAGCTTGACAGTGCTGAAAACTAGAGAGGAAACTCCTCAGGAGAACCCTTACCCACTGCTCATAGAGATCAATGGTTCCCCCCACGTTAGGGGTGTGACAGCTTCCCACAAGCTGAAGCATAGTGTTATCATACAACCCATCAATTGCACTCCTAAGAATTTACTCAGATGAATTCAAAATTTATGTTCACACAAAGTTCTCCATACATATTAACAATAATCATAAAAAATTGCCAGAATGTCTGATTCTAGGAAAGGGATAGGAAATATTCAAGATAAGCCTATAACACATGCTAATATAGAACTGTGGAAGTGGTTCAAACCAAAGAAGCATACACACACACACACACACACACACACACACACACAGTGATGAAAGTATAATAAAGTAATATGAAAACTAACTGAAATGTATCTGAATGTTCAAAACTGGTATGATTTCAGCAGCAAAATACAGTAGCATTGGATTAAAATCCAAAGTGTATAAAAATCTAACTCCATAAAAAATATATATGTGTATAAATCTAACACACACACACATATATATATATATATATATATGCACTTCATAAATAGACAGACAACTCTCTTGTGCAGAAGAATTTCAAATAAATTATACAAATACAGTACCAGAAAGGAGGAAGAATATAACTCCCTTAAACATGAGGTTATGCTTCATATTCAGATGGCCCTGAAAAGACTTGTGGGCTCACAAATGGAGCTTTTGAAAAATGATTGGGTTGTGGGTCTTTGATAATCACCAGCAGATTAGGCCCCTGATGAATTGATAGCTGACTTGCTGTTAGGAGATGGGGTCAGGTGGAGGAAGCGGTCACTGGGTGTCACCTGGACAGGGTCATCTTGTCCCCTCTGTGCTGTCCACTCTCTCTCTCTGTTCCTGACTCCTCATGGGCGAGGAACTCTCCCTTAGCAGGCCCTCCCTTCTCTCTCTGCTTCCTGAGTGCCAGGAGTGGAGAAGCTTCTCCTCTGCCAGGCCCTTTTGGCATCCTGCTTCTGCCACAGAACCAGGCCACCATGGGTTGAAACTGTGAGCCAAGTCAACCTTTCCTCCCTGAGCTTTAGGTGCTGGATATTTTGTCCCAGTAACAGAAGGTAGATGAGATAAGACTCTTACTGTATAGTAGGTCTGTGCTCCTCAAAGTGATTGGTGTCATCAGGGATAAGCAGTATCTGAGGCAAGCAGTAACCTATGGAGACATGATGACCAGACTTAGCATGGCATTCTGGGTGAGATCCTACAACAGAACGCTGTGCTGTGTTAAGCAACATAAGATAGCAATAGCAGGAGCAGGCCTTGGTGTTCCCAATATATTGGGAATTCTGTGCTACCAGTTTGATTTGTATGTAAGTCTAAATAACTAAAACATAAAGATGGTGAAAAATGAATTCTCTGAAAGTGAAGTCTAGACCCAGTCCTAGCCCAGGTCCAGTGAGTGTGTGGGAGAGCTTCCTGCTACCCTGATCTGGCGGGACCAGTCCCAGCCCAGGCGCAGCGTGGGCTGGACCCTCTTCCACCCCCTTGGGCCGCTCCCCACCACTCCACAGCACCTCCCCCACCCCGCCCGCTGAGTAGGAATTTCTGCCGCGTTCCGGGAACCCCCAGACCCAGTCCTAGCCCAGGTCTAGTGAGTGTGTGGGAGAGCTTCCTCTTCCCCCTACTTCACCTTGCCCCCTCCAGGCACAGCTCAGGCCTGGCATACACGCCTGGGGAGTAACCCTGCAGCGACAATCCCTGCAGAGAGTGTAGAAGATAGATCCACCCAGCTAGTCCAGGAGCAGAACATCTCGCCACAGGGGCACAACAGGTTCACCCTCAAGAGCAGCAGTGGGAAAGAGCTGAGCACAGCAACCAGACCCAAGCCAGACACAGCTGGATAAGTCCAGACTTTGTAGAGCTGCACCCAAACTTCAGTATGTGCGAAGGTTATGACTGCAGCAAAGATCTACAACAAAGGTCAGAAGACAGTGCTACACAAAATGACGAGAAGGAACAAAATGCAACCTCAGAACCCAAGCCCACCCATAACAAGTGCAGAGGACACTAACACAGAAAAAATTGTAAATCACACAGCTAAAAACAATGAATCAACAGCTTCTGAAATAAAGAAACAGCTGCAGAAAGATATAGAGGACCTCAGATTGGAAATAAAAAAAGAAATCCCTGAATTAATAACATCTGTACTAAAGAATCAAATGCAGAAACATATGGAAGAAACCCAGTGCCCACCCAGAACAAGTGCGGAGGACACTAGCTCAGCTCAAATGCATGAATTAATAGCATCAATAGTAAATAAGCAACAGCAGAAAGATATAGAGGAAATCAGAGCGCAATTCTTTTCTGAAATAAAAAAAAGAACTCTCAGAACTCATAGCAGATGAAGTAAAGAAGCAACTACGGAAACATAGGCAGGAAACCCAATCTGAAAAAAACACTGCAGTAAAAGAATTTATAACTGCTTCTAAAGAAGATATTGATAAAAGAAAGTGAAGTCTGTTAATCATACCAACAAGGAATATCTGAACGCTAAAAATCCATCCCAGATCAATAAAATGTAAATCTCTGTTGCTGAGATCCAGGCATCCATTTTTAAAAGAGCCTCAGGTGATTTTCGTGCATGAAAGCTAAAATCAGTTTGTAGCAGCAACCTAAATAAAGTCTTCTTTGCACACTTCCCTCCTTTGTCCACTTGCTATAAATCATACAAGGTCAGTCTGGTAGAACTGATACCAGAATTTAAGTGTGCGCATCTTGGTTCAATATATATGATGATTGCAAGAGTTTTCATAACCTTTACTATACAAAAAAGCACAAGAAGTGCTATGCCTTTGTGAATTCATTGGAGCCTCAGTAATCCTGTGAAGAAGGTAGTGCTGTAGAAATTTCCATTTTATCGGTGAGGGACCTGTGACAAAGATACGGGAGCTAACTGTCCCAGGTCCACATAGTTAACCATGGCTCAAAGATTTTGAACCCAGTGCACATGCTCTTAATCACCATGCTCAGCTTATAAAGGCCATTTATTCCAGCTTTCGGGAGAGTCCCAGTTCATGTTTGTGACTGTAGTGTGATTTTTAAGACCACTTCCTTCTACTCACCAATGTGCTTGGTGTGCACAATAATTGCTTGTCATTCTAAGTATATTGGGTCTTACCACATACTTCTTTTGTTTTTATTATGAAATCCCTCCCCTGAATCATAGCTAAATGCTTTGATCTTTGGCTCTTTATCTTAAATAAATTTTGAGCTAGGTTAGCCAACAATACCATTCTCCATAGTCACTAGAAGTCTGTGTTCTAGACATTGACAGTATATTTACTTCAGTAGATCAAGTCTGTTCATCAGGAAATACATTTACCTCCTTGTACAGCTTGAATAAGCTCTTGAATGTATAAGCAAAATCTGAAGGTCAGGTACTTCTAAAAGAAATAATTCTACACCAAAAGTTTCATTATTACCCTATATAATATTTTATCCAAAGTCCATTGTCAACTAAGTTGAATACATTTCTGTTTTGTGTATATCCACTGAACTATTTTTTCACTAGAATAAAATTATACAGTTAGTTCATAACACTAACGGTGTCAATTTGGGCTTTTTATGTGTTGTAAATTTTCTTTCATTGTATTTGGCCCATCATCTATTGGGCCAAATTCAGTATATTGGCTATCATTCCAGCCTGTCAGGCTATTAGAAAACTTTATCAGAATATATACTCACCATTTGTCTTGCCTTCAAGAATTACTTCATAAGCATAATGTAATGATTAATAAAGCAGAATCAACTCTTCTCATAGAACCAGGGAATGAGATGTTTAGGTAAGGCACTGCTGCCCTGTGTACTTTCAGTCCACTTCTATATTTTCTGCTTTGCCTTGCTCTGTGCTGGGAAGCTGGTCTTTTTAGATTTCACCCACAGATTCCTTTTTGCTCTGACTTCTACAGAGTTTAACTTATGGAAAACCCTTGCAGGAAGTCAGATTATTTAGGTCCCCAAATGCCTCCCTGCCGCATTTCCATAGTCATTTGCTAGAGCGCCAGTCAGAGTCCCATTACAGAGTGAGTAAGCATGCTCATTTCTTACCCTTTCAGTCCTGCAGGTGGTCACAGACCTGTTTTTGTTAACTTCTGGAATACTGCTGTATCCCTTTTGGGTTTAAAAAATACCCTGCTTACATATTTATACATAATCATTTATTAAACTCTCTTCAACTTATCCAGATTGATTTGTTTTTTCTGAGACCCAGTCTAACACCATGTCTAGGACTAGAACTCTGAACATATTATAAGATGTATTCTTCCATATCTTAATCACATGCTAGTTTAAAGAGATCCAACTAATTAGCCACACAGATACTCAGTGCACACAAAGCAAATTCCCCTCTTTTCTCTGATCTTTGTAGAAGGTCACCATGCTTATTGCTTCAGCTATAGCCATGAACTTTTTCTCTTGCTATGTCAGTCAGCTTTTCTGTTGCTGGGAGAAAATGCTTGATGCCTGCAGTTTGCAGGAAGAACGCGTTATTTTGGCTCACAGTTTCAGAGACTTCAGTGAATGGCTGTCTTATCTTAAGCAGGAGCATCAAGGGGAAAGGGTAAGATGAAGCAAAGCTGTTCACTTTATGGGAGCTGTGAAACAGAACAGGAGGAAGAGCGCTGGAGACGAAGAAGCCAGGGACCAGGTATAGTCCCCGAAGTCATGCCCTTGTGATCTAGATGTGCCTAGATGTATCACCAGAGCATCTATAAGTGTGCTTTACTGGTCTTCTAGGTGTGCTATAGGTATACCCCCATCCCCCAAAATGAATAAGACTATTATACATTGCAAACAAACTCTAATAAAAAGACAATCAATATTAATTTCCAGTTACCTTTGAACCCTCAACATTGAAAGAAAGAAAGAAAGAAAGAAGAAAGAAAGAAAAGAAAGAAAGAAAGAAAGAAAGAAAGAAAGAAAGAAAGAAAGAAAGAGGAAGGGGGAAAGAGGGAGGGAAGAGGGAGGGAAGGAGGGATTGAGGGAGAGAGGGAAGAAGGAAGCTTTCAATGAGAGTTTCTTTTTCAGTCTGTCCGGGGAATGAAGGCAACCTGACTCTTGCACAGTGACCTGAGGGAGCATTTTCATTTCTTTCACAGCTCAGGAATCCACATATGTTCACACACTCTTTTCCTTTGTGAGGGAGGTCAAAATGATGAACACTCATGTGTCTTCTTGTGCCAACTTCAGTAGGGAGAGACCTGTGCTGCGGGTTATCTCTGTGTCTTGCCTAAGCTGGGCAGAATGGAAGTCTTCCCTGGTTAATGAAAACTCAATTGTGGAGGCAAAGAATGGATACCAAGGCCCGCGTTCTTCTCTAAGAATCACTTTTCAGTTGTCTTTCTCTGTATAAATTTGGTAGACCCTGAAACATTCAAAAACAATTCTTTCTTTCATACTCAAAGGAATATTTTTTAAACATAGAAGAATATCTCAACTCTCTTTTTCATTTCAATTTTCTTTTGTGTGGAGAGGCATTGCACTGAGGATTGGAATCACTGAAACATGGAGGGATCACATGTGACCAGGACCCCAGCTGACCCAGGCATTAGGCACATGTCTGGTCACGTTGCTGCTACTTTTCCCTTAGGAGGGAAGCTAATGGTAAACTCAGGAGCTTGCTTAAAGGCGCTCTCCCAACCCCCAGGACACATGGTGCTTAAGGAAGGCTTAGGCAAAAGAGGTCACAGACATGGTGTCAGAATAAATTTAGGGACTTATACTAAATGTTAAGAGGAGCTGTGAAAGTGTTTTATGAGAATGAGTGATACTATAAAATTGCTTTTAAATTATTTTTCTAGGTGCTACATGAAAATTTCAAACCCAGAGAGAATGACAATATTTAAGAAGTCATTGCAATAATCTAGTCAAGAGATGATGATTTTATTGATTTGGTGGTAGTGAAGAGAATATAGATTATAAGATATATGTTGCAGATAAAATTACTAGAACTTGGTAACTCCCAAACGGTAGAAAACATTAAAGGAGAACCAAGTCTGAGAAGGTTCAATAAATGGATTTCCATACAATACTTGAGGGATGGGTTTCATTATGATAAGAAAAACATTTTCTTCCAAATGTTAAACAAAAAAGTAAAAAGAGAAAGGGATACTAGCATACTACCAGCTTGAATAAGATCACAAGCCTGTTTTTCCATAAAATCATGAAATTCTTTGAAAAAGCACTTTTTTATATGAAATCGGGGATCAGTTACCATGTAAACATAGACTAATTGAAAAATTTGTTGATTATGTATAATGAGCAAGAGTTTGGTGCAATAAATGTTTCAAGAAAATGATATTTCAGTGCTATTTACAAAAGATGATGCCACAATTTTAAAAATTAATGATTTTGTTAGGGTCTGGGGAAGTAGATTTCTATGTGATCATTCACGTGGCAACCATTAAAACACGAGAAAATGCTTTAACATAAACATGGGTCATAGAGCATAATCTTCGTTAACAAGGCTGGTAAAGAAAATGTAAATGTAAAAAGGGTAAAAAGAAAAGAAATACAGCTTCGTGGTGTTTTCTGATGCTCTGTAATGCCGTGTACCTCACACGTGCTCTGCTGGAGAAGCAATTTCCCTTAAGCGACATCACTTTTCTCCTGGTGTGAGAACTTTGAGTGATGTTGCCAATTCGGTGGAAATAGAATCAGTCATTACTTTAAGTTCACATTTTGCTAATAATACATGTTTTGCACTGACATATTTTCATAAATATTCAACTTTGAAATTCTCACAGCAATTTATGCATCTCTATTTTTAGGGAGTGAACACCTAGGAGAAGTTCCCACGCATAAAAATTAAAAGAAGGAATAGATAGATGGGTAGATTTCTATGCAGTGTGGGTGGGAAAAATTTGGCTGGCAATTTAGTGGCAGGCAGCTAGCTTTTAATGTTCTGTATTTTTTTAAAAAGAGGTTGGAAGTCATTTTCAAAAATAAAAGATGCATTGAAAATGTACAAATTAAGCTGAGATGCATATTTATATATGCATTTTTCAAAATGTGTTATTAGGAGGTTTTGGAAATTCACAGCATTCCCCACACATAATGGAACGATCACATGAAGATCTGATTTTGGTTAGAGGAGACTTCCTGCTTCTCTCTTCTCCTAAGCTTTCTGTGAAGATCTGGAGGAATGCCCCGCAGCTCTCATTTCTAGAGAAACTGCCAAACACAGAACAGTCAGCTCAAGCCTCCAGCTGCACCATCTTCAGGATCTATCGCAGTGTTCAAACCAAAAATATAGTTTCCAGCTAAAACGAAAATAACTGGAGAGAGGGCTTTGGAAATACAGGGCATACATAGAATGTGCTGGAGAAAAAGACACCAGACCGAGTCCTAGAAGACAAATAAGTGTTATTACATTAAAGGAAGGTGCAAAAGGCATGTGCAGGGCACACAGCCCAAATCACAAGGTTAGAAGCAGCGTGGGGTGTGAGCTTGGAGCACAGAGCTCAGAGCTCAACGTGTTAGTTCAGGGACAAGTATCTTCCATGGCAGGTATGTACAGTGCTAACAATGCTTGGTGTTACGTACATTTAGTACAGAGTATGATCAGCGCTGAACATGTTTAAATCTAACTTGTTCATGTGTAAACCTAAACATGTTCATTTAGCAATAATTATGTTCACTGCTAAAGATGTTCTGCACTGAACATGTTCAGCGTTAAGCAGATTAATCCAGAACCAAGTGTGCATAGGCCTAATTAAACATGCTTGGTACTAATGAAGCTCAGGGAAAAGCATGTTCATTAAGGCTCATGTTCAGGGTTAAACATGTTCATTGATAAGCTTGTTCAAGGGTAACCATGACTAATCTATATCTAAGTATGTTCAGTGCTAAGCATTGAATCTGTACATGGCTCTGAGACATATAGGCATTTTAAAAGTAATATTTCTTTTGATCCATGAATGTGGACTACCTTTACACTTATTTATATCTTCTATAATATCTTTCATCAATGTTTTATGATTCTTCAATGTACAAGTCTTTTCATCTTTTTGTTAGATTTATTTCTAAATTTTGAAAAAGAGTCACTGTAAATGGGCTTATTTTCTTGATTTCTTGTTTGAGTGGTTCTTTGTCAGTGTATAAAAATCTACTGGTGGGCTTGGGGAGATAGCTCAGAGGCATAAGCACCTCCCTGGCAAGCACAAGGTCCCAAATTCAATCTCTGGCCCCTAGTGCTGTGTTGGCCTGGGAACTGGGTGTGGTGGTACATGCCTGTAATCCAAGCACTCAGAAAGTTGAGACAGGAGGAGTCCTGCCAGTGTGAGACCATCCTGGGGCCTATAAAAGTATGTACCAAGCCAGCCCAAACTGCATAGTAAGACCCTGTCTCAAAAATAAATAAATAAATAAATAAATAAATAAATAAAAAACTCCTGATTTTTGTGTGTGGATTTTATAATTTGCATCTTTGTTGAATGTTTAAATTACTTTTAATATGTTTTGGATGATGTACTTAGGGTTTTTTAGATCATATGATCTGGAAATGAACAATTTAACTTCTTCATTTCTGGTTTAGATGCTACTTCTTTTTCTTGCCTAATTTTATTAGCTAGAACTTCTGGTATTGTGTTGAAAGGAAGTGATGACAGTAGACACCCTAATCCTATTCCTGACCTTTGAGGAAATGCTATCAACTTGTAGCCTTGGAGCAAGACGCTACCCATGGTTCTATCATGTATAGATTTTATTATATTAAAGTGTATTCTTTCTATATGATGTGTTTTTATCATGCAAAGATATTGCATTTTATTAAATACTTGTTCTGGATGGTGGAGATGATCATGTGGTTTTGTCCTTACTTCTGTTGATATATTATCATATTTATGGATTAGTGTACACAGCTTTGTATCTCTGGAACAAATCCCACTTGATAGCAGTATATCGTTCTTTTACTGTGAAACTAAATTTGGTGCTTAAAGCTCCATGGTGCTAACTTGGCACTGGACTAGACTTGAATCCTGAAGCAACGTGGAACAACCTGGCTCTGAGCTGGGCAGGAGGATGGGATGGGCCTTGAGTCTGAGGCTCTGGGAGCTAATCTGACTTGGCTAGCCTGGAGTTTATACCTACAAGCGCTGGCCTGCAGGTCTGTACCTGCAGGCACTGATCTGGTAACTAGGGTCTGGCCTGTTGCTGGAGCAAGCCTGAACCTCTGGGCTTGTCTGGAGCTGGAACTCCTTGCTGGACTGCAAGGGGGATTTTCCTGAAGACTAAGTCTACCAGGTAAGCCTGGATTCTAGATTCTAGAGGCTACAGAATTCTGTCTGGCCTCAGGGTGGGCCTGGAAGTTTAATTCTTTAATACTGACCTGGAGTCTGGGGCTGAGCTGGGCCTGCTGTTGGGGTCCTAGGCAAAGTCTTTGGCTTGCTTCCTTCTTTTGCACCTTCATGGCTTGGGTTAGGGGAGGAAGCTGTGACTAATCTACACTTGTCTTTCCTACCATCTTTAATGCATATGTTCTTATTTCTGTGCTATATTTAGATCCAGTCATGTGTTTTGCCTGGTTTCTTTAGCTCTTGTGAAGGGGATATGTGTGGATCATTGATTAAATTAATGTCTCTGTGGAATGGTGACCATTGTCATCCTGTTCCTTTATCTTGCTAACATCACTCTGTTCTGGTTGCTCTTGGGTCTTCTTCCCTGAGTAGGGAATTAGCAAATAGACAATACACACATACATCTTTATAATATTTTTTGAAATGTAAGACAGACCAATCAATGACTCTTAAATTAACTATTGGCAGCGAGATCAGAGGAAGGTGAGTCTAGGACATCTTCCATTGACAGTGAGTTTTGCTGTAGTTTCAATTTTAGGCATTCATTTCCAAAATCACTTTTCTTTAAGCTTGTGTTTAACCCTTGTGCCATGTATTTGTGTTCTTTTTGTGTTTTAATAGTTCCATCATTTGAAATTTCTAAATAATCACAACATCTTGGTTTCTTTAATTTCTTTGGATTAGTACTTCAGTCTTATAGAAAAGTGGATTTTGTTTTGAAAAATGAGTCTGATGCCTTGGATGCTCTGGTCATTCCTAACAGCTAAGCATGGGCTGTTAGGAATGTTGTGGAGCTGGTTTGTTCAGCCAGCCCACTGGAAATTCTTAAGGAGGATTCAGATGGTTCTGATAGGCAAGATAGACTCATGGTTTGGGGGTAGTAACGGGAAGAGAGAGTGATGGGAAAACTTCAACCTATACTATGGAATGATGGTAAAGTATTTCAATACAGTAATATCCTATTCAACATTCTTGAAATAATATACCATCAGACTTTGACTTGAAATTATTAATGAGAGCCCTAACCAGCTGTGCATAAGGAGAAGCACCAGCTCTGCATTCCCTTCCCTGGCCCACAGCCCCTGGATCACCCACTGACTGTTGACTGCAGATAGCTATTTGTTTCTGTACCTCAAGTTTTGGCTTTGAATAAAATATCAGCTCCATTTGTGCAGAAGCTTTGCTTCTTACACTTGGTAAAATATGAGCTACCTATTAGTTATTGTCATGGGATAGCTGTTCTCTCCCTTTAGATCAGTTTGAAATGTGCATTGTTCTTTAAGTGTAGCAGGTTTTTTTCTCATTATTTTGCCTATCTTTTTATCTGCCTGTCTCTTTCATGTCTGTCTCTCTGTCTTGGTCTCTGTCTCTCTGTTTCTCTGTCTCTCTCTCCGTCTCTGTCTCTGTCTCTGCCTCTGTCTCTCTGTGTCTCTGTCTCTGTCTCTGTCTCTGTCTCTGTCTCTGTCTCTCTCTCCCCCCCCCCTTTATAGATTCATTACAGGTTAAAGGTTTCCCTTTTGTTTTGTTTTCTTATATGTAAAACAAGATTATAGGTTTCTTTAATATATTACAGTTTTTAATGAGACTGTCTGGTCATGGTCCAGTGATAAGTTGTCCTTATTTCAATCACCTTGTTAGAACTGAGCCTGGGTGGACACTTTTAGGGTGGTTGTGGTTATGAACATGGTGATCCTGAACCACTTTCATGGTACTGCTTACTTTTGCTTCTGTTCTGGAATGAATTTCAAGGAATGAAGTCAAAGCTTCTTGCCTGCAGAACCCCAGCATTCACTTCTCATGACCACCCGATGACTTCACACTTTGTCCCTGCAGCCTTGTTTTTGAAAGGATTCTAGCTTACTGACCTGTCCTTGCACTGGGGGAAGTGAATACATTCTCTTGTGGCTGGGCAAAGCTATTACTTCTCTGGCACAGAGACTTTGGAAATCTACTTTCTGGAAAGAACATTGTCTTTTCTTAGTGAATATTCTACTTGCAAATGAATGTACATATCTTAATTCACTATAGTTTGGTCGCAATTTATAATTGTTCTTCCTGAAATTCTTGTGACTCAAGCACCAAAAAATATATGAATTTCCGTCTGTTAAAGAGGAGCTTATGACACAAAGTGAGTCACAGCAGAGCACGCAGGAAGTCCATATCTGTCATTCCTTGGAACATTCAGCATGTCTGGGAAATTGAGTACAGCTTTTGCTAGATTCCCATTCAGGTCCTGTGTGTGTCAAGCTCTTAGAACTGGACAGAAAAATGAAAGGTAGTATATGGCTGCAAAATGCAGTTGTAGAGCTTGGGAGATAGCTCAGTGGTCTAAGCGCCTGCCTGGTAAGCACAAGGACCTGAGTTTGATCTCCAGGCATGCTGTGGTGGCTCTGCATGCAATGTACTGGCCTCAAAACCAGGCATGGTGGTGCACACCTGTAATCCCAGCTCTGGGGAGGCTGAGACAGGAGGATCACTACTAGTCTGAACTATGTAGTGAGACCCTGTACCAAACAGAATTTTTAAAAAAAAATTCAGCTGTCAGTATACAATTCTAATATGTGTGTGAGCTCTTAATACTGTACTATTGTACCATAGACTGAAAGTTGAAGTATTTAAAATGTAACTATTTAAGGGGATAAAAGTGCAGCCCAGAGAGAGAGCATTTGTTTAGCACACCTGAGGCCATAGATCACACACACACACACACACACACACACACACACACACACACACACAACCTCACAAAAATGATTAGATAGTGAAGAGTTTTCTGGAGACAGCAGTGTGCCTCACTGGAAAAGGTACAAACCTTGGGATGAGATTATCTAAGTGTGGTCTATTTTTTTAATGTATTTTGTGCAGGGTCTCACTATGCAGCTCGGACTCATAGTGATCCTCCTGTTTTCAGCCTCCCCAGTGCTGGGATTACAGCCATGCACCACCGTGCACCTGGTCTTGTTCACCAGCTCAGCACGGTCAGGGTCAGGGCTGGTGCAGCATGTAGTTCCCCTGGTTAATCCCTGGTCCTTGCACCTGCCTAAGCAGGCACTTAGTCCACTGAGCTATCTTGCCGGCCCTAGGTATGGTCTATTACTACTGATTCACTCAAGGTTCTCAGGGAAGTTAGTGAAAGCGCAATTCCTTCAGCTTCAAAGTGCAATAACCAATAACTACTACACAAGGCTGTGTGAGGTAGTGGCCACTGATGGAAAGTACACCCAGTGGATGCTGATCATGCTCTGGAGGCAGGGTTTGAACTGGGGCAGAAAGGCTTGGTGAATAGAGCAGTGCACAGATTGATGGGGAGGACTCAGAGGTTTCCCTGTGACTAGTCACACATGAGCTTTATTAGTGATTTTAATTTTGTCTATACTAACATTTTTAAAAGGATGACCCCTGGACCACCTGCTGTGGTGTCACCCAAGTGCTCACTAAGAACACAGATTCGAACCCAGGCCTACTGAATCTACACTTTTAACAAGTAGTAGGATGTGAGTTGTCCAGCTATAGATAAAAGCTAAACTTCTTCAGAAATAAGCTAGTCAATTTCCATTTTAGCACAAGGCCAATCAATGGATCTATATTATGCACCCCAAGTGAAAGGCATTCCTGATTCATCAGAATGGGGTACTCTTTCCCTTCATCACCTTCACCCCTGTTTTGAATACACCTCACGAGCTCTCGGCTTGCTGAGCTCACACTGGACTAATGAGCTTCACCCTGACCCACTTGCTCCTACTCTTTCTGCATGCCCATCCTTATGAATGAAGTCATCTAGTCATCCATCCCTAAAACCTGGAATCATCTGACTATTTTCACAGTCTTCACAGTATATTCCTACTGATTGATCCCAATTTCCTCAGTGCTCTTTCTCTTAATTTTTCTCAGCTTCCACTGTCATTACCCAAGTTTATACTTGAAGTGCTAAAATACATGTTTTCTTTATCCTTAAGCTATACCATTATTTCTTAATTCATTATAATATTTTAGGAAACTATTTTAAATGTATTTAGAAAATTATGTTTAGAAAAAAATAACTTCTGTCCTGGTATTACTCAAATCATGTCACTGCCATGCTTAAAACTCAGGGACGACAGCACCCCAACACAATTGTGAGGTTCCTATCTCTCACCATGATGTATGAGGCCTTTCATAAGAGGTCTTTACCTCCCTCCTTCGCTCTGTAGTTCTTAGTATTTTGTGCTGAAATACAGCCATGCTAAACTGCTCACAATACCTTAAGTTGGTCAAGCAATTTTCTATTTTGATGACGTTATATAATTACTTCCTACTCATCAATACCTATTCAGCAGATGCCCTATTCATCATTCAATAGTCAGTTCAAGTGTTTCCCTCTCTGTGAAGCATCTCATAATCATCTCTGCTTCCTCTGCTCTCACACTAAGCAGTTTTATCATTCATCAGTAAATATCTACCGAGCATCCCCATGCCAAAAATCATTTTATATGCTCAGGATTACATACATTCACAAGCTGGAAGGCACCCATTCATTATCAAAGCTTTTATTCTATAGGGAACAAGTAGGCTAGATGCTGACCATAAATAAAATAAATTGTCCAGGTACATGATGATGGTGCTAAGTGCTACATGCAATGAAACAGCTAAAGGGATAGAGTGCAGGAGAAAAGGTAGAATTCAGTCTTGCACAGGGTGATCAGAGAGGTCCTTACTAAAAAAGTTAATATTGATACAGAACCAAAAGAAGGAGGAGAATAAACCACACAGAGATGTCTGACAGAGGGGCTTTCCAGAGAACAGAAAAAATAATTATTTTGGGGGGTCAGTAAGCCTTTCATGTGAAAGGAATAATAAGGTAACTGATGTGGCAGGAGTACTGAAAATTACTGAAGAGGTAGTAATGGTCTGCAAAGCTTCCAAAACTTTTATCTACAGAAGAACTTAGTCTTCTATTGCAGGTGGTATTTGAAGACTTTGGAAAAACTTGAGAGAAATGACAAGATCTGATTGATTATTTAACAAGATTATTCCAAGTGTTATTCTCCAGATTGTGATAGGAAAGAGCAAAGCTTAAAATCAAATAATAAAGCCAACCTTGTACCTGTGTGTCTGTGTATGTAGACATGTATGTGAATGTGTTTATACAGATATCTTAAATATTTACATGGCACATAACCATGAGTAATCTTTCTCTGTTTAGCATATGCATTGGGACAATAAATGCATGTGCTTATTTCCTTCTGAGTTCATTAATCTTAGGTCATTTATTTCATGCATAATCCCTTGGACATTGCAGGAGTTCACTAAATGTTTGGCAGAAAAATAGAGAAGGAAAGAAAGCATAAAGGAAGAGAGAGGGGAAAAGAAATGAAGATGAATGGAATAGAATGGACTAGAAGAAAATAAACTGGAATATAAATGAGATATTATGCCATGACAATTATAGTTCATACTCTGGAGTCATGGCCTCTGGGGTTAAATTTGGTGTGGTTGCAATGTAATAGGTGCATGACTGAGAAGTCTTTTATCCTCCTGTGCTCTGGTTTTTTCATCTTTAAAATGAGAAATATAGTAGTACCCAGTTCTTAAACCTGAACATGCCAAATACTAGCCACAGTGCCTAGACCATAACGTGTGCTAATCACTTTTAAATATTTTAGTATGTTTTTATAGGCTTGAGTATACTCCTATTATATACATATACTTGAGACACACCACTGCTTTTTCAAATATCCACTATTCAGTTTTGATATTCAAAGACAGAGAAAGCTAAATATTCTTGTCTTTGTCTGCCACAGTTCATTTTCACATCATAACAGACAAAGAAGCCCTTCTAATCCTCAAGGTGTATGATCCGGGTCATCAGGTGAGACTCACACATGACCTCTGCTCTACACCTAAAAGTAACTGCTGAAAACCCAAGCTTGGAGTCCTTACCCTGATGTTTAGGAGTATATGAGGTTTACCCAAGGCCAATTTCCCAGATATCTCTTTCAAATTTCTTCTAACAGTCTTCACTCTCGGCCACGTGAGAAATTTGTAAGCCCTAAGCATGCTATATACAATCCCATACCTCCACATTTTTCATTTCCAGAGCCCAGAAGAAGATCATTCTTCACTTCTGTACCTGTAATCCTTTTTTAAAAACTTGACCAAAATCCCCGTCATTAATGGCTGCAGGGAAAACATTTGTTCTATGTCCTTCATTTCCAAATGACTTTGCTCAGTTCAGCACATTGTCTCATTTCAACTTGTCTTATCATTATTTTTATTTGTCTTTTTCTTACTAAAAACTTAGCAAATTCCACACATAAGGCTGTGGCACAAGCATATAGTGTTTGCCATGATAATTTCCATATCTCGTGGAGCTTAACACAATGTTTACACATAATGGAAGTTAACAATGTATACATTTAAGTATATATATATATATATATATATATATATATATATATTTACCTCTTGATTCCAATCAACTTCTTCATCTCATTACACTCTGTATTAGTAATGTTTCTTCCAGTAGAAGTCTTGCTCTCATCTGAAATCCAATGAGCCTGGTCTTTACCATTTACATTCCTACAAGTATTCTGATTTTCTGAGCTATGACCAGAATCTCTCAGGAGTCTTTACTTACAAGATTTGATGGTTTCACTAGCCTGCATCCTCCACATCCTCCCAAACTCCTTTCACAAAATACTTCTTAAACCATCTGAACTACCTGATCAGGTATAATCCTAACAATGACCCTTTTTCTCTGGTATAAATTTTGTGTATTAATAAATTTTCTGTCACTGGTACAAAATACCCAACATCTGGAATTTTAAAAAAGAGGTTTATTTTGGCTGACAGTATTAAAGAGTTCAATCCACGGTCATGTGGCTGTAAGATAGAAACAGTGTGGTGGGAGGGCCCAGCCCAGAAGGAAACTGCTTACTCCAAGACAGAAGAGAGAGGAAAAGAAGAGAAACAGATGAGGGGAGAGAGAGAGAGAGAGAGAGAGAGAGAGAGAGAGAGAGAGAGAGAGACCGAGACAGAGAGGTTCTGTCTGTCTGTCTGTCTGTCTGTCTGTCTGTCTGGTATGGGCACTGAATAAGCTTCCTAACTAGAATGCCAGCCATATAGTGAATTTTTCCAGGCAGTCTGAAAAAGAGGACACTAACTGGCTGAGCTGATCCTAAATGACAACTGAGTTTTGGAAAGAATAGGGAGCTACAGGCTAACCCTATAAGCCAAACTGGATCCTCAGAATTTGGAGGTACAGATAAGAAGACTATTGGGTAGGCTGGTGCTCAAGACTTATCTTTATCACACTGGATAATGTCTCTGGCTGGCCTGCTGAAGCTGCTATATCCTTTTTCTTGCCCAAGAAGTGTTTAAATCACTGAGTTGGCTAGAATTTAATGTTATAAACCTCAAGGATTAGAGCTGGCAAATCTGAAGAAGGTAGGGATGAGTAGCCATAATCTGTTCTGGCTCTTTCTAAAGTGAACAATATACTTAAATTTCAATCCATCGGTTTTTAAAATTGTTTCTAAAACCTGGCTGCAACATCTGTGGTAAGAATGGAAAATTTTCCATTGGAAAAAAAGTAGCAAGTATTCAAGGGTTGTGTTACCATTTAGACAGAATTTTCTACTTATTTCACATTGCTCTATAGGATAGATTTTTCAGCTCAGCTGGTACTGTTAGGAAGAAAAAGAAGCAAGTAACAATTTTACTTTTTGGTGAATTTCACTCACATAATATCTTCTACTTATTCTTGGGCTTTTGCTCTTTGCTTTTTGCAAAAAACCTATTATTCGGCTGTAACTTTGCTGAAAGGACAAATGTGGCATAGGCATCCTGGCTTCATCAGTTAATAATCTGAAAATCCATATCTTACCTTGCCACAATATTGAATTGCCTCATCTGAAACATATACAATAATTAGTTTGTAAATTGTCTTGAGGGCAAAATAATAATGATAATGATGATGATGACAATGATGATGATGATAAAGATTTTAATTGCTTTAATCCTGAGTGTTAATTAATGTACTAGGTCTCTGTGAAGTTCTGCTTTTAAGTAACCAGTGAAAATAAACATTTGGCTGTGGGATCCTCATAAAATACCATTTTACACTTTGGACAACTGAAGGTTTAATGCTCAATTATTATATAATTGTTCTAACCTTGCCAGCTCCCTGAACCTTAATTTCTCCAAGAGTGAAATACAATTACAGAGCTTAACAAGCTTTTAGAATGTTTAAACTAGTCCTTATAATTATCTCTTAATTTCATGTTTTAGTAATTTATCTTGTCTAGCCAATTATTTTAAAAATAATTTTTTGTTACAGAAAGGGACACATCATAATTATATGTAATGTGGAAAATGCAGAAAAGTAAAAATAATAAAATAGAAATATTCTGTCTGCTATTCATCTTTTATCATGTATTTTACTATTTTTTTCATGTGCATATATACATATAAATATTCTTCTAAGCATTGGCTACTTCTAAATATTAATTTTTTAAATCCTACTTCCAATTCCATGACAATTTTTCTACAACGTGACACAGTGGATGAAAATATTACATCCTAAGTCTATATCATTATTTAATTAATTGTTCTCATATTTCACAGCCATTTTTCCTGTTTGTGAATGAAATCCAGATGTCATCTGGGATAATTTATGCACAACCTTGTTCACTTTCCCTTCCCCATTTTCATACCCTGTCTTTCTTTTAGTGGCAGGCAAATCTCTATGGCAACATAGCCCATGGCCAGTGATGGCCTCTGTTTTACTGACAGCACATCAGTCTGATTTCTGGTTAGTTTTACTTCTTCCTCCCCTTTTCGTTCTGCTCCTTCTCATGCCTTTACCTCCGCCAGTGAGCTTTCTGGGATGCAAACTCAGGCATGAGAGACCCCACTGACACCACTCCATTGTGCGTGGTAGCAGAACCAGCTGAAACTATACCGCGTGTCCTTTATTGTTCTTCCGGAGATGTAGTTAAGATTGGGGCAAATTTAAAATTCACTTGGTTGCTGGATTGTGTTTTTTGTGTGCAGCACCATGGTGAGGTGAAGGCATTGCAAGCGACATGAAGCTATCTCCAAATTGTATGTAAAATATGACTTCTGCAAAAACAAATATTTGGCCAAATGCTATGAGGACTCTTCAAAGCTATGGAAATAGATTGTCAAGTTTTTTCCCAGAAACGTTGTAGGAATTTAGACACCTACCACTGTTTGTGAGAACGCTAGTCTCACAGCCACTTTCTCTTAAAACAAGATGAAATTCCTTGTGTTTCCATACTATGTCTGGTGAATTTGCCCCAACTCTCTATTTTCCTCTGTGTGCTCACTGCACTGATGCCTACTCCTACTATACAACTGACACACAGTTTCTGAATTATTTATACATCTGGCTTTCACCTGACTTGCTTGAGGTTAGAGTCGAGCCTTCCTCTTCTTCGTGGTCTTAGCAGAGAAAATAATGACTGGCCTAAATCAGGCATTCCATGGACATTGCTTCCAGGTGTGGAAACCAGGTGCACCTCCTCTTTCTGAACTCCAAGGCTCTTTAGTACCGTGGCTAGTCTTTACCCAATGAGTCTAAGTTTCCTCCCCTTTCTCCCATGATGCTCAGGCTTCCCTTGCTTGGATTTCCACCATTCTTTCTGATATCTGCTTGCCAAGACACAGCTGTCTTTATTGTTCTCAGAAGCTCTTCCATTTTCCAAACAATACTTTACTTCTCATCTTTCAGGACGCATGTCTTAGTTTCCCCTGTGTTTCCCCATCCTAACCCTCTCCCCGAAAGTTATTACTCCCTTCCATGTCCATGAACTAGTGTTTATATACCTTGCAGAGTATTTCCATCTGACATTGAATTTATCAGTTTAATTACCTATCTGATTTCATCGGTCTGTGTTTTTCAAGTTATAGGTCACAATCTCTCCATGTCTTAAAATAACTTTAGCTATAGTATTCATTATCAAAATAAAAAAGTAGAATAGTATAAGACAGATATAGAAACATCGGAGCTCTTTGTAGATAATGAGTAATGTGTTATAAAATTTTGAATATGTTATCTGTTGGGGGATGTGATGTTGCGATGTCAAATGTATTGCTTACTTTGATTTTAGTTGAATTGTTTTGAAAAGCCACTGCTCTTTGATGTCTGAGAGTAGGGACTCTGTCTTATTATCTTTATAAGGTTCATGAATTGAGCCTGGTTTTGGCTCACTGTAAGTAACTTCAAAATTCTTTAATATGCAATGAATGAACACATCTTTCCAAGTCTCTGGTACTTCATGTCTAAGATGAAGAAAATAGTACCTTCTTTAGGGGCCCCAAGTACTTACTTCAATAGTAGCACCCAGTACTTACTTAAATAGTATGTGTTGGCGACCAGAATATCATAGAAGTGGCAGAGTCATTGTACTGCCCACTCAGTATTAGGTATTTCATTGTCTCTACAAAGAAAACCTCGTTTTTATCTGGAGCAGGGTTGCAACCTACCAAATGTACATTCTGCAGTGTTTTTCAACAACAGGCCAACTACTGGTGGAGCTACAGGAATAGCCATTGAAAGAGGATCATTCTTCAGGCCTGGCCTTTTGCCCTTTCCCTCTGCTTTTCTCTATTCTGCCTGGAATTTAACTATGTTAGCTGTGGCTAAAGCTGCTACCAACATAACAGTTGAGCAGCCTTGAGGGTGAAAGGCGATGAGCTAACATTGGCGGATCAGAAACACACAGGCAATCTCGAGTCTCTTTTCTTCATACTAGTCCTGAATTACTCCCTCCCAGAATTCTCCTCCATGGAAGAAAGATTATGTGCTAGCTGGCTTAAACCACCGTTATTTCATTAAGTATACAGTTGGAATTAACTTTAACATAAATCTCAATAAATATTGGTGTTTGCTCAGATTTTAAAACAACTCTTAAAGAAGATATTTAGCATGTAAATTAATATCATTATGTTCAAGATCTTGAGATAAATCTTTCTCTCCTTTCATTCCAGATTCCAGATTCCAGAGAGATACAGTTACTCTTTTTCTTTTACAGGGAAGAATATTTCATCTCAGGGAATAATGAGAATGAACATCAAACAAATAGATCAAAGCCAGACATGTCTAGCCCAAAATACTCTCTCTTTCCAATAAGTATTGAATATATTTTAAGGCATACATCATACTCATTTTCCTAGTCAATAGAGATCATTAAAACATGGAGAATAAATTTAATTTTCTATTATTACCAGGACAGAAATGATTGAGTACAATTAGAAGTTCATATGAATCTTAAAAAGATGACAGGAAAGTTGAAGGGAGATTATTATTAGTAAGCTAAAGGAACATGGGGAAGGTTGGGGATGTAATCAGTAGTGGGAGGGATGGGTATGATCAAAACACATTGCACACACTGACACTTCCAACAATGTGAAACTACGGGGGAGGGTGAGACAACAGGGCCAATGAGGGGAAAAGATGCAAGTATTTTATGTGCATATAAAAATCTGCCAAAATGAAACTCATTAATCTGTATGAACAATCTGCATTAATGAAATATATGGAGGAGAAAAAGTATAACTAGGAGTGTCTGGGTAGGCAGGGAAGAATCACTGCCAACAAAGACTAAGAGTAAAATTTTCACATAAAATATTACGCGTAAACTATGGTATGCCCATGGATTGTAAACACCTATGGGACTTCAATTTAAATTCCTAGAGAAGTGTAAATTCTAATCATTGAGGCTATTCACAGGCAAAGTATGAGATACACAGGGCTCCATCCTACTACCTCCTGAGGAACATAGGTTCCGCTTGATTCTTTCTTTACTCTCTTGCAAAACGATGCGCCCTTGGTGGTGGGTGGGACAATCCCGAGGGTGATTTGCCACTGAGTCATTTGCTATGATTCACTTTCCGCTGCTTCCAGCACTATGCTTATTTCTGTAGGGCTTTCTCCTTCCTTGAAACAGAGATAGCTTGACCTCAGCCTTGAAAACAGTTTCTGAAAAGCTTCAGTTTTATAAGCTAATGAAAACAGATATTGTCACTGTTAGAAGTAGCAATGTCCCTCCTCACTTCTCATGGTGCTGCGTCCTCAGGTATTTTCTCAGCCTCCTGTTTTCCTTCTCATGCATCTTCCTTGTTTTTGAAACAGATTTCTCTTTGCTGGGTAGAAAGCCAGGAAGCCATACAAACCTGCTTTTAAAAATCCAATATGCTGTAGCAAGATATGGAAGATGGAGTCTGACTGGCCTGTTATCATGTCTTCTACAAAGCAAATTTTTTTAAAAAGCATATTTATTTATTTATTTATTTATTTGGTACAGGGTATCACTATGCAACTTGAATTCATAGTGATGCTCCTATCTCAGCCTCTCCAGCACTGGGATTACAGGTGTGTGCCATCCCCCCTGGTTTTGGTGACCAACAGGGCAACTCAGCATGTGGTACCAGGGACCAAACCCAGGTCCTTGCACTTGCCAGGCTGGCACTTAGATTGCCAAGCTATCTCCCTAGTCCTGCACATTATATTTTTAATCTAACCTTATAAAGTTCCTATCAATGATTTTATTATTGAAGTAATGTTTAATTGTTGTACAGAGGTATGTATGTTATTTTCCTGAAGGACAGTCACATGTATCAGAGGTATCCTCAGCAGGGTATTATTAGAGTTCACAAACCTACAAACGTTTAAGTATACACAAGTGCTTTATTAGGTAGTCTGTTATATGGCAATGCTGTCATGTTCTAGCTTTCTTATCTCAATATCATAGGTATCTTTCCAAAGCAATGCAATTTGCCTTTTTCATTTGAATATCTGCATGGTATCCTACCATATGGGTACACTATAAATTATAAGGTCATTTCTCATTGATGAAAACTTAAGAATGTTTTTAATTCACTTTAAGTCAATAGATATTTGCCAAGTATTTGACAAAATCAAGTTCTTTTTGACAAATAACGAAAAAAAAAAAAAAAGACACGACAAACAACTCAGACATAAAAGATAACATAAGGTCAAAAGATAAAGGACCGTAACTGTCCAAAGTACATATAAGAGGTTAGAAAACCTCAGGATTCAAGAAATATAACTTAAAACATTTTTGATAGGCTATATCACTCTCACTCATTCAATTGGAATATTAAATTAGGGAACAAACAATACTGCTGGAGCGTAGGGGCAACCACATTCATTTATTGCTGAGGGATATTGATTTCATGCAGCCTTGCGTGGAGGACAATTTAGAAGAATCTTTCAAAATTTTAAAAGCCAACTCGGTTGCCATAGATATCCAGTTCCACTCCTAGCTCTTGTTCAGGTATAGAGAAATATGTATGCATGGAGTCACTGATGCTTTTTATAATTTTCTTTTTGTACTTTAGGGAAGGGTCTACAGGGTGTTCAAGGTCTCACTACTCAATTGGACTCATAGTGATCTGCCTGGTTACAGCCTCCCAAGAGGGAATAACAGGACACCCAGTCTCACTGTCTCAGCATGCCCCTGGGGTGAAGCTGGCATGGCAGGCCCCAGGGATCAAACCCCCGGCCCCTGCTCCTGCTTGCAGGCACTTTAATCTGCTGAGCTATTTGGCCGACCCTATAATTTTAATTGGTGTTTTTATCTACCAACTCTGAATTGTCCTCAGCCCATCTATAAGAAGAGAAAAATAATACATTGTCAAATGTTATAAGGGTTAAAGATGATGTACCTAAAGTTCCTGCCATAGTGCCTGACTATACTCAGTGTTCAATAAATGACAACAATTATAATTCTCAGGAAACATGATTATTTCCCTTCTCATCTGCAGACACAGAGGCAGTGATTCAGACTGGCAGGAGGTGGATTCACAGCACATGAGCCCCTCCCAGCTCTGCATCATGTACATCTGACAGTACAGGTTTTTAAAACTATCAGTGGAGACACTGCTGGATTCCAATATTATTCACATTGTTTAGAGTATCAAAGCTTAAACATAAGCTTCTTGCCTTGAAGATAGTTTAATATCAAATAGTTTCATGTATTACAAGACAGACTGCACTCTAATGGCTAGCACTACTCAAGAACAAAAGCAGAGAAGAACAAAGAGATATAGAGCATTTATAGCATTGAGGAACTCAACAATTTATGAAGACCATGTAAAACTTCATCATCACTACCCCCATTTCTAAGTGAGAAAGCCAAACGTCTGAAAAGCCATGTAATCTGTAGATGTCACACTGCAAACACAACTTGAAGAGCTGGGACTTGAACCCAGGATTCTTTGACTTCAAAACCAATGTAAGAAAGCAAGAGACAGGAAAAGGAATATTGTGGGTCTGTCCTGCTTCAAGGTTGTATATGGTGAGATTTTTGGACTTATGTGCAAACATGAGAAGCATAGAATTCTTTATCCTATTTTTTAAAATATAATCTAATTTTTAAATGTTTTTTATCATATTATGTAGGGACTTAAAGTTCAACATATCAATACTTGATGAAAAATACCTGTTCCTTATTATGCCTAAGATGTTTGAAATGCAGTGAGATAGTGAGGTTAAGATTGATAGCCCAAATCGTTTGATAATAACAATAAGCTTTTCTTCTGGATGGTTAACAACCTAAGTTTGCAGACCAAATTAGAGAAAAAGGAAGGATACAAGGAAAGCCAACATTTTGGCCCTAACCTTCTAAGGTCAATTAAGACTCAGGACATATGAGAACTTGTACTGTAACGTCATGTACCTTGGTAGTGTCCCAAATTTTCTGATCAGGGAGATTATAGGGCCAAAGAGGAAAGTGATCGATGACGTAGAGTGTGCCTAAGGAGAGTCACATGGGGAGAAGACACTCTCTCAGGCTTTCACAGAGAGCACATTGGCCAAGCAATGGCCGTGACTCATCCACATGGCTGCACTGATGAAGGTTCTACAATCTGAGGTACAGGATCTCAGGACAAATCCTGAGGGCATTTCACTGACCTTCTCAGACCAAAAAGCTACAACTCTTGTTGCATAGGTCCTGCTTTACCTTGGTCTTAACCATCCAGTAGAAAAGTATGAAGTCGAAATATAAGAAATAAAGCCATGCTGTTAAGTTGAGCTGTGGGGGACTCAGGTCAATAATTTCTGACATTGCCAGTTAAATATAAGACCCAATGCTGTTATAGGCTACTGGACTCTTTTAGAATATTTTGCTGAGTTTACACACCTATAATATTCAATAACGGAACTTAGAAAAATAGGGTATACCGATGAATGTCCATTTTGTATCTGTGTATTCAAAGAGGTTGGGATAGATATATAGTTGCATTCTCTTAATGAATAGAATGATTTGTTCTAATGGTGTTTGTAAATAGGATCACAAGTCCGCATCTTGTACAGCAATTAACCACTAAGAAGAATATATGCAGTGTATTATTTGTTGAAACTGTCCTTCCGATATGATTTGAAACTGTCTCATTGCTGTTTGTCAATAAAACTTTGAAAAAAAAAAACCAATGTAAGAACTTTCCATGTGATTGATTAGGTCTTCAGTAAGGCATTAAATGAAAAAACGTAAAATATTACATCCCCCAAACTGACAGGCTCCACATAGGAAACATCAGTCAGTGAAAGTGCAGTGCTATAATCTTGCCCCTGCCACTTCCCAGCTGGCCCATAGTTGATTTTTTTTCTTCCTATAAAATCAATAACACTTTACTAATTATCAGCAGGGCCTTGGGAAGAAGAGAAATACATAGAGCTTTAGACAAATTGCTTAAGGCTTGGCTATAAATCCTAATAATTCAAATATTTCTTTCAAAAAGGATGATAAAGGAGGCACCATGTTTTGGATGAGCCAAATCTATTTGAGCAAGAAAAGGTGCAGGGGAGAACATGGTAGCGAAGGAAGAGGAACTCCTTAGCTATCCTGAACAAAGGACAGTATTTATCAGGTGGCAAGGAGGGATTATCTCTAAAAGTATTCATTTGAGATCACTTCGTGTGCAACAGGATTCTCACTACTTTTTCATAGATCTTTGTCTATTTTAATCAGTGAAATTATATTGTTGGGTTGTTCCTTCAACCCGATAGACATTGTTGCCTTTCAACTCAGGGAGTACAGAAATCATGAAAAACCTCCTATCCTAAGAAACTCGTGACTTAAGGGTGAGAACACAATTTAAAACTCAACAAGCAGGAAACATTAAAGTGTGCAATTAATGGAGGTAAAATTGTTATGGAATTGAAGAGCATAGAATTTAACTCTGATTTAGGTAATGAACTGAAAGAATTTGGTGGAAGAGACAGAGATACAAAGGAATTATTGGACTAAGTTGCCATTACATGCAGCTGATTTTTTTTTCTCACTGCAGGCCAGCAACTAAGTGAGATGGACATCAGGGTAGAAAGCAAGAGGGCGGAATGAGATTAATCATACATATTTTATTACACTTTACATGACACATTTGCACCCTTTTCCTTTCTCTTCACCAAACCTTACAGACAGGGAGTACTAATAGGGAAAACATTAGGATTAATGAGAATAAAAATTTTTATCAATAAATGGGAATTAAGATTAGTGGAAAACAAAAACTGGAAAGAATGACTTTAATAATTTCCTTTTGGATTTGCTGGTGGAGGAAAATTGTTCCTTTGGATCCATCTCACTACATTTCCTTAGAGGTTTTCATGCTTTTTAAATTGGTTTTGGAGGCTTAGCAAGAATTTATGGCTATCTCCTTATGGGTTAGGCAAAAAGCAGTGTGGGAGGGCAGGTACGAGATGGGACCTACTCTGTTCATCTCAGTTGACAGAGAGAAACCTGAAGTTCACAAAGAATAAATAAATTGATGGAAAGTACTGCCTCTAGACTATAGAAGGAAAGGAAAGAGGCCCTGTTGCTTCAAGTGGCAATGCTCCAGGACATGTCCCCCGGGAAGCAACGCTCCACAGGGCAAACAGGAAGTGCGAGGCTAGATGGAACCTCTGCTCCTTCCCCCTTTATCTAGGCCACACCCTGGACTGCTGCCCAAATGACCCAAAGCCTGCTTCTGGGGCCTGTGTGGATCTTCACAAAGAGCTGGTCTTTCTGAGATTGGACAGGGCAGGAGATAGGCATCTGCCTAGGCCTGCAGGGTGGCCCCCGGAAAACAGTCTGCAGTAAGTAGGAACGTGTGTGCACATGGGCTCTTCGTGTTCCTTGGGGCCCCTTGAGATGCCTGGAGAAGAAGAAGGGGCAAGCATTTGTGGGGAAGGGTTTTTCAGTGCCCTTGGAGGAAAAGGAGAATGCGCAAGTTGACTTTGAATTGTCAAAATAGAAAGATAAAGCATTTAAAGATTAAATGTTTAAACACAAATTTGTTAGCTTGACTTTCAGTTTTTAGGCTCAAAATGCTTTAAAATTATCAAAAATTATTGACAAACCTAAAGAGCTTCTGTGTGAAAAACACAAGATCTACCCTCATTATATTTTAAAGTGTGTACTACAGTACAGTTAATTACTAATCACTGTGTTGTATTATATCTATTGCTATTTTTCTTTTTTTCCTTTTGCTATAATTTCTTCTTTGTTTTAATTTAATTTTACTTTGACAAGTAAAAACAAAAACAGAAGCAAAAACATATAGCAAAAAGCAAAGACAGAAACAGAATAACAATATGGTACAGATTTTCAAAACAAGAATAGCAAACTAACAATGGTTGTTATGCCACATATTATTATCGTCAAATCTGTTGCTCAGATGAGCAGATACAAGTATGCAAGATTGGACAAATTCTTGGACATCAAAGCTTTCAGTATTCCTTAAATTTTTCTTGTCCTTTTTGCTTTTTATTTTTTTAATTTATTTTAAAGAGAGCATAACCGTACTTAATAAGACTTTAGAAATGGTACACATTTAAAAGAACAAGATGAGGGCTACTCAGCCATGGGTTTTATATTGCACATTGCTGTCTTCGATCTAGTTGCTCAGTTTACAGATATTAACATATAGAGTTACTCAAAGTGAAAATTGTAAGCCTTAACTGCTATTTGGAAAAAAAACTGGTGGAATTAGTAGTGCAATCATCTCAGCTATCCTGTATATATACTTACCTGATTTTTCCCCCTCTACTGATATTTTTCACATTAGAAATTAAAACCAAAAAGTTTTAAACATCTATTCATTAGTTTATTAATTTATTTAAAGTAAATATGAATTCATTTATGGTTATACAGTTAGGGCAATTTAAGAAAGGTGCTACTCTTTTCAAAATAAAACAGTTTGGGAGGATAATGGTAATGTATTTACTTTATTACAAATCTGCCATGTGATTTAAAAATAAAATAGTTGAATTCTCGTATCTGCCTCTGCGTTCAATCTTCTATAATAAATGGCCTTGATTGACATAGAGGGCATTTGCCTTCACACAGATATATAGCTGAAAAAGGGAGAATATTTTAATACTCTTTTCATGTAAGGTAATTTCTTAGACATTTGCTTTGCAATGTAAATTTTGAAACCATGGCAAAAGTGTTGTAATATTTATTACATCATGCATCAGTCTTTTGAAAAACATTGATCCACTGAGTTATCAAGATATTCCAAATGCTATCTCCTTGTGGTCTTTTTAAAAGTCACATTAGAGAGGTATGATTGGTATAGAAAGGCTGTATAGAAATGCAAGTGGTGGTTTCAGTTCCTTTGGATATAAACCCAGAAGTGGGACTTACTGGATCATATAGTAGCTCTACTTGTATTTTTTAGAAATTTTCACATGGATTATATGAGGTTTTAACCAATTTACATTCTCACCAACAATACACAGAGTTGCTTCTTCACATCCTTGCAAATATTTGCTCTTTTGATTATTGATGATGACCACCTTAACAGGAGCAGGATAATGTCTCATTATGGTTTTGATCTTTATTTCATGATGGTTGGTGAAGCCGAGTATCCATTCACACGTCCATGGAGCTCCATGGAGAAATGGCTATGAATGGCCTCCATGGAAAACTGTCGATTCAGTTCTGGTCTTCATTTTACAAATGCATTCTTCATGGTTTTGCTGTTGAGCTGTACGTGTTCCTTCTATTTTGGCTATTAACTATGTATAGCTTAATAAAAATTTATCTATTCTATAAATTGTCTTTTCATATTATTGCTTCCTTTGTGGTATAGGTTTTCTTTTATGTGATCTCAACTGACTATTTTTGCTTTTGTTGTCTATACTTTTGATGCTATAGCCTAAAAATCAGTTCCGATGTCAAAAGCTTTTTCCTGGGTTTTCTTTTAGGAATTTTACAGTTTTGAAAGCTCACATTCAAGTCCTTGGTCTATTTTGAGGTTACTTTTGAGCATGGTACAAGATAAACATTTAATTTCATTCTTTTATAAGTGGGAATGCTTTTCCCACTTCACTCATTTGAGAGACTGCCCTATTTTTGTTATACATTTTTGGAACTTTTGTTGGAGATCAGTTGACTATACATACGTAAGTTTATTTTTGAGCTCTTTTTCTGTTTAATTTGTCTATATATTTTTTTAATCTTTTGTTTGTTTATTGATTTGGTACAGGGTCTTGCTACTCAGCGCAGACTCATAGTGATCCTCCTGTTTCAGCCTCCCCAGTGCTAGGATTACAGGCATGTGCCACCACACTTGGTTTTGGTGGCTGGTAAGGCAGCACAGCTTGCAGTACCAGGGATCAGACCTGGGTCTTCGCACTTGCCAGGCTATATGTTTGTTTTCATGATAATATCTTATTGTTTTAGTTACTGTAGCTTTGCAATGCATTTTGAGGTCAGGAAATACTATGCCTCCAGTGTTGTTGTTCTTGCTCAAAATTAATTTGTGGTGCCTTGTGGTTCCCTATGAATATGAGGATTTTTTTCTATAAAAACTGGTATTGTGATTTTAACAGAAATTGCAATGAGTTTTTATATTACTCTGAGTAGTATGAGTAGCTCAACAATATTGATTCTCCCAATCCATAAATTCAGCATGCATTGGCATTTATTTGTGCCTGCTTTAATATCTTCCATAAGTTTTTTGCTTTGTTCCTAGTTTTCAGTGTGTAATTCTCTCTCTTTGGTTAAATTCATTAGTATTTTATTCTTTTCATGCTGTGGTAAATGAGATTGCTTTCTTAGTTTCTTTTTTGGAAGAAACTCTTTGCTAAATTATACAATTTAAAAAGCCATTAAGATCCCTATTCATCACATCAGATAATTTGTTCAATATTGGCAAACTGTTAAACTGGTGGCAGCTGAAAGCTGTCTAAAATTTTGTTTTTACTTGAAAGTTCTGCTCTTTGGCAGCAAATACAGACAGTTATTTTTTTTTTCAAGTGATAATCTCATTGTAGTTCATCTGTGAGAAAATGTTTACCAAATCATTAAGTCTGAATTACCACAGTGTGTTCATCAGCTATTTTTTTTCAGGAAGAAGTTGAAGTGATATGAAGAGAGCCAGCCTGCCCTACATCCCATAGTGCACAAGTCCCTTTTCTCATGACAACATGGTGTTCAGGTTGTGGCAGAAATGCTCCAGGCAAAGTTTATTTTATCTTACAAACCAGTTAAAGCCATGAATGAAGTCATAATGAAGGACTAATAAAATGAGTAATTTTAATGTTTGCTGATTATACCAAAGATATTTTAATTTTTCAGTTTTTAAATGGTACAAAATGGTAAAAAATAGAAATGATACAAAATTTCATTAAACAAAGTAATAGGAATTTAACAATGATTGTTGTATTGCATAATGTTATCTTCAAAATAGTTGTTTAGATTACCAGATGTAAACCTGCAAAATGGGTTTTAAGAAGTTATAAGAAATTCAAAAGTAGAAAAAATAATTAGGCATTAACTGCCCCTTTCAATAGACCAGCAGAAATCAGCTGTACAATCATCCAAACTATCATGAATATAGACATGCATGGCTAGTAGTCTGATTCAAGCTAAGATACTGGAAATTTTAGCCAATATTGCTTTGCAGCTTGAGTGCAAATACTGAAACAGTTGAAAAGGTCTCATGGACCCCCAAGCTTTCTGTAGGTTATAGATTCACACATAGGCTGTCATTTGTACTGTTTTCCTAAGTCATACAAGTAAAGGTTAAGGATTGGGCCTATTACAAAGTACTTATTGTATTTGTGCAATTTATATTCTACCAATATGCATGATGCAGAATGCAAATAACCCAGTATACATTTAATAAAATTTGTATAACACTGGGGATATAGTTCAGTGGTACAGCATATGCTTCACAAGAGACTCCAAGTTCAATACCCAGAATCAAATAAAATAATAAAAATAAACTAAAAGATATATATTCTGAGTTTAGGATATATGTTAATTCATTTTTTTTTAGTTGTATTATACCTTTCTATTTGGGATATATGTTAGTTTTGTGTTTTGGTAAATACAATGACCACCTTGTTATGTTATTGATTAAAAACACAATTGAATTTAGAAAATGGCAAGTAAAGACTGGAATATTTAGAGAAAGTGTGTAGAAAAAAAAATCAGTCTTTCATTAGGTGTAATGAGATGAAAGAAGAGTTGGGAGGGAAGGAGGCCCCATACTACAGACAGCGGTATTTCCCGTCCTGATTTCTGTCCCACGAGCTAACACCCCGTGGGTTTCTCCAGTCACTTTTGAAAGGCAAGTGGCCATCCAGGAGGGTGGCTAGGATGGGGGAGAAGCCCAGTGCCACTAAGGAGAAGCCCACCCAAGCTAATTACCCCTCAGAGGAGGGTGCAGTGGCTTCAGCCTCCAACGGCCCCTTAGGATATTGTTGAGGGCAGAAACTTGTAAATTACATCTCATAAAAATAAATGTTACAGGTTGGGCCTATTTCTCAATTTGTGATAATCAGAGCAGAGGATTCAGATGTAGTGCTGTAGGCCAGGGGTCACCGTGTCCTGTTAGGAACCAGGCCTTACAGCAGGAGGGCTGAATAGCATGTCACCCATGTGGCAATCAAATATGGCTCCAGAAATTGGCTAGGTACACTGGAGGGCAAAATCATTGTGACTGCAAGTAACTAATGCATTGATCTAACTAGGTAGAAACAGTGATCACAACACAACCAATCAAAGCAGGGCAGAGGCAATGAACTATGGCTCTCTTATGTCCTACATATAGAAGCCCTCCTTCAGGAAAGCAGCATAGAATAACAGAAAGAAGGAAGGCTTTTAGTTTAGCCAGCACTGATTTTATATTTCAACTCTACTACTTAATAACTATGCAGTTCTGGAGTTTGTTTTCAACCTTGGCGAGCCTCAGTTTTTCATCTCTGCTATGAGGATGGAAGAACTGAGCAAACACTCAGTGCCTGAGGAAAGGCTGGCACATCATAAGTTCTTAAGGAAAATCATCTCCTGTCATCCTTTCCGTCATATTAGGAAGGGAGGTAAGATTAGGCCTAGGGAATTAGAAGCTCTCCACTCTCTCTGACAATATTCTCCTAGAACAAATGAACGACACAACAAGAAAGTTCTCTCTTTTCAGGTCAGAGAGGACCCAGAAAGTAGTGGCGATGCTTCACTGGGTGTGTAGGGTTTCCAGACACTAGAAATAAAAGTAAAGGCCCTTTCAGGAACCTTAGAGAATAACAATCTGAGTCAGAGGGAGTTAGCACAAACAACAATGAGATGCACTGAAATTTAATTTCGAATAAAAATAAAGAGTGGGGCCCAAGAGAACAGTGCTCCCATAACATACACTCATAACCCCTGATTAGCGTAGTTGGAGGATCTGCGTGCATCTCACAGCCTCACCAGTTCTTACTTTGTTATATTTGCACTTGAGTGGGAGCCTGCCATATGGTGCCACCTGCTACAGAAGTTGGGGGGGGAGCAAATACTAATTAAAACACTGCTCCCACAACACCCACCTACCACATACGTACGGATACACATACGCTCACACACACACAAGCGCACACACACGAGCACTCTCTTTCCCCCGCGTAGACGTGACAAATCAGGCAGAACCTATGAACATCAAGCACAATAACGAAATAGTAATCACTGGAAAATGACTGCATGAAACACAGACTCACTGCTCTACTTACCTAATTACTCTGCCCTTGAGATATTTCTGTTTAAAGTCAGAACGATAAGAGTTGCATTGCCATAGCAACATGCTGTTAGATGTTGTTTGGTGTCTCCAAGCAGATTAAATCACCCACAGTTTCCATCAACGATGCTCTTGTGGCATAATTTCTAAAAGCCTGGTACATTTTCCCTCTTCTGCAAAATAGAAATGAAACCAGAGAGCCATATGGGAAGGGCCCTAATATTTCTTTTTTTTTTTTAGGGTCCTATTATTTCTATGTGGGTCTCTAACTGGGCTTCGAAGGGGCCACACTGCAGATAGAAGCCTGATTTCCTTGGAGGAGTGTTAGAGCTGGAGTCGGATTAGAACACGAGACTTATAACCTGAGTGCTTTCAAATAATAGTCTAATTTGCCTTCCCTGATCCTCAGTTCTCTTGTCTAAAACACAGGGTCAAGATTACATTCTTCTTTGATTCTTCTCCTTGCTCCCTGCTCCCTGGCTGCCATACCGTGAGCTGCTGTGTCTCCCCACATCCTTCTGCCTCGGTGTCTGCCTTACCACAGACCTGAAGCATGGGACCAGTTAACCACATACTGAAACCTCTGAAACCACAAGCCCAAAGTGACCTTTCTTTCTCAATTGATTGTCTTGGGTATATTCTCACAGCTACAAAAGAGCTGGATGGGAAAAATATAGCATACATTGTGGATCAAACTGCAAAATCATCTCAAAACCTGAAAAAAAAATAAACCTTGAAAACATAAATTGTTATGACTACTGGTCACCAGATCCACGGAGTCTCTGTCTTCATCGTTCGAAGGGCCCAGGATAAAGTAGGTTCTCAATAAATGCTTATTCTGTGGCTGGCCAGTAGGGACTGAAGGCAGAGCCACAGAAACTTGAGTCTAGGTTAGCCAACGTGTGAAACGTGCTTCAATAAAATTAGAGTCTGTCAAAAAGAGGGGACAAGAAGATATGTCTACATCTTGTCCTCTGAATAACTACTATGAAGACAACAATAGGCAATGTATTAATTATTGTAACTATCCCGCTAGCCTATTTTGAAACTGTTTCATTGCTATTATATCTTTTTTTTTCATTAAAATGAGTAAAAAATTTTTTTAAAAAAGAGGGGACAAGGAACATATTCCTGCCACTGACCATTCTTACCTCTCTCCATTCCATTTTTAACCAACACCATAAGCAAAAAAGACAAGGAGCAAAGATGACTCCTTTAAAACTGGAATTAATAACTCTTAGGGGGCTTGGGGAGATAGCTCAGTAGAATAAGCACTTGCTTGGCAAGAACAAGATCCTGAGTTCAATCCCCAGTACTTAAAAAAAAAATAAAAAAATAAAAAACTCTTAAGTTTTGATGGGAAATTAACTTTCCTGCTAGAATCATGATAGAGTTCAAAACTGGAACTCATCGGAGCACCAATGTTTCAAGTGAAACCTTGAGGTCACCCGCACTACACTGGATGTTTCTTTTTCCCCTCTCTTCCTTTCTCTATCATTATTTATATGTGTGATTATTTTTTAGACTAGCAACCTGTCCTTCAGCTTCACAGGAGCCATGTATCTTAACACTGCACTGTTCACTTACAATCACGACAAAACAATGTAGT
Organism: Octodon degus; assembly: GCF_000260255.1. Lineage (NCBI taxonomy): Eukaryota > Metazoa > Chordata > Mammalia > Rodentia > Octodontidae > Octodon > Octodon degus. The sequence goes on along the minus strand of NW_004524692.1, from coordinate 3,668,430 downwards.
GAATAATTATTTTGACCCCATTTTGAATTTAAAGTGAAAAAATATCTTAGCTTTAAGATGTTTTATGGAAAAAAATGGGAGGGCTGGGGAGATAGCTGAGTAGAATAAGTGCTTGCCTGGCAAGCACAGGGTCCTGAGTTCAATCCCTGGTACTGCCAAAAAAAAGATGTATTATTATTTTTTTTGGTTGGTACTAATTTTATTAAAATATTCGCACATTACACATTAAATTTTTATCTGAATGTAGGAAGTTACTAAGAACTATATCATTAATTTTTAGTTGTTTCTCAAATCTATTGAGTGTATTTTATTACATTAATAGAAGAAAATTCAAGCTTTATGAATTTATGGCCTATAAATATATGTCTTTGGTACATCATGAGGCAGTTAGCAGTAGAATATATTTCAAAATATGAACATATTAATACTTAAAAAATTTTAAATCTACTTATGCCAGATTTTTTAAATAGTTCACTTCTTATAATTGTATTTTATAAATATCTATAACTTTTGTAATTATAGAAACATGATGTTATCAGCATTCATGTTCTAAAAATCACCAAAAAGATGTATTATGAAAAGTCTTTCTAAATGCCTTAAGGGGGAAAAAGAGTAGACAGCATGATTTAGTCTCTGGTGACTCAGTGGCTTGGAGAAACATCACTGTGAACATAGTACCTTCATGTGGTAGAAAGAAGGAGAGAAGCTGTCTGCGGTCCCTTTCAATGAGGGCACTAATTCCATCCATGAGGACCCCACCTTCATGACCTAATTACTTACCAAGAACATGAACATGAACATAGATTCTCACTCATCAGTGAAGCAGGTAGGGATCTCAGGGTAGGGAGTAGGGGTTCAGAGACAGAGCCGAAGCTAAGTGGGCACTGGTTCTAAATCCTATTCTGAAAGTGTTCTCTAAAATCTCTGTTACAAATAGCTCTCTTATTACTTGCCTTTTTCCCCTTAAAGTTCAGTACTGCTCTAAGAGTACCAAAGAAAGTTAAGATTTACAGATTTCAACAAATATGGCTTATGCCAGCCCATTTTCCTCCTCAGAGGTTAAGTACAGCAATTCTTGCAGGTCTCCTATATTACAAATGGTGCAATTCTTGCATTTCAAATTGTACTTCTTATCAAGACTAGATAGCATGAATTCAGAATAGCTTGAAACAGGTGGTCAGTCATTTCACTTATTTTCCACCCACTCAGCCTCCTAACAAATCTTCTGAAGGGCAGCATTCCATTCTACCTTTCTGTTTTGGGGAGACATCACTATTAAGCAGGTAAGTTCAGCCTCTGTGCCCCTTCCACAAACCCAACACACTAAAAAGAGTGCTGGCCTTGCTATATGGTTCTCAGACTTTTATCATATATATTGAAATACCACATCATTCAAGGGATCAAAGCACAAGAAAGGGCACAGGGGAGAAAATACCAAGGTTTTTCATATGACAAAAATACCAAGGTCTGAATATCTGAAGAGGATATAAATAGACTAAAGGCAAAGTCCAAGGTTACTAAAGCTGTATGACAAGAGTAGAGAAAAAGGAGAAATTTAATGTGTGAACCTGGTGGTGATAAACTGGATAATGATTAGGACTGAAAGTCTTTTTTTTTTTTTTTTTTTCCTGATTTTCTGTGCTAGAAGTGGCAGCAAGAGGAACCCTTAGATTAACTGGAGTTATGCTCTAACTCTTGAAATCCTACTCATTCTTCATCAAATGCTGCATCTTAGGCTTTGTCCTAAATGAGTGTGAGCTTTATCTCTGTCTTCCTCTTCCTCTTCCTCTTTAGTACATTGTTCCTCTCTTGTGACATTCATCCGGCACTGCTTTGTGTTGCATTGTGCTTAATGTTACTCGTCACTCTTTCCTGTTACGAGACTGTACAGTGCTTCAGGGGACAGACTGCTGTTTACTCATCTTTAGAGTCTATACCCTTGGATAGAAAACTATTAAATTTAATGTAGTTAAAGGAAGCAAAGGCAACTTCTGATTCAGTGTGCATGGCTTGTGAGCCCTTTCAAAATGGCTTCTCAACTTGAGTTCCTTCAGTCAGTAGCAGTGCTGCCCAGCCAGCTGTCCAAGTTGGAAATGAAGTTTGCACGGTTGCTCTTTTTTATTCCCTAAATTCAGTAAACAAAAAAATCTGATAGATTATCACCAAAACATTTCAATGACTCAACCAGATTTCTCCATTCAAATTCCCATTCTTCTAGTCTTGAGTTTGAATTTTTTTTTTTCCTGTAAAGGGTAAGACCATAATTTTAGAGTTTCCAGGGCTACAGACTTATTTATTTCTGCAGTTGCAATTTTTACAATAGTCTTAATCAGTTTGGGCTGCTATAATAAAGTACCCTAAATGAAGTGGCTTATGAATAACAGAAATTTATTCTTGATAGCTTTGGAGGCTGATAGTCTAAGATCTGTGTGCTAACATGGCCTGATTCTGGTGAGGGGCTGCTGTCTAGTTGCAGGCTGTCAACTTCTGTATCTTCATGCGGTAGACAAAAGGAGCGAAAGCTGTCTGGGGTCCCTTTCAATAAGGGCACTAATTCCATCCGTAAGAACCCCACCTTCATGACCTGATTACTTCCCAAATAACTCACATTCAGATATTGTTACCTTGAGTGTTAAAGTTTCAACATGTGAGTTTAGGGTAAACAGAAACATACAGTCCATATGGCATCAATCTAAGCATAAAAAAGTATTCTTTGCTCTGAGCCTCCTAGCAGAACTTGCTGTGGACTGGATTCTTCCACCTCTGCCTCAGTCTGAGCACTGCGCTGCTTTTATCTGGTCTCCTCATTTCCATCATGCTTTACAATTCAGTTAAGAGAATTTTGTTCCTGAAATGGAAATCTGATCTTTTTATCTCAATGCTTTTCCTATAATGACTTTATATGCTTCTTAAGGAAAGTTAAAAATCCTTGGCCCAGGCAAGCAGGCTGTCCATAGTTGGCTGCTTTCTCTGCCAGTATGTTAATTACTTTTTGTCACTTTCATTGACTTTGAAATTACCACTCTTACCTGTTAGCTTTTGGGTGTGATATTTCTTCTACCTGAAATATCCTGCCTCTTCCATCCTTTGCGTACAAGGGTTTTATTATCCTTTAAATCTCAACATGACTGTTTTGTCATTAGGTTAGAGTTTCTTTGTTCTGTTTTCCCTTCGCCCCTTCACCTTACCTTGTTTTCCCCAAAAGCTGATCCTGATTTGAGCATTCATATGTAAATTATCATATGAGAAACCAAGAAGTATGTGGGGTTAGGATTAGTGGAGGAATTAGTGAGGAAGGGCCTGTGAGTTAGCTCAGTGAACTTAGCAGCTGCTTAGGCAAGCTCAGAGACCTGGGTTCTATCCCCAGCACCACATGCCATGTGGGCCCTGCCCCCCTGGGTGTGCTGAGCAGGTAACGGAGTCTGGGCATGGTGGTACACACCTGTAATCCCAGGGCTGGGGATGCTGAAAACAGGAAGATCACTACCAGTCTGAAGTGCATAGTGAGACTCTGTACCAAATACATTAAAAAAAAAAAAAGAATTAGTTAGGAAATCCAATGTATTTGTCTGAATCCTATGAAAAACAGATAATGAGATTAAGCATTTAAGGATTTTATAGAGAACTATATTGTTAAGGATGAAAGCAGTATGAAATCTCAACATTTTTGAGTCAATAATGATGGAAAGATACTATGTTAAGTAAAATGAAACAGGCACAGATAGGCAAATGCATCACAATCTAATGCACACGTAGAACCTCAAAATTGGATCTCATAGCAGTCCAGAGTACAATAGTGGGTACCAGACGACAGGGCGAGTAGGGAAAGTGGAAAGGTAGGGAAAGGTTGATCAGCAGGTTGTAGGTTATGGTTGGAGGAGAAATAAGTTGTTATGTTCCATAGCACAGTAAATTCACTATAATTAGTGATAATATACTGTATATTCTGAAAGAGCGAGAAGGAAGGAATTTGGAATGTTTTCACTAGAAAGAGATAATAAAACATGCTCATCCCGATTCGAACATTACGCACGGCACATACAGTACATATATACAAACCTTGTGTGGTTCTCCATAAATATGCCTACAATTTCTGTGTACCAATTAGAGGAAGGAGAGAGTAAACAGGCTGAACATGGTGCTCTGGTGCAGGTCTGAACCCAATTGCAAGAGAAAGGCAGAGGGGGTTCGGGGAACTACCTAGACAGCTGTCCGGTCTAAGGAAAATTTGTTGAAACTGCCCAGTTGTCCTTGAGACAAAACTATCTGTCAGTGGAGCCCTGAGTCTCCCAAGAACAGACAGCCTAAGAAGCCCTGTCATGCTTGGTCACTGATTGGGAGCTGCTTGGGCAAATGTGACCTCATCAAAGAGGTAGTGATCTGGGGTCAGCAGAGTTCAGGATAAGCAGCTGGAGCCCTCGGCCAATTATACTCTTTATGGTTGGATGTCTGTCAATGGTCGTACCATCCAGCAGGGAGGCAGTCAATAAAGGCTCGGCTCAGCCTGATCAGGGAACTGGGCAGCACAATTATGGCCCCAATTTTGTGTGCTGGGGAGTCAAGGTAGTTCAGTGTTTAGACTAACAGTGAAGGACCTCTGGTCTGTGTGCTGCAGTGTGCTGTTTGTATCACTGAAAGCTCTAAAATTTCACCATTGCTGGTTTAGACTCTCTACCCAATTATTGGGTAAGAACATTAAAACTCCTAGGCTACTCTCTCTACTCTTGTAGGTGGCAACAAATAATTCTGACTGATAACTTTATTGAATTAAGAAATAGCTAGAAGATCAACAGATCACACTTTGGTTGTACATTATCTTGGTGGGTCATGGGGCATGGCCTTGTGTGCCCTAAGCAGTCTCTCCATTGGTTCTTCCAGGCACTGTTCCCCTGCTCTGCTCCCCCCCTGCATGCACTAAACAGCTGCACTAAGCATGATGTTCCTGCCTCAGAGCAGTGGACTAGGAAATAACCCCCTGAAAAACCATAGCTAAATGAAACCTTTCTTCTTTTAAATTGTGAGTGTTGGATGTCATGTCCAGTAACAGAAAAAACTAATACACCTGCTACATCCTCCAGAGGGGCATCAATGCAGGTGATCAGAAGCAAAGGCACTCACTCAGAAGCTGGGAGAGAAGCTCACAGAAACAGCAAAAGCTTTTTGAAAGAATCTTTTCAGAGCACCACTGCTGCCCACCTTGACTCTGTTTTTCCTTTTTTGCTTACAACGCCCTTGAAATGATCCATCACTTAATGTCTGTATGATATACTACACCATGGTCTCCGAGGTCAGGAAACATGTTCATCTCCATGACAGATTCTCCATACAAATGTCCTGAAATTTGCTCCACTTGTATTAAGTAATTAATATAATTTTGTCATTAGTAGAAAAATTAATAAAACCTAAAAGACAGATATGAGCAATGTCACTCTCAGTCTTGCATGTGTACCTTTCATCTTTGAGCTGTCAAGTTTCCCCGGGCCTTTTTACTCCCCAAGGCCGGTAATGGCATCCCATTTACTGCGTTCTCCCTGCTGCTAGTGTCCTTTTAAGGCAATCAACAGTAACAAAAGCTGTTGCTTCCTGTATTTCCATCTATGGATGCAGTAATTGATTCTCTGATGGTGATAGCTAAAAGAGCCGACCTTAAGCAATCTCTTATTTGTTCTCTCCCTTTAGGTGATCTGGGTGGGTCCAGTGAATTTAAGTGGGACACAGCCATTTCTATAGTCTCTGCTAGTCTGCTTTATGAGGAATGAAAGGAGAAACTGATGAAATGACAGCTTTTCAAATCCCTATTCTGCCATTTGTAAATTGTGCTAGTATTTTTAAACAAATCATTTAAACTCCTTGTAGTTGATTTTGCTATCATTTAAAAATATTGGCTGCCCCTCTTAGGGGAAAGATTATAATTACCTCCCCCTTTGACATCAAGTTGGCCAATAAAATACAATGAAATATAAACTTAACTAGTGTGTGATGTCTACACAAAAGCTTTCAAAGGTAGAGCGTACTTTGCATTTTTCTCTGCCTCTCTCCCAAGAATAGCATATTTGCAAACAGAGCTGGATGGACAGCCTAGGCCCTCTGGTCCAGACAATAGTGAACATAGCTGTACCTGATATTTTTTCAATTAAAATGCAGTATGAACAAGAAATAAATCCTTTTTTTAAAATAAGTGCACTGAGATTTGGGAGTGAATTGTATGTTACTGCAGCATGAACGATTATACTCTGACTAAAATTCATCTTATTTTTAGTTTTTCATCTATAACTGAAGTAATAATAATTTTTTCTCCACAGATTTATTCATTTAGCAACTCTAGCTTGATCTTGTTAAGATCAAGATACATATTAGAAACCAGTATGCTCAATAAGAATGGCATAGAATGAACACCTATTACCAGTAAGTTTGCAGATAGTAAAAGAAAGAACAATAGTATGTACAAAATTAAAATTTATGTTAGAAATCGCTCACTTTCATGACATGAAGTTATCAAAATACTTACAAACATTTAAACAAGGAGGCTTCCTTTTAACTCAGTACTTACTGTCTGATCAGTTGTGCATGCCTATTTCTTATAATATGAGCAACTATTTTGAAGATAACATATGCAATGTACTAACCACTGTTACTCTCCTACAATCTTGTTTTGAAATTTTGTACCATTGTTTTATTGTTTATTTTTATTTTTTTAAAGTAAAAAAGAGGGCCGGCCAAATAGCTCAGTGGATTAAAGCACCTGCAAGCAGGAGCAGGGGTGGGGAGTTCAATTCCCAGGCCTGCTATGCTGGCTTTACACCCAGGGTGCACTGACACAGCAATTGAGACTGAAAGCAATTGAGACTGGAAGTGGTGGCGTGCACCTGTGAGCCCAGCACTTGGGAAGCTGTAAACAGGAGAATCACTATGAGTCCGATCTAGTAGTGAGACCCTAAACACCCTGTAGACCCTTCCCTAAAATACAGAAAAAAATTAAATTAGATTAAAAAAGAATATTAACTTTGAAGACTAGGGGCAGTGAACTTGGGAAACTAGATTAGAGGAAGGATTTTCATCTAGATAAACATCATCTAGATGAAAATATGGAATCATAGACCACTGAGAGATTAAAAATAAGAATTTCAAAGTATTTGTAAAAGGACTGTAAATTCAGATAGAAATGGGACTTGGGTGTCATGTCTTGGATAGCATCAGCCAAGGAATTTCAACTTTATTTTGTAGGAACTCAATAGCATTAATTTTTTTTGAGTCAAAGAATGATAGTACTCTGTTAGATGAGATGAACAAAGGAACGTTAATATGGAAGAACATTACAGACATTATTGCTGTCTTGTAGGCTGGCAGTCAGCAACTTTGTAAAAGGCCAGAGTTAATATTTTAACCTTTGTGAGGCATATGGTCTGTATGGAAATTGCCTAATTCTGCCACCATAGCATAGCATGGCAGACACCCTGCCATAGGGTGGAAGATAGAGACCACAAAAAAAATGGGCATGAGTGGATTCTAGTAGGACCTGACGCCTTTCAGGGACTATTTTTAGGGGAAAGAAAACTGCCCTTCCTTCCTCCAAAGGCATCATGCCACTGTAGTATATACTAATATTCTACATGAAAAAAAAGGGGGACATCTATTCCCAAAAAACAGGTTAATGAGGTCCTAAACTAGGGCAGTAAGGGCTGAGCTGGCAAATCAGAGTGAGAACCATTTAGAGGGGGTGGATTTACAGGAAGAAGGCTCAAGGTGGAGTAGCTTTGAGAGGGAAAATTATTTCATGTCTGGACACACTGAGTTTGATGTGAGAGACAAATGAGATAATGTAGGAAAAAGTGCTTCAGAAACTGTGAAGTGTTTTAGAAATGGGAGGGTTATTTTAAGAGGAAATGGCTAGGATCATTTTATGACTAACACAAACCCATCAACACTCCAGAGAAAACAATCAAAGCACATGAGCTATAGCCTGTGGGATAGCCCTATCATACTTCTGAGTCAACACAGTAGCATTATATGTTTTTTTTCCCATCAGTGTTGTTTCCTTTGAAGCAAAGAGCAGCTGTCCCTATAGCATGATATATGTGACTGCAGTTACTTTTCTACACACGAGCTCAGCTGAACTCCTGACAGCACTTCCCTGTAGATCTTACCTGGCTCAAGCACGGAGGTCAGAAGCAAGAGGTAGGATTTAATAAGCCCTCCTCAAATGCACTCTTTTATACAGCCTTTTTGTTTCAGAGTCTCTGAAAACTTGACCTTTATGGAAACAGATGTAATTACTTCTTCATAACTTAATTATCAAGCCCAAAGATAATTTTTTAAATGAAGCTCTTGAAGATTTATACTCAGAGGGATTCATCCACTGCCAGGAAGTACTGGGTGAATTTACGACACTCATAGCACTGTCTCTTCTTTCCTATGTTGCTTTGTGTTGATTACTTAGTTATTTCAGTGCCAGTTGAAGACTGAAGATCAAGAACATTAAATGGGAAGCGGACAGGGGAAGGTTAATTCACTGATACAGTAAAGTTCACTCCATCATCTTTTTTTCCTAAAAGAAGGAAGCAATGTGTATTTGTAACTATGATCAGAATGAGCAAACCCATGAGGGAGGGGAGTTCTGCCAGCTGATAACAGGCAGACAGAGTGGTGGCCTCATATGGGGTGAAGGGCCTGACTTGGGAGCCAATGAGGCTGAACCCCAGGCCTGCCCTCTTATTCCTTAGTTGTGTCTCTGTGGAACAAGTTATTAACTTCTTTGTGAATAAGATCTCTCGTCTGCAAAATGGAAAAATAATGATCTCTATACTGTGAGGAAGTTAGGAAGATAAACCATTAGTATATGTGAACTGCTCCACCGAGGTTAGCGATTATCATGAGTTACTGGAAGAAACAGAAGAGTGTCAGTCTATAAGAAAGGCTGGGGCTGGGGAAATGGCTCAGTAGAATAAGCGCTTTCCTGGCAAGTGCAAGGGCCTAAATTCAATCCCCGGTTCCACAAAAAAAAGGAAGGAAAGAAAGAAAGAAAAAAGGAAAGAAAGAAAGAAAGAAAGAAAGAAAGAAAGAAAGAAAGAAAGAAAGAAAGAAAGAAAGAAAGGCCAGGGCTGAAGTGTGAGAATGAGGCCAGGAACCAAAACTGGTGTATGGAAAGGGGCAGAGTGAAGGACACGTCTAGATTAAGATAAGCAAGAAGTATGAGGAACATCGAAATGCGAACCAAGAAAATGTAAAATGATGTAAACAAGGAGACAACAACACAGAGATACTGAAAAAAATGGGTGAGGATTAAAGAAGTACTGCCGATGGCAATGTGGTATCCCTACCCCTTATGCAAGGTGAGTGTGTTCCAAGATCCCCGTGAATACCTGAAAGGGTATTTTATTCTGTACTCTCTGTACCGTTGCCACCTACAGTGGCACCAGGGTTATCTATCCTCCCATGTTTTATGCCCTGGGGCCTCTTTTGTGTCTCTGCTCTTGCACCTTGCAACCATTGTTAAGTAAGATGAGAGTCACTTGGTCACCAGCACTTGATCCCATGACAGTCTTGTCTCATCACTGCGATGGCTGCTGACTCACAGGCAGCATGAATGTGCTGTGTGAGAGATGAACACACCCCTGGAGAGCCAGAAAGGGACAGCACCAGATTGCAACGCACAACTCCGAATAGCATACAGTTGAAAACGCATGAATTGCTGCTGAAATTTTTCTATTCAATGGTTTCAAATCATAATTGGCCACAGGTGACTGAAATGGAAAGTGGAACAGTGGTTTGTGGGGTAGGGTGGTGTCCTTCTCTACTGGGGGTGGGGAGCTCCTGAGGACTGAGCCCAATCCAATCCATGCTAAGCATGCACTATAAAGTGAAGCATATCCCCAGCCTTCAGATCCTTTGAGAAGCCTCATCTTTCTTGTCTTTAACAAGCTGTTTTATCTCTTGTAGACTCAAGTAAGTCTCTAGCATTTTTAAGGCCACCATCTGAAATCAGCCTGTTTCTTTGCTTTGAAATAGGTCTGTGGCATTTTAGTGCATCATCGCTCCTTGCTCAGAGCAAAGCTAAAATTCCAAACAAAACAAAGGGCTTTGAAGAGAAAAAGAAACATTCCATTTAATCCTTTCCTTTCGCCAATCAGAGCTAAATGGAATGAAGGTCGGTCATCATCATTTCCTCATCGTTATGGATTTTGTTATTGTTTACCATCAGAAGTTTCCAAAATTCTTCTAGTAGAAAAAAAAAAGGAATTTCACATGCATCATAAAACTTAAGAGTCTGGAGTAGCTAAATAAATACACTATAATCAAATGTTTTATAATAGAGATTATAGAGATAGCTGCACAAAGAAAGGTAATAGACCTCAATTTAGCTACCCAGAGAGCTAGCACATGGGGTCAGGTGATGCCACTGCTGTTGAAAAGGTCCCAAGACAATAACACTGAGAAACTCCTGGGGCTTGGTGCTGTACAAAGGCAGTATGAAGCACAGAGGAACTCCCAGCTGTGTGAAGTGGTAGGGCCTAACTGGGCAAACCAACACAATAGACTGCATATGTTTGTAAAGAGTACACTTGTCCAAAAGAAAAGTTGACTTTCAACTAGAGTGTTAAGAAGCGGGGATTTATGGATGCGAACCTTGACTGTGTTAGAAAGTTATAAAACATCAAGTGTTTGTATTGTGCTCAAGTTTGCATTCTGTTTTCTTTCCCTTTTGCAGGTCTTTTACTCTATAAGCCTACAGTGTGCTTCCCTGGATTCAGGCTATCTGATATAGGCTAGTCAGATACTGCCACAGGGCCAGAGGATAATTTCTTGGACCCTTAATCTGCTACTAATTAAAAGCAAAATTTGTATTTTCTTTTAAGAGAATTAGGGGCTTTTGTTAAAAACCATAATTTTTTTTTTATTATTTAGTACAGGGTCTACAGGGTCTCACTACAAAGACTGGACTCCTAGTGATTCTCCTGTTATCAGCCTCCCAAGTGCTGGTATTACACACACCACCATGCCCAGTCTCAAGCACCGTCTCCTTGCACCCTGGGGGAGTTGCTGGCATGGCATAGCATGCTGGGGATTGAGCCCTGGCCACTGCGCTCTGCCTAAGCAGGCACTTGAGTCTGCTGAGCTATCTGGTTGGCCCCTTAAAATCCATAATTCTTGCATTGAGCCTACAGAACAAAGATTGACCTTCATTCTAACCTTTATTCTTTTAACTTTTTGGATAATACATACATTAATCAGTTAAGAAAAGTTGGTAAAACAGGTTTACTAGACCTAAAGTTTGCTAGCCTATCGTCCCATTTGAAGACTAAGAACAACAAGATCATAGAAATCAAAAATAATTCTCAGTATTTATGGGAACATAAATGTTTATGATATCCAGTTTCAGATATCTTCCACCACTCAGTGATACCTACAAGTGTCCAAGCGTTGTCTTAAATCTGTAGCCACTCGTGTCCCAGGAAATGCAAAACCTCACATGACTGAGACTGCCCTGAAGATACTAATTTCAGGGAACCAAAAAGCCATGAGGGTTTCTTTAGAGCCATAAAATGAGGACAGGGACAATGATCCACCAGATCCCCCAACCTATGGTAACACCCCAGAAAACTGGTCTCCATGGTTTATGAATGAGTCAGTCTAATCCCCCTCCTGAGACCTGTGCTCCTTTCAAATCCTCAAGTCTTTTTCCTACCTTCTCTTACTTCCTTTGTTAAGAGACCTGTTTGATCTTGGAGCTGTGCTTCCCTTTGTTTTCCAATTAAGTCTTTTGCTTGTAAATTTCTACTACAACCTGCTCTAGCCTGTGACTCTGTTCCCCGTTTGTCTTCTCTCTGCTTCTCCACACCATTGTGGAATCATTCCTGGAGAAACCTTTAGTGTGGAAATCTTAAATTGTCGATGTTTTTTGATCTCAAATGCTAATAGTCCACAACCAGGACAGTGAAGTTGTTGAAGGAACTGTGGGAATCTCATAAGTCTCTTCACGAGCATCACCAAGCTGAACACATCGCAAAACTCAGGTGACCTCCACCAACAGTTCTTGTTTCTCCTTCCTGTTCTCCCAGCACACACCATCATCTCCATTTGGAATGCTGGCCATTTAGCTAAGCTAACGGCTCAGCTAATGGTTCTCCATCATCAGAACAAAAGCACTTCAAGCTTAGAGATAGGATACATTTGCCTCTCTGGTTCAGGCACCAACCACCCCTTATGAGATAATTGCTATAGTTTTCTACACACTCTCTTGACCTCCTGTATCCTATTGTCTATAGGACAGCCTTGAAAAGTAGGCCATGAAATGGAACATGCCATCCCTTTCCAGTATCCCATTAAAACTAAGTACAATTCTTTTACCAAGATACAGGGCTTTGCCTTATCTTGTTTTTGTCAAACTCCTCAACCTTATATCCTGATGCTTTTGCTGGTACTCACCACTATCTAGCCACTGTGGCCTCTGGCATCAACCTATTTCTGCCTCAGAGCCATATTTATGCTTTTTTCTGTTCAAGATGTCCCTTCATTGACATAAATAACTCTTATTTCATCCTTACAGTATCTACTCAGAGAACGTTTGCTTCATTCTGTGCCAGCCCTAGAACTGGGTGTGATGGTACACACCTGTAATCCCAGCACTAGGAAGGCTGAGGCAGGAGGATCACTATGAGTCTGATCTGTGCAGTGAGACCCTGTATCAAACAAAGTAACAATATCATTGTTTTTCTTTACTTCAAAGCACGTAACCAATTTACAACTTTACACTTACCTGTCCGACAGTCGTGTACTGTACAACAGTGTTTTGGTCAGTGATTGATGACATATGCATCTAGGACAGTGATCCCATAAGATTTCATTATCTAATCATGTCATCATCATCTTGGTTTGTGTGAGTATATTTTATGATGGTCACACCATGGCAAAATCATCTAACAACACATTTCTCAACATGTACCAAAACCATGAAGCAGTGTATGACTGAACTGAAAGTTTTTGTCCATCTTCCCTCCAAATCAGAGTGGAGGGGCTGGTTCTGCCCCTTGTGCCCAGCATGGAGCCTAGACCCTGTGGGAGTCAGTATGTGTTCATTATATTAATAACTGAAAAGTGATCATTTTTCTTAAACACAGAGAAAGTACTCAGTGTAAATCTTTATCAAACTGAGTCTTACTCTCAAATGTAACACAATCAAATCTAAAGAATGAACAAAGGTTAGATTCAAACACAACACGGGAGGAGAACAGAAATTTCAGTTGATTACTACTGAAAGTGGAAAGCAAGAATTAGAGTATTGTGAAAATGACATTCAAGTTAATGGCACAGCAAGACCCAAGGCACAGAGCAGGGGAACACATACATGAGTAGGGAATATTCAGTACTCAAGGTTGACTTCAGGCTAGGCTATCATGAATAACAGCACAGAAGGACAGATGGACTTGTGGGCTGGGATTGAATGATGAAAGTACAGTATTACGCTGAGTTTAAATTTAAATTCAAGAACAAGCAAGAGTCCAGGAAACATAGGACGCTGGAGTCATAAAGGTTACCCTAGCTTTCCCGAGCTCCCCAGCCAGTCTGCAGGAGAGCTAGAATTGGAATTTAGGTCTGCCTCCAGTAATTTTCAAGCACTTTCTATCACACCATCCTGTCTTTCCAACCACGCAATGCAAATGAACTCTTCTTATGAAACTGCCGTTTCTATCTTGGGCTAAGCTCTGCAGAAGGAAGATTGAATCTTTGGGACAGGGATAATTTGATTCTTCCCCTACTTCTTGGGCATGATCTCCCTGACCACGTTAATTGTGTTACTGTCCTTCCAGTGCAATCAAGCGGTACATCACCCGCAGTTCTCAAGTGCCAGGGCTGGATTCCCTGGCTTCCTGGAGGTGCCTACAAAGCCTGATGCAGACAAAGACACATTTACCCAAAATTCAGACATACTGGAAAGATTTTTATTTTATTCCTGGTATACAGCACCATCCAGCCTGGTATATTTGCTTTTTATCCTTAAAATCAGTAACTGTGATCTTTTCCTGACCTCTAGGACACTAGTAACAATAAAGAGGGAGAAAGCCTTCAAACAGCAGAGAGAAACCTGTCACCTGAGAAAGTGCAAATATCATCTAAGGCTGCCTGCCTTTGGACTCACATCCTCCCAAGTGAAGACATGATGCCCCTTTTAAAGCAAAAGAGCCCCTTCTTGCTGCCATGTCTTATTTCTTTGTATGAGATCCCAAATGTGCTTGAGAAGTGTTTTCCCCACAGAATAGAAAGGAGCTTTTTTTATGTCTGTTCCTTCATTTGATTCTCACTGTAACCTTGCTTGACATTTTCATCACACTTCACATGGCCTATTGTAATAGTCTTAAAACTTTTGGTCAGTTTCTCGCACATTCAGACTACTCTCATCCTTTTTCCCAAGTTCTCTTTCTAGAGCACTAATCAGCTTAAATAGTGTGACTAGCCCACATGCTCTACCAGTTACAGTATAAATTCTGACCTTTAAAGATGTAACAGAAAACATTCTTTGGTTTTCAGAGTGTCTGTGCAGCCTTGTTTATTTTCTCTCTGCTTCTCCCTCAATGCTGCAATCATGCTAAACAGTCTCCCAACAGCCGACTTTCTTTCATCCTTAATGGCGATGATAACAAAGATGAATAGGGGAAACCTTGTAATCACCGCCTGAACTAGCAAAGGGTCACCATCCATTAGATGTGTAACTGTGAAGTTACTTAAACCTTCTATGTCTCATCAACAAAATGTGAATCATTTTCTCAGGATTGATTGTGGACAGTGATTGGATGAATCAATAGACAGTGCTTAAAACCATGCCTTGTACAACTAATGCACAAGAAAAATAGTAATTATGGTAGCCTGTATGGTAATGCTCTTGGTTTCTTTGTTCAATGACTACATTTCTATTCATCGTATAATAGTCTCCTAATTCCAAAGGTTAAATATATTCTCCATTCTCTAATTTTCCAATAATGGCACTCAGACTGGTGTTTTCCAGTTATTCAACCTTTTCCTCCATCAGTGGGTATACTCTGGAAAAACACAAACCACTTAGCTTCCCAGGGCCTAGCAGCATGTCTTCTAGTGTCTAATAAATCCTTCTTTGTGAGATCACTTTCCGTGCTGCAATGAATGAACAAATGAACTAAGGTTCAAACTAACACTACAACTGGTCTTTTTGCTTCCATATTCCTGCCCTTGCACCTCAATCCTTTCATCTGTGATAGCCAGCATGATCACAGACCATGCCCCTCCACTGTGTAGGTGATTCCGTGGATTTCTGCCACCCTTTGGTTAGATCCAGTCTCTTCATCACAGCCGGCACTTCCTTGGCACATATGACCTCCTTGACATGCTACTGCTGCTCCACCTTTGCTCCTAGTACTCCAGACATCCTGCTGCATCCCAACCACAGATTCTTTTCTAACTTAAGTAAAGGACATCTTCATTTGAGCTTTTATTTGCACTATTACTTTCTACATTTCTTGCTTTGTTTGATTTTCTCACCTGTCAACTCTCGGATACCATCTCTTCAAGGAAGACTTTTCTGATCACCTTGGTGAATGCTGAACACTTCACCAGCCAGTTACTTGTTTTTTTTGGTACTGGGGATCGAACTCAGGACCTTATGCTTGCCTAGCAGGTGCATATGCTGCTCATCCAGTTACGCTTTATCATACCCCTTACCTGTTTTCCTCACGGTATAGATGAACATCTGGATTTAACTTATTTACAGTATATTTTCTGATTCTGCCTTCCAAGAGTTTCATTAGGCTGGAGACCTTGTCTGCTTTACCACACTAAATGCACCTTTCAAAAAGTACCTACTGCACAGCAGGTGCTCAAAATATATGCCTTAACCAAATGACAGATACAAACAGATCTTTTGAAACTAAGCTTTTCCACACTATGCGCATCACCCAAGAGTGACAAACTGCAGCATAATAGAATTGATGTTTTGTGCATCTCAGAAGGAAGGTGGGATGCTGTCAAGGGATCATGATGTACCCGTCCTCGCCTCCTCAACACAATCAGCAAATCCTGCCATGAGAAAAAAGTTAATTTTTGAGATGCTTTTTCAAGCAGATTCCAAAAGTTTCAAAATCTTGCAAGCAAGAAATCATAGTCCAAAAAAGAAAATGAATAGAAAAACACATGAACAGAGTGGGACTAAAATGTCCTGGCTTAGCCAAGAACCAGAGCAGTGAGATCTGCCACAGTTTCCACCTTCATAGACCCAGAGAAGACTGCGTAGTGTGGGAGCACCTTGAAGAAAACGCAGAAAATTAACACTGGGTTTTGTGCTGAACTGTGTCGTACCTAACAATAAAAATTGTTTGT
This sequence comes from Octodon degus, assembly GCF_000260255.1. Lineage (NCBI taxonomy): Eukaryota > Metazoa > Chordata > Mammalia > Rodentia > Octodontidae > Octodon > Octodon degus. Next base: position 3,652,089 of record NW_004524692.1, on the reverse strand, counting down.
CCAGCACTTTGCAGTTTAGAAATATCTTTGTTTACACAGTTTATCTCATTTGATAAGACTGTTGAGTGACGGGAAAGCAAAATGGAAAATCTGCCTATTTCGGTAACAAGAAACCTGGGTCTGGATGCAGCTTTGTCCAAGAGAAGCTGTGACCTGGGCAATTCGCTTTCCTTCTCTGGGTCTCTACTTTGTTTTTGGTAAGGTGAAGATAGATTTTGGTAGATTATTTTGTAGAGTCCATTCAGCTCATGTACTGTAATGACTTATATTTAACTCAGGGTAAATCAGAATTCTCTTTTTCTAGGTCCAAGACATAGATCCTTGTCCTGGTTCTCCCAAGCATCACATCAGTAAATCCTTTGGGTCTTTTCTCTTGTTTCTAAACTTCAACGATTTGAGCAATTATTTTTTTGGTGCCTATGTAAGCAAAGAGGGCCCTGGCCCATCTTCGTGTAGCCTTCTCCCCTTTTTAAGAAGTCTCTCTGCTTTGATGCCAGCTGTGCCTGCTTGAGCTCCCCACAGGGTCTACCTTCCCTGTTCTGGTGGCCTCTTACATTTCATATTGTCCTGCAGTATCTTCTGCAACATTTCCAAGGACGACTGCCAACTCTCACTTGTTCCACGTTATAACTCAAGGGAGTCACTCAGTGGTCAATCTAATAAGGGTTTTCCTGTCTTCAAGGGAAAGGGTAAGGACTTTCTCCCATGATTTAACTCCATCATTTGAAGATTACAGTCCTCTCATCTTTTTAAATCTGTTAATCTATCTGTCTGTCAGTCAGTCAGTCAGTCAGTCAGTCAGTCAGTCAGTCTGTCTGTCTATCCTCCTTTCTCTAGAAGAAGATGGGGAAGCTCCCTTGAGCAGAAGGAGGCAGTATGGAACATTTGCGACATGAATGTATAGGGAGGCACACACAGATACTTGCTTTTCACCATTTTCTTTCTAGAATCTTGGTGTCTATGGCTTTCACTGGAATCCATGTGTTTCTGCTTCTCTGCCTAAATCATTAACATTTCTATTTCTTATATAAAAAGCATGTCTCACTATAGCCTATGATTAGGAACCTATCTGCTTTTCAAATAAAAGCTTTTATGATCAGACATAGCCATTAATTTTTCTCTTCCCAGTCACAGCTTTCCAGTTAAAGAGGATTCCTCAGTAACTCTGATGTGGGTATTTGAGCTACAACTATAAAATGTGAAACACTTGTATGAATCTTTAATATATTCATGATATTGCATGCAAAATGTATTGATTGTCCAGATATTCAGAAGCACTTGCAGGCCTGAATAGCTTAATGGAGAATAAGGATATAAAAGGCAAATTATATGAGTCTCTGTCTCTGTCTCTCTGTCTCTGTCTCTGTCTCTGTCTCTCTCTCTCTCTCTATCATCATCATCATCATCATCATCATCATCATCATCATCATCTTTCTGTTTTTCTTTCTTCTTTCAAGTACCAGTTTGAAGACCTAGAGTCACACAAAGTGCAAGCCCACTTACCAATACCAGTTAGTGGCTACCTTTGTTCTTCTCTCATCTCTTGGCCCCAAGCTGTGTGTGAGTCTTCCTGTAGAGAGTAAGTACATACTGGAAAGAGTTTTGGTGCTGGGCTGACTCCTGTCCTTAGCAGGATTCCTAGAAATGCATTTCACAGTCAAGTTGACTACAAGGTTGGGAATCTATTTTCCGTAGGCTAGGATGTCTATGCTACAGGGCATTTACCAATCATCCACCCAGGTATTTGTCCTCAGGGGCCCGTGAGCTTAATAACCAGGAAATCAAGTTCTATAAGTCACTGCCTGGGAAACTATGATCCTACCAAGTCCCATTTGGAAATAGTGAGCATCAGACATCAGACCATGTAGAATATCATACTTCTAATGTGAAAGAGGAAGTGTGTTGGCAATCAGCCTCAAAATAAAGATGTCCCAGATTACCTGCCAGCATCTTTCCTTCCAGGATGCAACTTTCCTGAATTTTAACAGATGAATGAACAAATCCCACATTGTGTAGCACTTTAGATCCCCTGTTCCCTAGAAATTCAGAGGAGCCCCACACACTGGTAGAAAAGCCAAAAACACTTTTATTTTCTCTCTGCCTACTTTGCAAGAGGATTTTCTCCGCTTGGCCGCTTTGCATGGGAGATGCGTCAGTCTTTTTTTCCTGATCTCTTCCATAGGCTGGAGGAGCTGCGGGACACAGAGGAGCGGAGCTTGCAGAGCTGCCATCTGATTGGCTGGATGAACGTGTCTGGGCTATAAAAGAGACCTCTGCAGGCTTGGGAGGGAGCCGCTCAGAGGATTCTGACAGCATCTTTGCGGAAAAGAGGCAGCGAGCGTGCGCTCAAAATAGAGACTACAGCTCCTTCTGCTGCATTTCTCTCCTACCTGCGAATACCATCACTCAGCAAGATGTGCAAAGGACTTGCTGGTCTGCCGGCTTCCTGCCTAAAGAGGTGAGACTTTTTAGCCAGTGACCATGTTAAAGTTTTGGAGAGACTTTGTCAATTGCTTGCATATGGTAGTACTAAACTGGTTGTTTGAAATCAAAAACAATATGATCAAGAGATCAACAGCATCTATCTCCTCTCGGAAGAGCTAGATATTGTAGCTTGGGAAGTTTGCTCCCCAAATTTTGGTACTTGTGTATTTTACATGATTACAGTTTTGACCTTAAAGACAGGTGCTTGAAATCAGGAAGTTTGAATTAAGAAGTAATTTGGAGTTTGGGGCTGCTGTGTGGTTCCGCCTTTGTCTAGGATTAACATTGCGATTTGTGCATCACTTGGGTACAAGGAATCACAGCTCTGTGCTGTCCGATCATGTATATTAGATATCATTCAAAAGAAGGTATCCCAGACGGAGGCTTGGCGACATGATCGGAAAAGCACTGGGTTTTCTATGCAGTGCTGCAATGTCCTTCAGTCTGTGTTTTTCTAAGCAAGTGTGACAATGAAACACAAGTTTCGAAGCCGGACATCCCTGCTCTCTGTGCTACTTCTGATTATTTTGAAGTGTCTATACGAGTTGCAGGTGAAAAGTATTGATCATACCAAATCAGTGAATGGCTTTATAGATGAGCTCATCTTAAAGATGTTGCTCTTAATATATTCCTGATTTAAAAGAGAATCTTAAAGAGTTATAGCTACTTACCTAGAATGCTCATATATTGATGAATTGGAAAGGAAATACAAGGGAATTGGAGATTACATTACTTAATCTTATAGTTCAGCTACAAATAGAAATCACTTTACATTTTAATTTGAACAGAATTGTAGAGTGCATAGTCTCTTGGGTGTTGCTGAGAAGTTTCCCCTGCCTATATTCTGCCACCTGGGAGGCTGAAAGTGTTAATGGTTTCTTTCAAACGAATCAGGAGGGTCTGGCAGAAGAGGAGGAAAAAAGTGCCTCTCACCCTCACCGTGCATTTCCTGAATTGGCAGAGCAAATTACTCCAGTTTTGGTTAAATTGCATATAAGGTAACCATGTAAAATATAGGAATGCTAGGAGAAAGTTTTGCTCTATAAATACTTTGGGAGCAGCTGAGAGATTGCATTAGAACCCTGCCCTGGAAGAATTAATTAAGTAGCTAACCAAGGAGGCCACTGTGTGTTGCCCTTCCCTGTCTCCCTGCACCTTAGCCTGTAAATTACTGGTCCACCGCTTCACCATAAGGGTGTGAGCACTGGAGGGATCTTAACTGCTCAAGGTCACATGGATCATGGGTACAGAGTGAGGGCCAAGTCTTGTCTCTCATAAATCCTAAAATCATTTGGATTTTTATTTTCAAGTTTCTTTTATATTACAACGGTATTGCTAGGCTTGCCTCCAGTTCCTGAAATGACCCTGCTTTGGTCAGTAATTGCTGGATCCCAGGTAGAAGTAGCACATGAGATGTGACTATTTTTAAGTGGCCTGAATCACAATATACTTACATCATCACCTTGGAGTCACTGTAGCTTCACTTCAAGGTGATAGCTAGTGATTACTGAGGTGATTCGGGGTCCTCTGACCCACCACTCGTTGGGGAACAAAGGAAAACAACAGTGTCATGGGACAGAAAATACTATTTAAAGGGCAGGCTAAGAATGCAACAGAATCCAGACATCCTGAGCAAATCCACATAGATTAGCCACTAGTGAGACTGAATGTCTTTTTGCCCTTAGGTCTCTTATCTCCCCACACACTGCATAGGAATATCTAGTTATTCCTTTTCAAAATTCCTTTTCTCTTTTTAAAATCACTGTATTTTATGATAAACCTATAAACAACAAAGAACTACAAGGTGAGAGAGGGGAGCTGAAAGTTTGCTATAAGGTCCTCCTTTTCAAGTGAGTCAGGACCCCCGCTGTACCCTGGCTACCTAGCCAAGTGTGACACTGATTGAAAACTCTCCTCAAAACTATCACCCACGCTGTGACCACTCTGGACTGCTTCTTATTCTTGTTCCAATGCTGCAAAGGCCTTTCTTTGCTAGTGTGCACATCTTCTTGGAGTGTAGCTTTTAAAAGGAAGGCAGACCTGCAGATTGTATAAACAAGCATAAAAGACCTCAGATTTCTGACTGAGTATTGACGTCTGCCACCTGCTTGTCTTTTTCCATCAGCAGTTGCTTCAGCTTCAGGATACACTCCATTTACACCCCACAGAAGGATTGCTTGGCCTCTCTTATGCTAGGCTGCAGTCTCACAGATCTTGATTTTCCTGAGCCGGAAGCAGGGTCCTTTGTGCATTTGAGGAGCCAGAGAGCAATAGCAGGCATATGCCAGAAGGTGGCGTGAGGCAGGCAGGTGCCATAGTTTGCATTTGGGGCTTGCTTTAAATTTTTAAATATGACTCAAGAAATAGTCATGTATTCAAAGTGGTTCCGCTGGGGATACCAAAGGTTCTATCAGATCAAAACAGTGGGTATACAAAAGAGATTTCTGAGGTAGACTCATAGTGTGGAATTGCACTTGCAGGTAAAGGAACTCGAATTTTAACTGGTTTATGGTCTTGTCATAAGTCACAGACAGAAGCAAAAGAAGAATCTTTTTTCTCCAGAGAGTTCAGCTCCCATTGCCTGTAGAAATTGTACATTGTCAAAGGATTTTTTAAGGTTTACCATGAAGGTAGCTTTTAGAAAAACTGATTATCTCTGGTTATTAATTATCTCTTTTTTTCTCTTTCTTTGCAGTGCAAAAGATATGAAACATCGGCTAGGTTTTCTGTTGCAAAAATCTGATTCCTGTGAACATAATTCTTCCCATAGCAAAAAGGACAAAGTGGTTATTTGCCAGAGGTAAGAGATAAGGCCTTGGTAATGTTTTATTCTGCTATCTGATGATAGGTAGGCTCTATGAAGAGAATAGATAGTCATGCCACCAATTGAATTAGATACGAATCAAGCTGACCTCTGTTTTCACGGAGGTCATACTAGAATGAAAATTTCCATGTATTTAAATATAACACTATCTTAAACGATTTATCTTATCATAATGATGGAAGATAAAATTTCTGCCTTTTATTCAAGATCTTAGTTTTCTGGTCCTTGTTCTACACATGGTAACATTCACATTATTTTTCTCTTTCATGTCTCCAGAGTAAGCCAAGAAGAAGTCAAGAAATGGGGTGAATCACTGGAAAACCTGATTAGTCATGAATGTAAGTCCCCTGCCCCACAATCCCCTACTCTCAAAGTAACACAAATTGTCTCATTTTATGTTGGTCTGTTGGGAAACACAGTGTCTAATAACAACTGTGTTCTTTCTCTTGTGTTGCAGGTGGGCTGGCAGCTTTCAAAGCTTTCTTAAGGTCTGAATACAGTGAGGAGAATATTGACTTCTGGATCAGTTGTGAAGAATACAAGAAAATCAAGTCACCCTCTAAACTAAGTCCCAAAGCCAAAAAGATCTATAATGAATTCATCTCAGTCCAAGCAACTAAAGAGGTACGTTTTCAAGGCAGGGAAATCTCCAGGTCATACTGTAGGTTCCTAGAGTGGTATTCAGTGTCACAGGAACTTTAGATCATATGCGGTGAAGTGAAAATTGAAGTAGGCTGTTACAATCTTGATGCTCCCAAAACCATACACTAAGAAAAGTTCTTTTTCAATCTCTGTAATCTAGGTGACCTCTCTTAGTGAGCCTTCCCAACAAATCTCCCTAAGTACGGTAGAATAAAAAGAAATTTTTCTCCCAACTGTGGAGCAAAATGAACCTTTTGTGCTCTCTCACCAATACCAGGACGGAACCAAACATCCTTCCTGGCATTCCTGGATGTGGAGCATGCGCAGTGCTTACTTGGCCAGTACAAAGCCTGCAGAATCCCACCCTCGGCTGGGTCATAGATCTCACAAAGCCTTGGTCTTTGCCCCACAGGTGAACCTAGATTCTTGCACCAGGGAGGAGACAAGCCGGAATATGCTGGAGCCTACGATTACCTGCTTTGATGAGGCTCAGAAGAAGATTTTCCATCTTATGGAAAAGGATTCATACCGCCGCTTCCTCAAGTCTCCATTTTACCTTGATCTGGTCAATCCTCCCAGCTGTGGAGCAGAGAAGCAGAAGGGATCCAAGAGCTCTGCAAACTGTCCATCTCTGCTTCCCCAGTGTGCTTAAGTCTCACTTGGAGGCAGAGGGCTGAAACCCCAAGACTCTATGCTCTGGAAAACCTGAGGCCAAATACTGATCTGTATTAAGCACAGTGCTTTACTCACATTGTAGCCTAGTGTTCATGCTGCCTGGGAGCCACTTGTATGTAAGAGCAAGATTTAGTTAAAGGGTTTGTGTATCCAGCAGGGCGGGACCCCATTCTGATCCAGTTTGTCCAAGTATCTCGAGGCTGTCATGGGAGCGAGTATCCAGATAATGGCCTTGCTTGTAGGTCTGGATTTAAAGATCGTTGGTAGTGCACCCCTCCCAGCTACTTGCCCTCAGGTGGGCTGGTTGGTACACTTCTGTGACACCCACATGCACATGCTTTCTGTTAGCCAGAATTTGCTGCAGATTCTCTGTGCTTAGGCGAGGTTGATCTATTATACACAAGTGTGTGCATGTGTATATATTAAATATATATAATATATACATGTACATTCTGTATATATTTATATGTGCTTATTTATTTACATGTGTGTGTGTGTTCTGCAAGAGTAGATGGGAAAGACCCCAGGTGCTCAAACTAGAGTATGTAGATGTACTTGAATGGAGGTTCTGAAGTTTGAACTGCATTTGAACAGGGGAAGGGGAGCTAACTGCCATGCAGGCTGAGAGAGGAATGCTAACGTGTGGAAAGTTGGTCCTGGAAGAATCCATGAAGCTTTCTGGAGGTGAATTTAGGAGACCTTGTGTTTAAATTACCACAGAGGGTCTCCATGTTGAGCACTATTATAAGAGATACTGTAAAAAATTATGTATCTAACTGCCACTGAGCTGTATTGTACCAGTTACCACTAAGAGCACTTTTGAGATGCTAATCTGTTGGCTGTCCCTTCTCTGCCTGGGTGCTCATGCCGTGCTTATTGGTGGCTGGATGGGTCTGGAGTTGGAGATGGGATGCTTGAGCTGCAGGAAGGAGTGTAGGTATGGCTTGCTGGATAACCCCACTGTAAGCTACATGCTGATTGAGGGCTCAGAATTTAGAGGTCATTAGTTTTATCCTCTGTCCTTTCACTCATTTCTTGATTGAGGTGCTCTTCTTTTTTGTGTGAGAAACTTAAGCACCTTAGTTCATTGTGAGGGGCTGTTTTCCCCAGTAATGGTTCTAGGTTACATGCCTCTGTGAGAAACCTACAGCAGGAAAAGTTTGTTTTTAGTGAAATGAAAATCCCCTCTAGGGGGCCGGGGAGATGGCTCAGTGGAATAAGCACTTCCCTGGCAAGTGCATGGGCCTGAGTTCAATCCCTGGTTCCACCAAAAGAAAAAAAAAAAATCCCCTTTAAGTTTTTCTCTTTCAAGACAAAATCTTATTTGTTCTATCCCAACCATCAAGGCTGAACATAGAAAGTAGCCATTTCTTTCAGACTCTGAGATTAAAGGAGAGAGAGGAGGAGGAAAAGGGAAGGAAAAAGAAGAAAAGAAAAAAAGGAATACTAATTATTAGAACTACTGTTTGAAACTTTTCAAGGCACATGAAATACTTGAAAATGTCTCATTTATGTTATTTATGGTGTTTTTTACAATGTTTTTATTATTGTATTGTTTTATAAATGAAGGTACAGGATCTTATCTAAATTACTAATGAATGCCTAGAAAGTAATTTTCTTCTCATTCTTTTAAAACTGTTGCCTGTCCAAATGTGCACACACACACCCATGCACCACCCCCACCACACACACACACACACACACACACACACACACACACACACACTGCATCCATTGCTCCAGGATAATTTACATGAATGGCACTTTCGTGGTTTTTAAGTCGCATACTGGGGTGTAAAATGAAGATGCCGGCGTGTGTGTATGCAAATCCCACTGTGTTAAAGATATAGGTTTTCTATTCGTTCTTGTACTTCTGGAAGTTTTGCTCTTAATGTCCCTGGAGTTCTCCAGCAGTGTCCCTTTTCCTCTATACACAGTCACACGTCATGTCTGTAGCCAAGTCCAGGATCCACGTGTACAACTCCTTGGTCTTGCCCTAGTAAATCGTCATGATTTGCACATTGTACCTGTACTCACAGACTGCTGTCTCATAAATAGGTCTGGAAGGCCATTCTGAATGAGAAGTAAATTATTTTATGTAATACTTTTTTGAGTGTGTTCGTCAATTGTATTTTCCTGTGGGTTAATCACCATTTGATATGGTGAGTTTGCCTGCCCATAGTCAGTGGACAGAATACCTGCTCCATCTGCATATGCATGCTCCTGTCATGTGCTTTGTAGGCCTCAAAGATGCTGCTTCCAGTGAGCACACCTATCTTAACCATGAGCATTAATAAATGCTTCATACAAAACTACCTGCTTGGAAGCACATTAATGATCCACAGAGATACATTATGAGAAACAGCAGGGTATTGGGTGGCTTTAGGAAATGATTCACACCAAGTCTTCTGTCCCCTCCATGCCAACTAATTCTAGGAAAAGAAAGCAGGAATGGGACACTGTTTACGCTTCAGTCCCTGCTGTGGCTGTGCCTGCTTCTACTCAAAGAATGAAGGCAGGCTTAGCATCAGAGACTTCTCAAACAGATGCAGTGTTCAGCTTGAAGGTCCTTGATGAGTTTTTAAGGGACAGGCTTCATCTTCCTGAGCAGCTGCTCATCTACTTCCAATCTCCTGCCCACTGAGAGAAGATGGAGCAGAGAAAAATTGAGAGAATGAAGAGGACTGTAGATATCTAAGAGAAAAATCCCTCCCAAGTAACTCAAAGTCTTTTGTTCTCTTTCACTAATTCTGTTCCATTGAAATGAGTTGCAAAATGTTTATATCTGAAGTCATGGGCACTCAGTCTAACATGTCATGAAAGCCCCCTCCTCCCCATTTCCTGAATCTTCCCTCTGCATTGTAAGAGTCATGATTAGAGTGCTAGGGAGAGCAGATTTTTTTTCCTGGTACCAGGGATTGAACTCAGGACCTTGCACTTGCCAGGCAGGTGCTATACCACTGAGCTATATTCCCAGCCCACCACTGAGCTACATTTTAAACATTTTTGAGTAACTGATCCTTTTAAAGATCTGTTTAAAACCACAGATCATCTCCTTTAAGAAAACCACATAGGTGGCCTGGCCTCCTGAGGTCATGGCATAGACATGAGCGTACACGGAATGTCCACCGGCTGAAGGGCAAGGAGCAGAGGGTCACTGAGAGAGATGTGATCAAGGATAAAGGCAAATGCATTCTCCATTTTTCTCTTGGCCTTATAAGACCACTTTGGAGCTATGTGCTCCAGCTGGTGCTGTTCTAGGTGAAAATAAGCCTCGTGGGCTTCCTCAGGATCTGAAGGGGATGACATAAAGCCCCTCTGGTGTGAGTGATCTGTTTATGAGACTGGGCTGTTGTAGCAAAGCATTGCTTATCCTGAGTAATGCAGACTGCTCTGAACTGCTGTGCTTTGCCCTTGGCATTTGCTTTGGAGGGAGAGGCCAGAGTGTGGATTTAAGAGGATTCACTCACAATGTTGGCAATTAAAATCCTGGCCTGTTAGGGGGTATTCCACAACCCAAGACACCTCAGGCTGCATTCTGACACCTCATATTATTATTACTATTTTTTTATTTTTTAAAAATTTTATTTCATTTTTTCCATAATTTTATTGAGACAAATAGCAACGAGACAGTTTCAAATCAAATTGGTAGGACAGTTTCAATAATTAACACATTGCTAACATTCTTCCTAGTGTTTAATTGCTGTACAAGATGCAGACATGATATCCTATTTTCAAACACCATTAGAACAAATCCCTCTATTCATTAAGAGAATGTACCTATATATCTATCCTAACCACTTTGAATACACAGATACAAAATGGACATTCATCTATATCCCCCCCTTTTTTGTTAAGTTCCATTATTTGAATATTATAGTTGTATAAACTCAGCAAAATATTCTAAAAGAGTCCAGTAGTCCATAATAGTATTGGGTCTTCCGCTTGACTGGCAATGTCAGAAATTGTTGACCTGAGTCCCCTACAGCTCAATATAACAGCATGGCTTTACTTCTTTTTTTCCCATAATTTTATTGATAAAAAATAGCAATGAGACAGCTTCAAATCAAATTGGTAGGACAGTTTCAGTAATTAACACTTTGCATACATTCCTCCCCGTGGTTAATTGCTGTACAAGATGCAGACATGATATCCTATCTACAAACACCATTAGAACAAATCACCCTATTAAGAGAATGTAACTATGTATCTATCCTAACCACTTTGAATACACAGATACAAAACCCCATATTATTGTTGCTTAGGTTTTTACAGTTAGAAAAGAGATGACAAAGGGATGAAAGTGGAGCAAAGAAGGAAGGGAACGGAAGAGAAAGAGCTACATTCAAGGACAAATCAATTCAAGCCAATGAACTGAGGGCATCAAATTCATCATAGCAAAGCTACTCAGACAAATTGGCTTGTGTGGTGTGCCTGACTCAAAAACAGTGTGTAAAATTTAAACTGTTCATTTAATTGGATGGCTGTATTCAAAATACGAATCTGGGGGTTGATCCTCTGGTCTGCCTTGCTGCCCCCCCCCCCCAACCTGGGGCATGCTGAGATGGCAATTGAGACTGGGCATGGTGGTGCGTGCCTGTAATCCCAGCTCATGGGAGGCTGTACACAGGAGAATCACTACAAGTCCGATCTAGTAGTGAAACCCTGAACACCCTGTAGAAACTCCCTTAAAAATACAAGCAAAACCAAAACAAAACAACCCCCCCAAAAAACAAACAAGTCTGCTTATGTTATTTATGTTTGTTTGTTTGTTTAATCAACATCAATGCAGGACTTTCACAGTGAGTTATCTCTATAGCTGTTTTTATATTTTGTCAGTGTTTCTCAAAGACAGAGAGTTGCCTAGATTTGGCTCAGACTTGCCAGCCTTCTGCTCAGCCTCTGCTGAACCTCAGCCTCTCAGAGTGCTGGGATTATAGGTTTGCACCATTTTCCATTTTTCTTAGCTTATTAAGCTGTGAAACAGCCAAGTGAATCACCTATTTTTTTAATGTGTACTGTTTTACTTCTTTAACATATTCATGTCACATGGAAATATGACATGAAACAAAAAATAAAATTTGTCTTTTTTGTGATATAGAATAGGAGAAACATTAAACAAACTGGGATGCAATTAGCTTTAGAATGCAGTGCTTCGATTTTACATGGAAAGAGCCAAAGGAGAGCTGTGATCAGAGACTGCTTTATTTCTAAAATATGTTATAGACATAAAAGTGATCCTTAGAGGGAGAAGATAGTTTACAAAGGGGAATATAAACTTTAAGGACAGTATGTCAAATGTTGTAAGTGCCAAGCTTATGCTGAATATTGTACATGGTCTTATTTAAATTTAACAATAAAACTGAAGTCAATAATATTGTATTTTTCCATTGTGAATGGAGTCATTTTGATACAGCAGAGTTCAGAAATTTACTCAAGATCATATACCAGAAAAGGGATAAAGTGAGGGTGAAGGCCAGAAATCTGCTGGCAGAGCTCACATCCTTACTTTAATCAAGGAAAAATGAAAGGGAGGAGAAAAGGAATAATGGACCAAAACAAGCAAGGGGAAAATAACAAGAAGAATTAGAAATGCATAGAGGAGTTACGACTATCAGAAGAGTTTTAAAAAAAAAGATATGGGCAGAAAGGAAAACTAGGAAAGCAAATGTGGAAGACAGGAATTTGAAAGATAAAGAACTAGAAGGGCTTTAGCTCAGTGGACTAAAGCACCTGCTTAGACAGAGTGCAAGGATCGGGGTTCGATCCCTGGCACCACATGCCATGCAGGCCCCCGCACCTTGGACACACTGGGATGGCGATTAAGACTGGGTGTGGTGGCTCATGCCTGTAATCCTAGCACTTGGGAGGCTGAAAACAGAAGGATCACTGAGAATCTGATCTAGTAGTGAGATCCTGTAGACCCTGTACTCAATACATTAAAAAAAAAAAAGATAAGGAATAGAAAAGGAAGCTCTCAATACATTTCTCTTTCACTCAACTTGGAGGAATGAAGGAAATTTCAGTCTTCCACATAACCCCACAGACTATTTTTCATCTTTTTGATATGCCCAGGAATCAGTATATGTTCACACACTTTTCCTTTTGAGGAAAGGCAAAATGGCAATCAGTCATGCATCTTCATGTGCTAACTTGACCAGTAAGAGCCCTGTGCAGTGACTGGGTTATCTCTATGTCCTGCCTGAGGAAGGGCACAATGGAAATCTCCCCCGGGTTAGTGAAAACTGAATGTGGAGGCAAGGAATAGATACAGAAGGCCCTTTTCTTCTCTCATTTTTTCTATAAATTTGCCCAATCATGGAAATGCAAAAACATTCAATTCCTTCTTTAAAAATTATTCAAAGGGTTTTTTTTTAAATAAAAAAATGCGATCAGGACCCCAGTTGACCCAGGCATTAGGCACATGGTCTGGTCACATTGCTGCTACTTTTCCCTTGGGAAGGAAGCTAATGGTGAGCACAGAAGCTGGGTTAAAGGGCGCCCTTCAACTCCCAGGACACATGAGTTTGTGGAAGGCAACAATGTGCACACATCAGTGAGCTCAGCCATGGGAATGGGCAAGTAGCAACCTCACCAGAGTGACTTCGAAGGGTTGGCTTTGCTGAAGAAAGAGAAACAAGTTTTGTTGATTTTTAAATATAAGATTTGTAAAGCTCCCAAAGTACTCCATTAATCCATCTGGCATTTTCTGTGTCTATTTTCTTCCAGGACAGTATATCCCTAAGATATCTCCTCAGTAATAACAAATTATGGGAAATAATATCTAGTTAAGTCACATTCTAGACAGGGTCTGCTTATGTCTTCTCTTACCATCAATGTGCATAAAGTCTGCCTTCTCTCTTTTTTTCTTATTTATTCTGTTCTTCATCTTTACTTTTAGCTAACATCTCTTTTTCTATTAGATTGATAGAAAGAACAACTCTGAGAACAGTTTGCAAATTCCAGATCAAATCTATTTCCTACTCATCTGTTTCCTGCCTTGGTATGGCCTAAACCTTTATGAAATTACTCTAACTAGGGAACATACAATCATGCCTTCTAACTCACTCCACACACTACTCAAAGTCACCCAGACCTGCAGAATTTCTCTCAGTGTAACCTCCCCAAGCCTGTTCCTGCCTCTTTACCTGAATAATTGTCTCCATCCAGGGCCTTACAGTGCATAGACATTTGTTTATTTGTTTGTTTGTTTTGGGTTGTCTATTTGTTTTTGTACTGTAGCTTTTCTTTTGGCCTCTCTCCTGCCAGTCTGGCACCCAGTAAATCACTTTAAACAACTGTATATGTGTTCCTGATTTCATATACAATCTATCTCCTGAAACTTTGAAATTCATTCAGATTACAAGCCAACATCTCAAGATATGACTTCAAAACTAGCTTTTTGGTCTCATTGCATATTCCTTCTATGGCCCACATGTACAGATGTGTAGTTCCTGAACTGGCATATTGTCAGTTGCTTCTGTCATTGTGTACTCAGCACCCCTGTCTTATTTAGCAAATTCCTATTCTTTATTTTAAATGCATCTCAATAGCTACCCACAGAGGGAAGCATTCCATTTTCTGGCATGATTTAAATATTCTTTGGTGAAGCTCACTTAGTACCTTACCATGCTTTTATTACCAGCACATTGTCCTAGAACCACTGATTTATAAACAAGTCTCAAAGGGATGAAATATATTTCATTCGATTTTGTGAGCATTTCTCCCACGTAATGAGGTTAATACAGAGAAGGTGACTATTTTTTGACCAACTGACTGATATCAGTCTATATTTCTGGATACAAACAGGAAATGATCCATTTATCTCCTCTGACTTACTGAGTGCTTACTGTAGAGTGATTATGTGATGTAATCCCCTCAGAATCTAATATGTTCTTGCTGTTTCCCTGTTGGAAAATAGTAGGGTGTTTCTTTCAGCTTTGCACTGAGGGATGGGAGTACAATACTGATATAGGGAAGATCAGGTTGGTGCCACCTTACTAAGAAATAAAAGATTTTAAAGATGTCACAAGAGTATGAATGACATTTTAGAATACATTATACATCTAGTTTATGTTTTATATACAGTTGTGTATATACTTAAAGTCAATATGCTCCTGTGTGTGCAGACTTGTCAATTACATGTACAGTACAAATTCACTAAATGTATTATTTATTCTCTGTGAGTAGTACTTTCTTTGCATTAGTTCATTTAATATATGCAACCAATCTATGATTAGAAAAGCTCTCAAATATATTACTTCTTTTTGACAGATGAGAAACAGGCCCAAAGCAGCAAAAACCTTGTCCCCTATCACTTAGCTCATAAGCAATGAACCAAAGCTGACCCCCAAAAGATGTGAGCTTAGAGCACAAATGTATCACACATGATCCAAGAGTATTATCTAGAGGATGATCACTCAAAAAGTGTGGATAAATTGACCACGTTTTCCTCAAAAACTATCTCCAAGAATTCCTTCTACTCTTGTAACATGCTCACTTCTCGGTATGCTCTTGTGTCAGTCTACTTTTTCTATTATGGTGTTAAGACATTTTGCTTAAGACCATCTTTTCTAGGGCTGGGGATATAGCTCAGAGGCTTAAGTGCCTGCTTGGCAAGTGCAAGGTCCTGAGTTTGATCCCTGGTCCCCCCCCAAAAAAAATTGTTGAAGACCGTCTTCTTTAACAGTCCACTCCATATGTCTTTCAAATCTTTGTCTCTTGATCCTCTTATATTGATATCCTTATATCTGCTGTGATAAGACTTCTAAAATTAAGCCTCAGTCCTAGCTGTATTGGCTTTCCCATAGCAGCTAGTTCATGCAGCTGCCTCCTTAATTTCTACCTCCCCACTAACATTTGGACTCAGTCCATGAAATAACACAGATGGCAGGGGATGAGGAGCAGGGTGTGGGCAGAGACAGTCTCCACATCTGCTTCCAGTTCTATTCTGGATTTAGGGCTCTTCAGCACACTGAAAATTTGGAAAACAACTTGGATATTCTGTGACCTCAGGACTACAGATGAATGCTGAAACTGACTCCCAGCACTGTTTATATTTTTGAGATAATATTATGGGAAATTTGAACCAAGTGAATGAATTTGAGTATAAATAGTCACAAGTAAGCAAACAGAAATGGGGAATAATTCAGCATAAATGTTTGTCTATTATTTTAGGTAATAATAATGGTTTTCACTTACCGAGGGTGCCATTAAACCTGTCCATGGAATTCAGCTTTATATGAGTTATCCCATTCAATTCTTCTCATATTTCTGTTTTTCAGATTAGTAAAGCTACTCAGAGTTGAGTGAGATTGAGTAATTAGCCCAAGATCTTTCAATCAACAACAGATTCAGGATTAAAGTAAGGTTAGGAGCCATAGTTCTTTGGCTCCGGATGGCTCCAAATAAATGGTTTCTCCCTCCAATTATATTGCTTCCAATAACCCCCTCAAAATCACCTCTTGTGTAAGGAACACCAACATTTGGGGGTGATTTTACATGAACTTGTACTTATCCAGCCTTAGATAACTGATTAGGGTTAAGGAAAAATGCATGGCAAAGCAGAAATTGGGAAAGACTTATAAGCGTGACACTTTTCTAGACCTCAAGGGCCAGGGAAATGGCTCAGTAGAATAAATCCTTCCTTGGAAAGCACAAGGACCTGAGTTCAATCCCCTGTTCTGCAAAAAAGTAAAGGAAAAAACGTAAATTATTTCCTACAGATTTCTTACCACATCGTAAAAAAAAAAAAAAAAAAAAGAAAAGAAAAGTAAAAGTAAAAGAGAAAGAGAAAGAAAGAAAATAAAATAAAGAGAAAAAGAAAACACTTGTTTAAAAAGTGCAAATAGTCCATTTATAGGCCCCAAACACCACATATTTTCTGTTTTGGAGGTGGATACTTTAAAAAAGAAAAGGAAAGATGCAAAGAGAGATAGAAAAAGAGAAATAGGAAAAAGAAAACTAATAAAACAAAACTATCCTTAACAATATCTCTAATCAGTTTGGAAATGATCATATTAGAAAATATAGCCTGGAAACTGATGTTATGTATTCACTCCCACAGGTCAGCAGCTGTTACCTCTTTGAGTCCCTTAGTTGAACCCCACCTTAGACTGGTGCTCAGGTCTGCAGGGGAGAGCAATGTGCCCCTTGCAAATCTGAGGGATGGGGATGAAGACAAAAAAGGCCTTTTGCCCAGTAATTTATACCAGTAATCACTGTGAAGTATACACTTTGGAGGTCACAAAGCACATTGAATCATTCAGCATTTTGTAACAACATATAAAGTAGATATTATTGTCATGTTCTCCATTTGTCAGATGAGGAAACACACATTTACACTGCTAATAAGTGGAGTGACTGTGATTGGCCCTTTAATTATATTTATTTATGTATTTATTTTTGGCAGAACTGGGGGTTGAACTCAGACCCTTACACTTACCAGGCAAGTGCTTATTCTATTGAGCTATCTCTCCAGCCCCAAATTATGTTTTTTACACAATACCATTCTGCCTTCTAAATTATCATTATTGTTTTTTTGGTACAAACAAAATAAAGAAAAACTTAATAGGGCAATATATATGACAGTAAATTAAGATGACAAGATTGTTCAGGATGCTCAAAAGTTATTAATCATTAGGCATAAGCAGATCCAAAAATATTGGCAGGTATCTTCAAGAGACATGTCTAAAAAAAAGTGAATTTGATGATCTACTCAAAGTACATATTCATTCCTATAAAGTCACTCTAGAAGCCCCCATATATAATAAAAAAGTCCCATACTGAGTATTGAATCAGTACTCAGTGAAAGAAAATTAGTTGAATTTGACATTTTTTTCCACTTATTTATTTTCTGTAGAAAAAAATAGATCTGCTGAAGCTCATTAAAACCTTTTATGATAATTCCTGGTGCATAACAAGTGTTGTCTGTTATGATTATTGTTGTTATTACTGCATCTTTAGGCTTCTTCTTTACAAAGTTCAAACTTTAAAAAGCAACGGATAGAACTGCTCCTCAATGCTCCTTACTGTTACAGAATGACCACCCTTTCTGTCCTGATTCACATATTTCCTCTCCTCTGATCTTTAGTCTAATTCATGACCTCGTAAAAATCTACCTTTATGTAATGTTTATCAGCATTTAGAAGTGATTATTGGTGATGAAAGCATGTCGATAAGATTCACCTGTTCCATAGAAAGAAGTTCCGGGAAAAAGATCCAGAAAACACCAAGAAAATGAATGCTTCCCTGTGGCAGTTAGTGACATCCTTATGCATTTTGAAAATATATCAGTTGAGATTGAGGTTAAAGTTGCATTGCATTACATTATTTATTAATATGATGAAAATTGGTTTTTGATTGATAACATAAGTTGTCATCCACTGAATCTTCCCAGCTTCTCCTTGGAGAAGTGTTTTCTCTAGGGCTGGTAAGTACAAATTCACAGGAAGTTAACCTCAAATGTTGGTGTCTCTTACATAAGAGAGCTATTCTGAGGGGATTATTGAAAGCAGGATAAGTTGGGAGAGTTGAGCGATTATTAAAACCAGTAAGATCCAACACGGATATAACTGGAGAAAATACTCTTAAGTGAAATAAATCAGACCCACATGGGCAAACACCATATTGTCTCCTCAGTGTGAGAACCTGAAAGAGAAAAATGGAATCTGAAAGGTACAATAGATACTGGGAAAAGGGAATGAACTTATTCAAAAGGAAAGAGTTACTAAGTTGAGGAGAAGGACAGGAGAGGGTGTGGGGGAAAGATTTATCTATGTATGTAAGCAGGATGGTTTGGACAACTGTACTGTGCATTTCTGCTGGTCTATGGAAAGGAGAAGATGATACTTTAATTTTTTTAGTGTTCCTTTTTAATAGTTTGTCCTTTTTCTCTTCTTAATTTCTTATGTATTTCTTCTTTCTTCCAGTTTTACATGCATAAATCTGGTAATATGAATAACTGGTTGGAAGACAACACTATGCAACAAAGACTGTGAAATTTGTATCATTTTATTAAGTAAAATTCTTTATCACTTTTAATTTTTTCTGTTTTAATTGTAATTTGTACTCTCTTTAAAAAAATCAAAAATAAATTCTATTTGTCTATCCTGAAAAAAATTAAGCTTCAAAGAGTTTATTTAAACTGCCCCTCCCCTTTCTTTTTGTGGGACTGGGAATTGAACTCAGGCCCTTGCACTTTCCAGGCAAGCACTTATTCTACTGAGCTATCTGCCCAGCCCCTAAAGTACCCTTTAATCCTAAATCCCTTGTATGTTGGGTGAAGGATCATGGGTTAACCTCACTTAACTCTAATAGTTTTATAATCTTAAAAACAGAAATACTAGAAAGGTTGAATTGTGTAACATATGAAGAGTAATTCCAGTGACATGGTCTATGTCATGATCTCAATAAATGAAAACTATTACTATTTTCTAAAAAACTGTAGACATAAATGTCTACCCTAAAAGTAAAAAAAAATCACAAAATTAGAGTAGTGAGCACATACTTATTATACAATATATCAGATGTGATGCAGCTGTATTAGATTAATAATTTATATAATTTCAAGAATAAGATGAGTGGTTCTTTTTTAATGAGTTCTTTCTTTCAGTGAAGTCAATTGCCTCCAATGTAGGAAGAAGCCAACTGCAGAAACTTGTCCTTAGCAAAACGGTGACAACAGCAGGCTTCAGTGATGAAACTAGACATCGATGTCTCTATCATCTAAGATGATTTTCCTTAAGACCTGGAGCCAATAAAATACTCCTTTTGTTCCCTTTCTTCAGCACTGAAGGTGAAACAGAAACCAGGGAACAAAAGTGAGGAGTCAAGAGGAGCTTGTTACCCTTTCAAGTCCATATTAAAACTATTTCCAATAAATCCTTTGTATTGCTAGTAGTGCATCAGTTTTAATTGGGAGTGGGATGGGGGCCAGTAATGGGATGAAACTAAGCAGAATTTGTTCAATCTGTTGTGAGTCATGTTTATGAAAAATGCCTGCTAGTTGGGTCATTTAGTCATGACCAAATCACCATTCTTTCTTGTTAGCAGCATTTTCAATTTCATCTTCAATTCTTTTGAATATAGGTCAAAGCTTTTTGAATTTTAAAATGAAAAGATAAGAGAAAATAAAAAGGAATATATATATATATATATATATTCCCCATGATGAATGCATTCATTATTGAGAACAAATATGTCCTAAAATAAAAAAAGTTTAAAGAAAATAAAAAATAAAAAATAATTCAAGGCAGGGGCCAGGGAGATGGCTCTCAGTAGAATAAGTGCTTCCCTGGCGAGCACAAGGGCCTGAGTTCAATCCCCGGTTCCGAAGCAAAAAAAAAAAGAAAAAGAATTCAAGATAAGGCAATGCTAACAGGACCTAAGGTGAGAGTTTACCACCTTGCCTGGCAAATATAGAGAACACTCTATCAGCAGTCCAAGAAAACAGGAATAAAAAAAATTAATAATACAATCTATGTTTTTTTCCAGAGACTAATTAAAATTTATTAAGAAAAGTTTCAGAAACAGGCAGAAAAAATAATTTTTGTAACTTTAAAAAACATAATTATATAATGTGGAATCAAAGTAGGCAAGTAAGAACTTGTTGGGTACCCTAAGAACTAAATTATTTGCTGGCTATAAATCCTGAGAAGAATTTTGTAGTTTGCTTATTTAAGGTGTGAGAGGCTATAGGGAGTGGCTGAAGGTAGAAATACTTCAGTCCTTAAAAAAAAAATCTTCTCTGATAATTATTGAAACTGTCCTAGCGATTTGATTTGAAACTGTCTCATTGCTATTTGTTTATCAATAAAATTATGAAAAAAAAACTTCTCTGAGACAATTGCAGTCATTCATCACTAGCAACCCTGTGTCTCCAGATACTAACATTGTCAAAAGTGTTAAATAAGTGACCTTATGTGGTTCCTCAGCTTTTCTTCTTCCATCCAGAAAGAGGCCTTTGCCAGACCTCAGCTTTTGATTCTTGTCTTACTTACTATTTATGTCCAGTGCTTGACAGAAATATGTTAACAGACTAAGGAAAAAAGGAAAGAAAGAAGACTGGAAAGAGGGTTGGCTATATAGCTCAGCAGACTAAAGTGCCTGCTAAGGTAGATCATAGTGGCCAGGTTCGATCCCTAGCATGCCATGCCGGCCTGCCCCCAGGGCATGCTGACAAGGTGATTGAGATTGGCATGTGCCTGTAATCCTAGTAGTTAGGAGGCTGAAAACAGGACGATCACTATGAGTCTGTTCTGTGTAGTGAGAACCCTAGGACTCTGCACTAATTACATTAAAGAAAAAAAAGTCTGGAAGGAATGAAGAGAGCAAGGAAAGAAGGAAGCAAGGAAGGAAGGGCACGGTGGAATGTTATTTTCATCCTTTGTTGTGTGCTCCTCGTTTAATTATGCTGTTTTTTAGAAGAAGTAGTACATAGGAAACTAAAGGAAAAAATAACCCTTACAAATCTTTACAAAACTCAAACATATGGTGAGCATTTGGGTGATGATTACTAATAAGGATTCTTGTTGAAGACTTAAAAATATATGGCCAGGGATCACATTTTCCCTAAGAAAGAATATGTATTTATTTATTTTATTTTTTATGAGCAGAATATATTTATTGAGAGAAAGAAAGCTCCTGTGGGTAGTTACCCATAGAAATTAGATTTATTTATTTATTAATTTTTTTTTCTTTTTGTTTTTTTGGCAGAACCAGGGATTGAACTGAGGCCCTTACGCTTGCCAAGGAAGCGCTTATTCCACTGAACTATCTCCCTGGTCCCAAGAATATTTATTTTTGAAAAATCATAACATTTCTTATTTGCCCTGCTTAACTTATGTCAAATTCCATTCCCTAATTGGAAAGGAACAGCAGCTGCGCATGTTTTCTTTATGATGAACAGAAATTTTTGTACTTGTCTCTGTTCAAATAAAACATTGAATTAGAGGATCTGATTGCCCTAAAAAGAAAAATGAATCCTAGTTTATTCTATTACTTGATCTTATGACAAATGTAATAGAGACAACTTGTGCTGAAGTGTAGTTTTCTGTTTTCCAAGTTGGTTTATCTGTTCTGAGATTTATTTCAACAAAACTAAGCCAAGGGTCTGAAGAGAGCCAAAAGTTGTTAATAATAATAAAGTTCGTATTTATATAAACTTTTGTTCTGAAAGTTAGAAGTCCAGGTAATGTTATACTATCAGCTTTTAAAAAGAAAAAAGAGATGGCAGGGAATGGGGAGGCATATTTTATTAGAAATTGGAAAAAGGGTTAGGAGAAAGGAGGAAAGGGGAAGATAGGAAAGTAAGGAAAGGAGCCAAAATGATCATGACACCAGATGTACATATTCATTTATTTATAACATATATTCCCCCAAATGAGTGTAATTATTATGCATTGAAGACATACACTAATAAAAATAAATAAATTTGCTTTTGTTTTAGTAGGAAAAAAGAGGAAACTGAAGTTCCATGGTTATTTTACTTGTATAGTACACATCTGTTTTAAAAGAATGAGTTTAGGCATTTGCGGATCATTACTTTGTACCTCAGCTTTCCACTGAAACCTAATTGTTAGTTTTGCAGTAAAGCACTCTTTATTTTATTTTTTCATAATTTTATTGACAAATAGCAATGAGATAGTTTCAAATCTAATTGGTAGGACAGTTTCAACAATTAACGCATTGCTTTACATTCATCCCAGTGGTTAATTGCTGTACAAGACATGGACATGATATCCTATCTACAAACACCATTAGAACAAATCGCTCTATTCATTAAGAGAATGTAACTATATATCTATCCCAACCACCTTGAATATACAGATACAAAATGGACATTCATCTGTATCCCCTTTTTTTTTGTTAAGTTCCATTATTTGAATATTATAGGTGTGTTAACTCAGCAAAATAATCTAAAAGAGTTCAGTGGTCCATAATAGTACTGGGTCTTCTGCTTCACTGGCAGTGTCAGAAATTGTTGACCTGAGTCCCCTACACTTCAACATAACAGCATGGCTTTACTTCTTATATTTTGTTTTTATACTTTTCTGCTGGATGGTTAAGACCAAGGTAAAGCAGGACCTATGCAAAAAGAGTTGTAACTTTTGGGTCTGATAAGGTCAGTGAAATCCTCTCAGGATTTATCCTGAGATCCTGTATCTCAGATTGTTTGTCAGTGTCAGCCATGTGGATGAGTCATGGCCATTGCTTGGCCAATGTAACACTCTTTATTTTAAACTTGTATTAGTTTTAACACCACATTCTTTTGATTTCTAGATATTACATATACTGTCAGCTAACAAGAGTGAAACCCTGGTGATAGTGAGATTTGTGACCTATACTTAGAAAAGATGGTATAAAAGTAAAAGGAAAGGTGAGGTATGGTGAGATGAACTCCCAAAGTATGAGAATTTGATTAGATAGGACACATGACAGGGTTTTTTAGGGAAAGATAAGTTCCAAAGGTTGCATAGAGTGGCATTTATCATGGGGAATTCAATGTAATGTAAACCAGCTTAATCCCTGTTGAATATCTGGAAATTAATAAAATGTTACTGAAAAAGCAGGGCTCTATTTCCCTTTTTCCTCGAGCTTGTTGCCCTTCACAGCCTAGCGTGAATGTTGGTCAACCATTTTCCATGGCCTTGTCCTGCACAAAGTGCTAACTAAACAGCATACATATTTTTCCCTTCACGGTGCATGTAATTTCTACTAATGTAAGTAATGGACCAGGAATATTTTGGAGAACTGATCTGCTGTTCGAACAAAGTCACAAACTGAGGAAAAGTCATCAGAGAAGTGTTATTCAGCCAGAAGCAACAGAGATGGCAATTCCTCACTTTATTTTGATAGCAATCCCATTATGGAGAAAAATGCTATCTGGAAGTTAAGAAAGAACTTTGTGATGAAAGTTATTAGGCACCCTTGCAGGGAGACCCTAATTTTGTGCAAGAAATTGAGGTGCATGGTAAAAAGATAGAGCAAGAGAACAAAAGCAGTACAGTGAAGATCTGGGATGGCCAGTTTTCTCAGGGAACAAAGGGCGACAGGGAAGCCAGAACATCAGCATGTATTGATCACATTTACATCTAAGAAAATAGTGAGGAGTTAACAGCTGCATGTTCTAGGTAAGTGGCTAGGCAGGCAACGCTTGTAAAAGATGGAACAGAGCATTCTTGAGAAGATAAATCAGAATAGTCAGATTCAGATTGTAATTATTGAGTAACCTGTTTTATAGTCAGTTCTGGGAAGAAATTTTCTCTGGAGTCATGTGGTTCTCAGTAGAGATGTAATTTCACGTCTTAGCCCTACAGCCTCATGGCTCACTTCTCTGGGTTCAGTTGTGGCCACTGACAAGGAGCAACGTGCCATCTGCTTGCTTCCATGAAGACGCATACACAGCCTGGCCCAGCCCACTGATCAAACTGAAAGCCAGTTTAGGGAAAACACCTTCATGCCGCCGGCAATGCTCTCACGTAAGCACCTTTGCATTTAGGTCTGGAAGATGGCAGTGGGTGGTCCTCCATAGAAAGTCATCAGAATAAGATGAGCTAGAATTTCACGAAGACCTTAACATGTTCTTGAAAAGTGCTAAGCACTTTGACAAATATTATCTCATATACTTTTGCTGCCTTGAGGAAGCATTTTCAAAAATGTAATTGGTTGTTGTAGGGTCTCACTAGGCAGCTCAGACTCATGGTGATCCTCCTGCTTTCAGCCACTTCAGCACTGGGATTACAGGCATGCACCACTACACCCAGTCTCCATGCCTGCTCAGCGTGCCCGGGGGCAGCACTGGCATGGCATGCAGTGCCAGGGGGTCGAACCATGGTTCCTGCGATTGCCTAAACAGACACTTAGTCCACTGAGCTAACTCGCAGGCTCTCGATGAATCCTTTGACTATTCCCACTTTTCAGAATTTAAAAACTGAGACCCAGAAACACCAAACTATTGACTGAGTTCTCAGGCAAGAGAGCAATCTTGACAGACTTAGTTTCATGGTCTTTTCTGGAAGAGAGATGATTTCACATACTCAAAGGACAAGCTGGTATAATTCAACGGGCCAGTGGTTTTCAAAATGGCAGACAACTCAAGGAAGAGAAAAAAACCAAGTGAACACAAGCAATACAGAAGTTGAACAAATAAAGCATCTGATTGTGTTCAGTGTGAAACAATGAAAATGCTCAAGGATTACACTGCAAATTCATTGTGAATTAGGAGATGAACCTAAGCTTTTTAGGTTCAAGAAAGACCTGCTCAGTGCCACCAGTTCTAATAGGAAGGCTAACTCACATTGGTAGAATTTGCTTTAGTGGTGATGAGAAATGATTAGATCCTATATACTATATTTTTCAAAGGTAATAGCACAGGATTTGTAGGAATAATGACTACAAAGTGTAGAAGTAGAAATAGTAAAGGATAAGTACCCAATTATGCTCCAGATAATTGGGTTAATAATGACATCATTCACTGCAATGAGAAAAACTGGAGGAGGGAGAGAGAAGAGTTGAGTTAGAGAACAAAACTCCTGGCAAGTCTGGATTGTATTTATTTTAAGTAACAAATTTTGTTTATAAAAATGGCACCATCTTAAATCAGTAGGAGTCATTTGATTAAATAAATGGTTTGAAGACAAATGGACAACCATATGGCAAAAAATGAAGTTTGTCAACGCTCTCATGCTAGGATAAATTCCAAATGAATCAGAGTTTTAATGTCAAATGCAACCATAGAAGTATGAGAAAAAGTATTGAAAATTAAACCATGATCTTAATTTAGACCCAGTTTAACTATAATACAATTTTGTTGCTTCTCTAACACTATTAGAACCTCTGCAATAGCAATATGGCTGAGTTGTCTTTGGCTTTTAACCCATCCCATGCATAGTCAGGATAAGAATCTCTCAGGAGATACTGTAGTCAGAATTAGAGGCTCTCTTCTCTGTGTTCTTCCTTTTTAGTGATAAGGGGCCTCTGAGGCTCTGGCTGCCCCCAACATCTGTTCCTCATCCCAAAGATGCTGCTGAACACTCCTGGCCTCTGCTCTCTACAGACTTCATGGTACACACTGCAGATCTGAAAATTTCTGGGGGAAAAAACCCAATGGATGAATGTAAAATCCAGTTCCATTTATTTTTCTGTACACTACTATCTTGTCTTTCAATTTCTGATTGTGGTACTTTCTGATAATTTCATGCCACTGTTTTTATTTCTCCCACTTTTTTTTTTTTTTTTTTTGCAGAACCAGGGATTGAACTCAGGCCCTTGTGCTTGTCAGGCAAGCAATTATTCAACTGAGTCATCTCCTGGACCCCTCTCCCACATTTTATAAACTTTCCCAGTACAAAGGTTTGTATAACACAAGCTACTCTGTCTTGGATGAATGTTCTTGCCTCAGCAACTGATTACACAATGAATCAGTAAGGGTTTACATTATTTAAATAGCATAATTTATACACATAAGCATTTATAAACTCAACATTAAAGCCACAATTAGAGACTAAGTATTCTTTTAAAGCTGTTTTGGAAAATCTACCAAAATTTACTATGTACAAATGTATAAGTAAATGCTAACAAATTTCAATGATTTATTTTCATAACGATTGTATGTCATTACATAGTTAAGTTTTGAATTGCAACAGGGATAAATAAATATATAATTGCAAATTTAGAAACATGCTTCTAAACAATTTGTCAAAGGCAAAATTATAAATAAAAGCAAAATCCACTGCAAATTAAATGATTATGAAAATTGTATGTACCAAAATTTGCATAATAGTCAAAGCAATACACTTTAAAGTATATTTGCTATTTATAATCTCTTGGTAAAAAATTTAAAAATAACAAGTTATGCATTCAACTTTAGACATTAAGGGAAAGAGAACCACAAAGACCACAAGAAGAAAGAAGTAAATCTAATGATCAGAATGAAACTAACTTACAGGACAAATATAGAATAAAGACAATGTGTAAAGTTCAGAGTTTTGTTTCTTCAAAAAGACAACAATAAGCCAAACTCGGATGATTGACTACAAGAAAAAACCATAAGTAAATGCTACTTAGGAAAAAATAAGTTTACAATGACTACAAATACCAGAGATTTTAAAAAGTGAGGTGTAATTAATTATCATACAATTTTTGAAAATATATGAAAAATAATTTAAAAACATAAGCTGCAGAAAATTGATTCATGAAAATTTAAGAACTGAAGGAATTGCATAACCCCTAACAAAATTAAATAAAGTAAAGATGTCTTTTAAAGATAAATTATGTTAATATTCAAGGAATTGGCAATTCCTACCACATGTAATATCTTCTTGTAAAAATATTAGTTATATCAGACTAAGGCCTACTCTGAACATAAGTTCATCTAAATATGATTATATATGCAAATAGTCTATTTCTGCATAAGATCATATTCCCAAATATTGAGATTTAGGATTTCAACATAGGTGTTAGAGAAGTACAATTCAACCCACAATAAACATACAAGGATGTTATGCTGGAAATGATAGTAATTGTTGCAATATAGTAAGGAATCTCATCCAAACAGAGGGATATTGAACATATGATTCGATTGAAATTAAATTATTAGTGCAATGAAATTGCAATCAATCAATAGTTTTATTTTGATTATGCTTGCTTTGTTTTTCTTTGTGAAACTTAACAGACTTTTCTTTTTTTAAATGTATTTAGTACAGGATCTACGGAGTCTTACCGCATGGATTGGACTAGTATTGTTCTTTCCTGTTTTTCAGTTTCCCAAGTGCTGGGATTACAGGTGCGTGCCACAATGCCCAGTCTTAATCTCCATCTCAGTGCTCCCCAGGGGCAGGGCCGGCACACTGGAGATCAAATCTCCAGTCCCTGTGTTTGCCTAAGCAGGCACTTTAATCTGCTGAGCTATCTTGGCGGCCCAGTGTTTCTTTTTAATGTTTGGACCTTTAATCCATTTGACTTTAGTTTAATGCATGGTGATAGACCTGGATCTAGTTTTAGTTTTTGACATGTGGAGAGCCAGTTTACACTGCACCATTTGTTAAAGAGACTATCTTTCTTCCAGTGAATATGTTTGGTTCCTTTGTCAAAGATGAGTAGGCTGAGTTAGTTTGTAGTTGTGTCTATGTCTTCTACTCTATTCCACTGATACTCAGGGTTTTTTTTTTTTTTTTTTTTTTGCCAATACCATGTTGATTTTATCAGAGTAGCTTTGTAGTATAATTTCAAGTCAGAGATTGTAATGCCTCCTGCCTTGCCTTTGTTGACCAGAATTGCCTATGTTATTCTAGTTCTTTTCTGGTTCCAAGTGAATTTCAGGAATATTTTCTCTACATCTGTGAGGTATGTTTGTGCTATGTTGATAGAGATTGCATTAAATCTGTCTAACAATTTGAGAGTATGACCATGTTCACAATTTTAGTTATTCTTATCTAGGAGCAAGAAATATCTTTCCATTTTCTGAAATCTTCTTCAATCAGTTTATTCAGAATATTGTAATTTTCATTGTATAGCTATTTTACTTCCCTTGTTAGATTAATTCCTAAGTATTTCTCTTTATTTGGATGCTGTTGTGAAGGGTATTGTTTGCATAATTTCTGTCTCAATGAGTTTGTTGACTGAGCAGAGAAAGGCTATTGATTTTTGAATGTTGATTTTGTATCCTCCTATGATACTAAATTTGTTTATTAATTCTAGGAATTTCTTGGTGGAATTTTTTGGTCTTCTCCGTAGAATATAATGTCATCTGGAAACAATGATAGTTTAACTTCTTTCTTTCCAATTGTTATTCCTTTCATTCCTCTTTCTTATCTAGTGACTCTGGCTAGAGTTTCCAGAACTATATTGAATAAGAGTGGTGATAGTGGACATCCTTATCCTGTACCTGATTTTAAAGTAAAAGCTTTCCATTTTTCTCCATTTAGAATGATGTTCTCCATTAGTTTATCATAGATAGCTTTTATCAGATTGATGTGTATGCCACGTATTCCAATTTACTGTGGAGTTTTTTTTAAATCATAATTGAGTGTTAGACTTTGTCAAAAGCCTTTTCTGCATCTATTGAGATGATTGTGTGGTTTTTGTTTTTGGCTCTGTTGATATGATGTATTACATTTATAGATTTGTTTATGTTGAACCTTCTTTGCATCCTTGGGATGAATCCCACCTGGTCATTGGTATATGATTATACATTCCTTATGATTTGCTGCATTCAATTTGCTAACATTTTATTGAGAATTTTTGCACCTATTATAATTAGGTATACTGGTCTGTAATTCTCTTTTATTGTTTTGTCTTTCTCCAGTTTGGCTATCAGTGTAATACTTGCCTCCAGAAATGAATTAGAGATTATTGCTTCCTTTTCAACTTCATTGAAGAGTTTAAGGAGTATTGGGATTAAATCTCCAGATTTTTTTAGAATGCAAAGGCCTGGGCTTTTCTTTCTTGGTAAATTGAGGCCATTTACATTGGTGGTCATGACTTTTATGTATTGGCTAATCTTTGTCATGTTATTTTCCTGTTGTTGTTTCCCTAATTTTCCTATGTTTAATTACTTTCCCTGTTTGAAGGTTTCTTTTTGTTGTAGTTCCTGGAGTTGTGGTCATTTTGATCCTTTTCTAGAATATCCTTCAGTACTCTTTGTAGTATTGGTTTGGTGATCATGAACTTCCTTAATTGATATTTGTCATGGAAGTATTTTACTTCTCCATTAATTTTGAAAGAAAGTTTTGCAGGTATATCAATCTGGGTTGGAAGTTGCTCTCTTTTAGGGCTTGAAATACTTAACTCCTTATTCTTCTAGACTTGATTTGTGTTGAGAAAACTGCTCTGATTCTGATAGGCTTCCCTTTAAATGTAATCTGTTTCTTTGACATCTTTTAGTATGTTGCTCTTGTTCTGACTATCTGGGATCTTGATTATTAGATGTCTGAGTGTAGATTTATTTTGGCTGATACTATCTGGGGCTCTATATGCCTCAGTTATGTGGATGTAAGATTGCTTTCCCATACCTGGAAAGTTTTCTGCTATTATTTCTGCAGATATTCTTTTTATGTCATTTGCATTGGCTCCTTTTTCATTCATGCCTATTAGTCCTATGTTGTTCATCTTTGTGTCACCTTGTAGCTGTTGTGTTATTATTTCATGAAATAATTTTTTTTAAAAGAGATCTTCCTTTCTTGGTCCCTAGCTGCCATGATGTCTTCATGGTCTAAAAGTCTGTCTTCAATTTCACTTAAACCATTTTGCCCACTTTGCCCACTTTTGATGGAAATTTTAATTTTTGGTACACCTCTTTGAATCTATTTCATGCAATTTATTTCTTATATTGCTCTTTCAAAGTTTCCATCATTTTTCTATGCTCCTCTTTTTTTTTTATCAAGGACTTCTTTAGATATGCTCAGTAATTGTTTCATTATAGTTATGTCATTTTTACCTGAGAGATGATTTCTGATCTGATTTCCTCTGTATCCTGCTAGAATTGTTTCTTTATTTCAGTTGCAATCATTTTGGAGATTTTAGGTGTGTGATTTCAAATTTCTTCTACGCTAATGTCTCCTGGATGTGTTCTGGGTGGGCTGGGGCCTGAGACTGCATTTTTCTCCTTCATCTTATCATTTTCTATTTCAGAAAGAACTCTTTATTTTGATTTTGTGATACCTTTTAAATGAGATTTTGATAGTAGTAGCTATAACATTGCAATCAGAGCTTCTCTATAAAGAGTCTGTTCTTCAAGGATCTCTTCTGTGTGCCAGAGATTTTCAATTTGTGTTTGTCCCAAGATCTTGCCTTCTCTATTGATTGACAGTGGGATATTCATTTCCATTTGGCACTGTACTGCACCCTCCAGCATAGGGCTTTGGGGAGGTTATTATCCCAGCACTTCCTGATATTATTACCCCAGAAAGAACATGTAATTAAAACAGATATAGTATCCTACTTACAGTAGTACAGTTTGTGATACTAATAATAGCAAGTGAAATTTAGAAATTGACAAACTTTGGTAACTAATGGTTTTACACTTTAGGCCATAGGAGCAAACACTGTAGTTGTATATCAAAATACATCATAAATTTGGAATTTTATGTAATTAGTTCCCCTGAGTTCTGTTTGGGCATCTCCCCACCATGTACCTGGAGTCCTCTGGGCAGAGTATTTCACCTCTGTCACCTCTGGTGGGAATCTGGGTCCCTGAAGCCCTCACTGTTCTCCTGGACTCTGCCCCACAGGTCTGCCTGGTGAATCTGCCCACTGTTTACCAGGCTTGGGCCCATGGATCACCTGGACTCTTCCCTGCCAGTCCATGCCTATAATTTTATTTTATTTATTTATTTATTTTTTGGCTGGTTCAGTGCAGCTGGTGCAATATGTGGTGCTGGGGATCAAACTGCGGTCCCCTGTGTCTGCCTAAGTTTGCCTAAGCAAGTACTCTAGACTGCTGAACTATCTCACCAGCCTTGATGCTTATAATTTTAAAAAGCTCAAATATCTAATATCAAAATTCAGTGGATAAATGTTCATATCTATGTAATGGAAAACTATATAGAAATAAAAATTAATAAATTACAACTATTTGAATCAGCATAACCTCAAATAATCACTTAGCAACTGAAAAGTAAACAATAAATCAGCAAATATATTAACATATTGATGTAAATTTAAACAGATATAACTAAACAATATTTTGCTTAAGAATGAGTAGTTCTTGTAGGACCATTTAGTTCCCGTGAAGACACTTATTATAAGAGATGGCCCCTAAGTTTCTCAGCTTTCTGCCCCTACAACATATGTTCCCACCATTGTGATGCCTTCCAGTTTAAAGTCCTCAAGAGACACCTGACAAATGAGAGGCCTTTGATCTTGTACTTTCAGTGTCCAAATTGATGGGCTACATAAACCTTTATTCTTTATAAAGTATCTATGCTAGAAAGTTTTTTTTTTTTTTTTTTTTCTGTAGTAACAGAAACTGGGATACAACCAGTTCCGAGAAAGAATGAAAGTAAGTTTATGGAGAGTGAAGATCTTGTGAAGTTAAGATCAACTAAAGAAAGATATAACTCAAACCAGGATAGTTATTTTAGTTTTGATGTTGCTGCTTTGGAAAGGGTGAGAAGAGATATGGTATCATGTTTGAATGTTGAGGGAAACGTTTTGGATGAAAGATAAAAAGTAATAGTGCATTGAGCC
Source organism: Octodon degus (assembly GCF_000260255.1). Lineage (NCBI taxonomy): Eukaryota > Metazoa > Chordata > Mammalia > Rodentia > Octodontidae > Octodon > Octodon degus. Next base: position 3,620,276 of record NW_004524692.1, on the reverse strand, counting down.
AGTCAATTAACTCAGCGGATTAAAACTCCAGCAAGCAAGTGCAGAGGCCAGGGGTTCAATCCCCGGGCCTGCTGTGCTGGCCTGCCCCTGGGGCACCCTGAGACTGTGATTGAGACTGGGTGTGGTGGTGTGTGCCTGTATTCCCAGCTCTTAGGAAGCTGTAAACAGGAGGATCACTACAATTCTGAACTAGTAGTGAGACCCTGAACCCCTGTAGACCCTTCCCTAAAATACAAAATAATAATAATAATAATAATAATAATAATAATAATAATAATAATGCATGACAGTTGGGGTATAATTGAAAGGAGCAAAGAGATATTTGCCTGTACCACTCTCTACTCTAATATATTTCTTAAGGTCAATCAGGAAAATAGGATTCAATGTGAGGCACTATCAATATGTCCACAGTTAGTCCTGAAGTTCTCATCTGGAGAACTCTATAGTGAGAATCATTTATTCCATTCCTTTTTGGAGAGGAACACCAACAAAGTGCTGCAAAATATAACAGTAACAATGAATTTGAAAGAAGGATGGAAAATGATCTAAAAATAAAACTGGGGAGCAGTAGTGCCTGGAGGAATGAAAACTTGGGAGAAAATATGGAAGTGATCTTCAAGTAGATGCCACATAAAAAAATGAATGCCTTGATTTTCCAAATATATTCTTGAGGAAATTGGGATTTGCACAAAAGCAGAATCACAAGTATGTAGGTTTGGGGTGAGTTGTAACAAGTGTGCCATGCATGGTGGTGTTATATATGCATGGATTTTTAGCAATAAAAGCTTTCAGCATTTACATAATGATAAGTCTGCTATAATTAGAAATATAAAAATGTAATCTGTTTCCTATTTTTTCTATTGGGCTGATTGTTTTCTTACTGCTGTTTTTGTTATTTATACATTCTGGATACATTCCTCAAACATGTGATTTATAAATATTTTCTTCCAGTCTGTTGCTTGTCATTTTATTCTCTTACATTCTTGTTATGATTTACAGTGGTGCCTATTTATTCCTTTCTAATTTTGGCAGTTTCAATTTTCTGTTTAACTTGTTTAGCCTCATTAGTCTTTACAAGTGATAAACTTTTAGCATCCTTGAATGTTTCTATTTTTCATTTTCTGTCCTAATTTTTATTTTACTTGCTTTCATCTACTTTCATTAAGTTTATTATGGGCTTCTATTTTTTTCCTTTTTTAGTTCTCTGCTTAGAACATTATTTTTAGACACTATTCCATTTAAATAAAAGCAGTTAAGCAGTGAGTTACTTGCTAAGCATAGACTTGGCTGCATTCTACAAAATTTATGTGTTGTATTTCTGTGTTTATTTCATTAATATATTTTCTGAATTCTCACTAGAATTATTTTGACACATGAATTACTTAGGGGTATATTGTTCCATTTTGTAATATTTGGAAATATTGCAATTATTTTATTATCAATTGCTAATTTAATTTTGAATGATTTTAGTATTTAAAGATTTTGAGACTCAAAATATATCCATTGCACTCAAGTATCCTAAATAATCTATGCAGACTTTAAATGAATACATACTTCAGTTTGAGGGTATAGATTCTTTATGTGACAAGTCAAGTTTATTCAATATACATTCACTACAAACAAGTATATGAAAAATATGGAAATTGTACATAAAACCAATTTAACTTAAAACAAAACAAAACTACACAACCAAATTTGCATAAGAATGTAGAGGACAAACCCTCATCTATATTTCTGGTGGGAAATAAAAAATTTGTATGATTTCCTTTTACTAAAGAAAAACAGAAAGTACTAAAACATAGTTATATTACTAGTTTCTCCTACTCTGTTGCAAACAAATGTTTGTGCCAACATTGTTTAGAGAATATTTTATGCCCATATCTTGTACTTGAGTAACTGCTTTGAAGATTACAATACACAATGTATTAGCTATTTTTGTGGCCTGTTCTTTGTTATAAAATATTGTTTTATTTTTCCATAAAATTAAAAAGACAAGGGGCCGGGGAGATGGTTCAGTGGAATAAGTGCTTCCTTGGCAAGCACAAGGGTCTGAGTTCAATCCCCGGTTCTGCCAAAAAAATAAAATAAAATAAAAAATAAAAAGACATAATATTTTTTTTGCTTCTTTTTAATGAAATTATACTTTAATGCACAATACAGTATTTGGAGAAATAGGCCACAGACACAAGCCAATTACCTGGCTACTTCAGTTTCTACAGCATGGTGCTCTTCATCCCAGGGTCATGAGTTCTGGCTTCCTAGTGAGTGGCTCTTGCTTTCCATTTTTCACATTCTCTATCATTTGTCCAGTTTAAGTTAATCACTTTCTGTATTTACTAAAAGTAGTAACTGACTTCAGCCTTGAGTTTCTTAGTTTCTTTTTTAAAAAAAGATTAATAGTGCATATTTGTAGTGCTTGCAGTTTCTAATAGTCTTGAAGAGTGGATACATGTACATATCACAGCTTGTTTTATAGTCTCTTTTCCTTCCCTCCCACCTCTATCTTTCTTCTTCTAACTCATTTTCCCTATTTTTGTGCTTACTGATATCATTAATTTTATCTGACATTTATGACATAAGATATTTACATTCATTGAGATTATGAGGCCTCTGTACATGGAACAGCTTTATTCAACTTATTTTCCCTCCTTAGCTCTTCTTCCTTCATCCTTGATCTCTCACACCCCTTCCAATAGGAAGAGATCTATTCCCTTGTCGTCTTTTGTCTATCCCTTATTGTGCTCTTTGTTTGTACTTTGCCTTACTCAAATGAGACACCATGTGGTATTTAAGCTTGTGTGTCTGATTTATTTCACTGAACATTATATTTTCCAGGTGCATCCATTTCTATACAAGTGTCTCAAATTTTTCTTTCTTTATAGTTGAGTAGTATTCCACTATGCAAACATGCCACATTTTCTTTATCCATTTGTTTGTTAGTGGGTACATAAGCAGCTTCTAAAATTTAGTTATTATGAATTGTGCTGCTATAAACACTGGTATGCATGTAATGCTATAGTATGATGCTGTTAGCTTTTTATGGATGATACTTAAAAGTGGAATAGCTGAGTCATGTGGAATTTCTAATGTCAGTTCTTTGAGAAATTGCCATACTGATTTTCACAATGGTTATACTAGGTCACATCACCAACAATATAGGAGGGTACCTTTTTCTCTACACTCTCACCAGCATTTGCTATATTTTGCCATTTTTTCTGGTATAAGATGGAATCCTAGCACTGCTTTAATTTGCATTTCTTTAATTGTTAGAGATATTGGCTGCTTGCTATAAGGTTTAACATATATTTACATATTAGCAGATATAACATTGCTGTGTATGTACAGAAGAGAGTTAAAAAATATTCATACAAAAATCTACACAAGGGTCAGGGAGATTGCTCAGCAGACTAAGTGCCTGCTTAGGCAAGTGCAGGGACTGGGATTCAATCTCCAGAAAAACATACCATGGTGACCCCACTCTGGGTGCATTGAGCAGGCCACTGAAACCAGGCATGGTGGTGCACACCTGTAATCCTATCACTGGGGAGGCCAAAAACAGGAGGATCACTACTATGAGTCTGAACTGCATAGTGAGACCCTGGACCAAATATATAAAATAAAACAGCAAAAACCTATAGAGTAGTATACATAGTAATCTTATTTATAACTGAAATAGGAAGCAATGAAAAATCTATTAAGTAAAGAAAGAATCTGTGGTATGTCCACACAAAGTAATAGTAAAAATTAAACCATTGATTCTTGCAATTAAATGGGTAAATCTTTTTTTCCCATAGTTTTATTGAGAAACAAATAGCAATGAGACAGTTTCAGACCACATTGGTAGGACAGTTTCAATAATTAACACATTGCATACATTCTTCCTAGTGGTTAATTGCTGTACAAGATGCAGACATGATCTCCTATTTACAAACGCCATTAGAACAAATCACTCTATTCATTAAGAGAATGTAAGTACATATCTATCCTAACCACTTTGAATACACAGATACAACATGGACATTCATCTGTATCCCCTTTTTTTTGTTAAGTTCCATCATTTAAATATTATAGGTGTGTAAACTCAGCAAAATATTCTAAAAGAGTCCAGTAGCCCATAATACTATTGGGTCCTCCGCTTGATTGGCAATGTCAGAAATTGTTGATCTGAGTCCCCTACAGATCAACACCATGGCTTTACCTCTTATATTTCGTTTTTATACTTTTCTGCTGGGTGGTTAAGATCAAGGTAAAGCACGACCTATGCAACAAGAGTTGTAGTTTTTGGGTCTGATAAGGTCAGTGAAATCCCCTCAGGAGTTATTCTGAGATCCTGTACCTCAGATTGTAGAAGCTTTATCAGTGTCAGCCATGTGGATGAGTCACGGCCATTGCTTGGCCAATGTGCTCTCTGTGAAAGCCTGAGAGAATGCTTTTTCTCCATGTGACTCTTCTTAGGCACACTCTACATCATCAATCACTTTCCTCTTTGGCCCCATAATCTCCTTGATCAGAAAATTTGGAACACTACAGAGTTACATAATGTAACAGTACAAGTTCTCATATGTCCTGAGTCTTAATTGACCTTGGAAGGCTAGGGCCAAAATGTTGGCTTTCCTTGCAGTCCTCCTTTTTCTCTAATTTGGTCTGCAAACTTAGGTTGTTAACCCTCCAGAAGAGAAGCTTATTGTTATTACCATACAACTTAGGCTTTAAACTTAACCTCACTATCTGTCTCAATATTCAACATCTTAGGCATAACATGGAACAGGTATTTTTCATCAAGTATTGATATGTTGAACTTTAAGTCCCTGCAGAATGTGATAAAAACATTTAAAAATTAGAATATATTTTAAAAATAGGCATAAAGAATTATATATTTATAATGTTTACACGTAAGTCCAGAAATCTAACTATATACAACCTTGAAGCAAGACAGTCCCACAATATTCCTTTCCCTGTCTCTTGCTTTCATTCACCACCCCCTTCTTCTTGAACAACCATCTACCTGAGAGACATCATAGTAGCAACTGGCATGTCATGACAAGCAGCCTGTGTTCAGAAGATCAGAATGACAGGCACTCCAAACATGAAACTACTATTACAGATTACCACCTGCAGTGCAGTTTCTTATTTCACAGGTATCAGTACATATAGTTAGTCAGGGTGAGAATCTTTCCAATTAATTGCTAGATTCAAAAGTCTTCTGGAGATTCTCAGGATCATTGCCTTGCCCATCTTGTACATATAACTGTATGGCTTGACATTGTCATGTTTCCTAGCTCTTCTCCTTTCCCTCTCTTTTTTTTTTTTTAATTTTATTTATGTGTGTGTGTGTGTGTGTGTGTGTGTGTGTGTGTGTGTGTGGCCAGCTCAGCCCACCAGGGGGCAGGGCTGGCTGGCATGTGGTGCTGGGGGATTGAACCGTGGTCCCTCTGATTTGCTAAGCTTGTTCTAAGTAGGTGCTTTAGACCACTGAGCCATCTCACCAGCCCCTCCTTTCCCTCTCTTGATTAGTTAGTCCTTGAGATCCTGCTTTCCTTTTACTTGTGTTATACCTTTCTATTTGTATTTCTTCTTTTGAGTTCTTATACTAGGGAAACTATACGATATTTACACTTGTGTCGGGTTTATTTCACTTATGAGTATATGTTCAAGTGGCATCCACTTCAATATAAAGGCTTCAAGTTTATCATTCTTAAGAGCTGAATAATATTCCATTTAAATGGGTAAATCTTAAACTCATTTTGCAAAGGGAAAGGAGATCTAAAAGTCTACATATACTGGATATATTTTATGTATTGTCATTCAAAAAAGGAAAAACTATAGGAATGTAGAACAGATGAGTGCCTGCAAGGCCTGCATCAGGTAAGCAGAATTAATTACAAGTGGTCCATAGAAGAGAATTATTAGTGTGATAAAGCTACTCTTCATGGTGTAGTTGAAAAATGTACAATCAAAACAGAACACAGTAATTTTGATAGATGGAAGAAAGAGAAGAAATTTGAGATTCTTCACTGAGTGTACTTTGCAGATCACGGCACTAAAAGAGCTGAGAATTGCACAAAAGGAGCTCCAGACATCTGCAAAAAGGTCTCTAATTGAGTTTTAGCCAAATTTTAATGTCTGGAAATACTCCACAAGGCTGGCTGAGGAAAACCACTGGGAACTGCAACGTAGACAGGGACTTAGGAGACCACACAGTGCTGGGGCTATTAGAGCTCTGCAGATGTAGAGTCCGATAACATCACAGATATGCACATGCAACTGAACACTGCAATTTACTACCTAAACCTTGGAAGAGGCTTATATGCCCAACAACTGATGAATGAATAAAAAATGTGATATACATACACAGTTGAGTACTACTCAGCCATAAAGAATACATTTGAGTCATTCTTAGGAAAACAGATATACCTTCAGACTATAATGTTAAGTAAAATGAATCAGACACATAAGCTTCAGCATCACATATATGTGGTATTTATGCAATATATGAGAACATCACAGATGAAAGACCCAAATTACAAAAAATTTAAAGCACAACATAAAATACAGATACCAGAAAACAGGAAGGTAGTCGGTGTGGAGGTAAGAATGCTATCTAGGGAGATGGAGAACACTAGAGGGGGAAAAAGGGAAGCAAAAAGCATCAAGACCCAATATGTATGTGTACAAAGTCCCCACAATAAATATACATATGGGGGCACGGATGTAGCTCAGCAGCCTTAGTACCTGCCTAGGAAGTGCAAGGGCCCAAGTTCAATCCCTAGTAATAAATAAATAAATAAATAAATAAATAAACAAACTTATTGTATTGCAAGCATATACACTTTTTAAAAAAGGTTCTAGTGGAATATATAGGATATACACCTGAGACTTCAGGAAAGTCATAATTTAGGGTTCTGACTCCTATATCTCTCAAATCTTCAGGTCCTAATAAAGCCTAAAATATTCATTCAAAAAATATTAGCTATATAAGTAGTAAAATATCAAAACTTCTTTAAAGAAGGCAACATAATTCAGACTCAAACATGTGGCATTGACCATGACAAGGAAACACCAGAGGAAAATATTTATGAATTAATGATAAAAAGAAAAATAAGGTAATTTATGCTAAAGAGAACAAAAATAAGATTGACTACTGACAAAGTAGACTCTAAAATGGGTGTGATGGTGCATGCCTCTAATCCCACACCAGAGAGGCTGAGGTAAGAGGGTACACAAGTTTGAGGCCAGCCTGGGCCACAAAGTGAATTCAAGGCTAGTCTAAACTACATAGAGAGATCCTGTCTCAAGGAAAGAAAAGAAAAGAGAATCTAAGACAAAGTATTGTTACAAAGCAAGAAGAACACTTCATAAGGACACACACACACACACACACACACACACACACACTGAATTCATACAACCCAAAGCAAAGTCAAAAGATTACCAGATTAAGAATTGGTAAAAGGATCTTAGATATTCCTTCAAAGAAGATATATAAATGACCAATGGGTATATGTGAAATTGATTAATACCACTTATTACCAGGAAACAGAAACCAAAGTGTATTGCCGTATGTATGTATGTATGTATGTATGTATGGTACTGGAAATCTAACTCAGGATCCTGTGCTTGCCAGGCAGGCACTTATGCCACTGAGTTATCCTCCCTGGCCCTATTTTTTAAAGGAAAGATGAAAAATAACAAATATTGCCAAGGGTGTGAGGAATTCTTGTTGGAACATAATTTGATTGTGTAAAACAGCATAGATTTTTTGAAAAATGAAAAACATGGAACTACCATTTGACCCAGAAATGTCCATCTGGGGTATATGTTTAAAGACATGAAATCAGAGTGTGGAAGTGAAATGGCAAACAGAAACACTAAAATGACACCTAGGATTTGGAGGCAAATTTTTTTTTTTTTTTTTTTTTTTGCAATGATGAACACTGACCAGGATCATTCTCAGAATATCAGGTCCTAATCTCTGATGATTTAAGGCTTTTATACGATGTACAACAGGAGACACAATGGAGATACAAAAGTGAGACAGAGCAGCCTGGCAGTTCTTCTGATTAGTGGGCAGGGTGAGACCATCAGTTACAAGAGTAGGTTAGTGGTGATCAGTTCATAAAGCTTGGTAAAATGGTACGGTCAGGCATCCTGCATGTTTGGTTATGCTCTTGTGGTTACAGGGATCAAGCAAGTAATTAAAAAGCTATGATGCAGTTATAGAGCTAGGTGGTTTCAAAAGAACAAAGTTTTAAACAGAACAATTTTTGTACAGTTTTTTCTCTTTCAGAAGAAATATCCGTATTTCCATGGTCATTGCAGCATTTTTCATAATAGCCAAAAACCAGAAACAATAGGCTTGTCAATAGATGAATGAATAAAGAAAATGTGTCATGTACATTTAATGAAATATTATTTGATTGTAGAATGAAAGAATATTCCACCATTTGAGACAATGTGATGAATCTGGAGGACATTGTGCTATGATTAGCCAGACATAGAAAGACAACATATGATCTCACTGGAACCTAAGAAAAATTGAATATAGAGGAGAGTGGAATGGTGGTTGTCAGAGATAGTGCACACAGGAATGTAAAAGGTAGGACAGGGAGATGTTTACCAAACTCTGCTAACTTTCAGTTAAGATTAATAAGCTCTGGAGACATAATGTACAGCATGGAAATTATATTTAATAGTACTGTATTGTGTGCTTTTAATTTACTGAGTGGATCTTAAGTGTTCTCATCATAAAAAATAAATACCTAGTAATTATGTTAGGAGATGGATCTGTTAATCAGTTTAATTGTTGTCATCATGTAACAACGCATGTCTGTCAAATCATCAGGTTGCACACCTTAAATGTACTTCTTTTAATTTGTCAGTTATATGTCAGTTAGAAATAGATACTCACTTTATTATAATCCCACTTGTAATCAAACTTGGAATTGGCTATATATAAAATAAACAAAAATAATCACAAATATAAGTGATAATGATTGCAATTTTTATAAAAGTAATTATAATTATAAGATGAAACCAGTTCTGCTAATTCTCATTGATTTATCTTCTGTACTTAGGTACCAGGATTAAATATACATCATTTAGTACAGTATTTGGAAATAATTAACAATATAAAAATTTGTCTATTATTATGATATTGTGCTTTCTTTTGTTAGCATAAAGGTTTTAATAAAATTTAGATAATAAAAATGAAAGGAGAAGAGTAAATATCCTCTTTATTTATGAGGATAAAACCAGACAAGGATATTGTGAGGAAAGAAAATCATAAAATAATTATACAGTATAAAAAAGTGTTTCAAAAGCCTAAACAATACAGTAGCAGCTCACATGTAGTAATATGTTAAAAAATGATAACACATCAGAACCTAGAGGACTTTCCATCAGCAATACAAGAGTGAACAATCATTTTCAACATAATGCAATTTAGGTAAATAACAAAGCAAATGAGAAAATCTGATCAGTGCAATTAATGTGGAAAAATTATTTGATAGAAATAAATACCCACTCATAATAAGAACTCTTTAAATGAGGGGTTGAGTCCCCTTTTGTGAATGTCATGAGTTGCATTGTCTTGGCTGCCTTGATGGCCTGAATCAATTCAAAATGTTTATCTTTCAAGATCATGTTGACATTGGGAAAGAGCCAGAACTTCCAGTTCCAGAGAATAGGGAGATGAGGAACACTGTGATGTTGTTTGGTAGATGAGAGAACATTATGATATTGTGATTTGGTAGCCCAAGATTGTGGTTAATTGTCCAGAGGTTTGGACATTGAGCCCCATCCTCTAGGTCTATACAAACTATACAATGGTTGATGGTTGAGTTGATAGCTAAAGGTCAATGATTTTACCAATTGTATTTATATAACAAAGCTCTCAGAACTCCAAATTTCAGGATTTGCAAAGCTCTTGGACCACTGAGCACGTGCAGGTGCTGGGATGGTATTCTCCCAGAAGACTGTAGGAGCTTTATATTCCACAGTCACAACTCATCCTATGATTCTTTTACCTGGATGATCATCGGTATCCTTTGTAGCATCCATTATGGTAAACTAGTAACTATGCTTGCCTGAGTTCTCTCGGTCATTTTAGAAGATTAATTAAATCCAAGAAAGATGCACTAGGCAACTGATTTATAGCCAATCAGTGAGAAGTATTTGTGCTAATCTACTACACTTGGCATCTAAACTAGGGACAGGCTAGTGACTCTCTCCTCTTGTTAGCTTGTAGGACTTGATGCTATCTGTAGGTAGCTGGCATCAAAGTTGAGATAAAGAATACTGAGCTGGTATCCCTGGAGAATTGCTCGGTTTGTGAAGAAAATTCTTCGCATGAGATCACGGACATGTTCTATGTTGAATGTGAGGGGCAAAAGGAAAAAACAGAGATGCTGTTTTCCCAACAGTGAGCCTTCAGCTGTACAATGACATGCCTGGTCTTCTTCATACACACCATCAAGGTCAGAAACACAGGTGACAATCTGTCCCTGTGCTTTTCAGTAAATACTGTAGGGTCCACTTATTCTTGTTCTCCTCTACTTTATATCTAGTTCCTAAAAACAATAATAGCAGAAAATTCCAAAACTCTATCCTTTCCCACATATCCTACCTACATCATTCTAATTAAAAATGAAAACATTAATTGACAAATGAAGTTCTAATTTCTTTTCTTTTTTTTTTTTTTTTTTTTTTTTTTTTTTTTTTTTTTGGAACTGGGGATTGAACTCAGGTCCTTGTGCTTACCAGGGAAGCGCTTATTCCACTATTCCACTGAGCCATCTCCCTGGCCCTGAAGTTCTAATTTCAGAAAATGTTTGCACAACTTTATTCTAGAATCACGAGAACATTTTACTTTTCTATAGGAATGTCTTATTTATTTGAACTCATTCAGTAAAGTTATTTGGGATATGAAAAAGTACTTGATATCAAAAACTATCAAAAGTGAACAATGATAGAAATCCTTAAGCCAGTTGCATCCAAGTAGCTAGTTGGCGATTATTAACTTTCAAAATCCATTAAAGACTGATAAAAATACACTTGAACCTTTTAAACATAACTTAGTGTTAATAACTGGGTATAAATTCCAAAGATGTGATCAGACATCTGATGACACATATCAAGGCATTTCTTTTCAACCAAGGCTGTTATGAATAACAGCTGAGAATTGAAAGCAGTGTATGACTGTTGAATATTTGCAATGAATATAAAATTCAATGTTCTGGGGATAGAAGATCATCCATAATGAAATAATAGACCTCACCTTGCTCTTTAGCACTGACATACCTAAGAATAACAAAACTCTGTATTCAGATGTATAAGAACATAAAAGCAAAGCTATCTTAGACACTGCTGTTTTTGCAGGAAGTGAGTATGGTGGTATAAGAGCCATAGCATACGAATCAGAATATATGTGTCTATCATTTGTCTCCTGCAATTTGGGCACCTTATTCAATCTCCCAGAATTTCTTTAACTGCAATATTGGTAAAATTATATCTGCTTTTTTGGCCTTACAAGATAAACTGAACTTCAGGTGCATGTGGCAATCAGGCCTGCATTTGCAGAGCAATGTATATTAAGTATACAGTTCACCAGAGGCACTGTCCTGCTCTCTGTCCTTGGATCACACAATTACATTGAAGCACAGAGTTCACAGTGTATTCAGACATAAGAAGCACTGCAACCTTGAGTAAGTTGCCAACCTTTTTTCTCATCATTTTTGAAGCAGGCATGCTAGCAGCTATCTCATGTGTATTTCTTGAGGTTATTGGTATAGCAGAAAGTCCTGGGCAAGATGCTTAGAATATTGATCAGACAATTATTTCATTCACAATTATTAATTCTATTTTAAAAAGAAGGTTCTAAGTAGAAATATTCAGTTTCTGCAGCATGCATGGTCATGATACTTCCATTCATTAGTGGCCATGGAACTGGCGAGTCTCTACAGAATGGGTGAGGGTGAGGAGCGTTGGTGGAGGAACAAAGAAGGAATAAATACTAGGAGTAAGGACAGTGGGTGTGTTTGTCTGCAATGTGAGACCTATTTAGATACCACATTCAGGCAGGAGGGGAATGACAATGACAATGTGGTATGGAGACACAACCATACTCACCTGCTGTGCTTTCTATATAAAATGGTCATCTGGAGGACCTGTCCTCTAGGAGCCTAATAGTTGTGAGCTCCAGCATGGCATTTATCCTAACAAAATCCCAAGCTCCTCAAACAGTAGAGACCAAGTTTACCTCATGGCTGTATTCCTACCTGGCATTTGGTCAGGACTCATTAAACACACACGCAATGAACAACTACAGTGAGTACTGTTAACAGTTCAGGGCAAAGTGGCGAAGTGCAGAGAAACAGAGCCACTGGCTTTGCTGAGTGCTGACGATGATTCATAAGCAGTAGGGTCCACAGGAACCACATCGGGATCTTTGTGTTTACTCTACTAGACTGCCATTCTCTAAAAGAAGATTTTTTTTTTTAGCATAACATGACTTGTTCCAGTGATTTCCCAGGATCTAGGAAGGCCACCTGTTTGTCCTTTGAAGGTTTGGAATATCTTTTCCTACAGTTCCTGATTTATTGACATTACACTAGTTACATAAGCTTGGTCTGGGCTAAGCAACAGCTTAGCTAGAAGACATATATCTTCTTTCTTTCTTTCTTTCTTTCTTTCTTTCTTTTCTTTTCTTTTCTTTTCTTTTCTTTTCTTTCTTTCTTTCTTTTTTTTTTTTTTTCTTTTTTTTTGGTGGAAGCAGGGATTAAACTCAGGCCCTTGCACTTGCCAGGGAAGTGCTTATTCCACTGAGCCATCTCCCTGGCTGACATATATCTTCTAAACTCATGCTTAGTCTAACAAGGATAGTGATGAGAAAAACAGAATAAGATATTTGAGATGGCAAGTGTCTTAGATAACCTTTTTAACTTCTTGTTACTAGTATAGCCAGTTACTTCCTCGTATGTACAGAATTCTGAGTTCCACAGGCCATAGTCTGTGGTTGGTAAGGCTGGAATTACAGGTGGGTAAGAGTCAGGAGAATTTCACAGAAGTGTGGAACCTTTCTGGTAGGAATGGAAAACAGAAGAGGAATTTTACACATTGAAATTACGTGCCTCTGGGGAAAAGTAAAAAAGAATCCAGGCTTTCTGCATAGTACCATAAAACCCTATTTTCATAAAGGAGGAGAAATAAAATTAGGAAATGAAAGAAAATAGAAAATAATTTCAGTGTTGTCGGCTACCATGGATCCCATGTTGGGAAGTTGAGGTCATCACTGATTCTCCTTAGACTTAGTTCTTCATGAGGAAACTGGAGGAAAAAAAACAACCAAATAAAAACCTTTTACCTAAAATTATGTGTGTGAAACACCTGGCATATTATCCACCAAAAATATAAGCAAGTTAAATTTTGACTAAGGAGGAAGTACTATCATAGAAATTAAAAATAAGTACTAGAAAAGAGTCAAAGGAGAGAAAAAATTCAGAGAAAGAAAGGAAAGCTTAATAATTCCAAGAATAAATGATATAAGCATGCCACAAAACAAGATTATGAGTCAGAGTAGCTGCATAGACTCTGAGGGGGAGAGAAACTGATAAGCTGAAGAAATCACACATGTAAAAGTGATCTGAAACTTTGGAGAACCCACCCCAATATACGTAGGCATTAAAGGCTGTAGCATGGTAACCATATGAAGTGAGTCAATAGCAGACTTACATAGATGGCCATAAAAGCATAGCCTCAGACTTGAGTGCATAGCTCCAGATTTCAGGGAAACAAAAATGATAGATGCCCTCTTCTGCCCAGCAGGTTGCAATCTCATATAAAATATCATTTTAGGGCTGGCCAAATAGCTCAGTGGATTAAAGTGCCTGCAAACAGAGCAGGGGCCCTGCTCCCGGGGCACACTGAGACAGCATTGAGACTGCGTGTGGTGGTGCGTGCCTGTAATCCCAGCTCTTGGGAGGCTGTGAACAGACGGATCACTACATCTGGTCTAGTAGTGAGACCCTGAATACCCTGTAGACCTTTCCTTAAAATAATATATATACTGTGAAAGGGAAAGAACTTGTTCAGAGGGATGGAAGGAAGGAAAGAAGGAAGGAAGGAAGAGAGAAAGAAAGAATGAAAGAAAGAAAGAAAGAAAGAAAGAAAGAAAGAAAGAAAGAAAGAGGAAGGAAGAAAGGAAGAGAAAGAAAGAAAAAGAGACTGGATAGCTTGGATAATTGTACTGCTGATGTCTCCTGATCCATTGTAAGAAACACTTGATGCTTAATTTTTTTTCTTTTCCTCTCTTCTTTTTGTTTTTTCTTTGATAATTTTGTATGCTTATATCTGGTAATCTGAGCAACTAATTTGAAGGCAACAAAATGCAATATAACAGCCATTGATGACTTTCTACCATTTTGTTTAATGAAATTGTGTATCATTTCTGGTTTTTTTTTACTATTTTTTGATTCTCTAAAAAAAAAAAAAAAAAAAAAAAACAACTACCCATACCATGGATCTTCAATATAGAGCACACAGATGTTACGCATGATTTTCCACTCTCTGTTACTAACCCCAAGAGGTTATGAAACTAAATTGTGGCAGCAACACAATGCAGAACCCAGAATAAGAAAAAGAGCTCCCAAGTGAAAGCCACCAGCCCCCTCCTCATTAGATCAGCTCTCACCATATTTGCTGCTAATACCTACTATATAAGTTTGCCAAGGCCTTGGAATTTCTGAGCTTCAGACTTATGTGTAATGTGAACTTTTTTGTTTGTTTGTTTGTTTGTTTGTTTTGTATTTAGAACAGGGTGTACAGGATCTGCAGGGTCTCACTGTGTAGATCAGACTCATAGTGATCCTCCTGTTTATTGCCTCCCAGGCGCTGGGATTACAGGCGCGCGCCACCACGCCCTGTCTCAGCTGCCATCTCACCGCGCTTCGGGGGTGGGGCAGGTATGGCAGGCCCGGGGATCGAACCCCCAGCTCCTGTGCCTGCTTGCAGGGGCTTTAATCGAACCTTTGGCCTCTGTGTCTGCCTAAAGTGAATATTTTTAACCCCACCTACCTACTTAGCTTATGAAGTTATAATGACCAAGTGCAACATAGCAGAAGAAAGCTAAATAAGCAGTTGTTACTATGAAGGCATCAAGTAGATTATTACTAACGAGAACAAAGTATCTCAAGTCAATATCTACTTGTTAGATGGCTGGCAAACCAGTTAATTGCTGAGAATTCCATGTGAGTTAATGACAGTATATCCTCACTTCTCAGAACAAAAGGAATAAAGCACAACCCTTGTCATTTTAGAGCTCACAGTTAGTAACTGGCTGGAGTGGGTTGAAAATGATAACATGCTAGTACTCTTTCTCCTGGTAATACCTAAAGAATCATATTTCTCCGGCCATACCTCAGTGCTTCACAAAGGAAAATATGAAAAGAAAAATACTGGCCTGAACAAGCATCTGAGGAAGCAGCTCTGTTTTGCAGGTTACAGAACCTGCAAAATACACTTTATTTCATTTCCTTTTCAGCACGCTTCTGTGTTAGAAAAAATTAAGGGGAGCCCTATTTTGTAGATGCAGGGAGCTATGTAGGCCGAGATCCACATGGAAGGAGAATCTAGTTTACAATTCAGATTGTGTGACCCCAGCCATGTAATGCTGAATCAACTAAGGGGAGATGGAGGTTGCAAGTAGAAAGGACATTCTCCCAACCTGAGCCTAATATCAGCTATACACCGTGATTGATGCCTGCACTTACGGTTTACAGGGCCATTAACTTAGTGTTTATCAAAGTTTATCTAAATTTTGAAATCTTTAAATTTTCTAACCTCCAATCTAAGTAAATGCTTTTATTTGGATTTCAGTTGCTGTTATCCTTACATGCAGATGCTCTGTAGTTTGCTGATTAACAAAATAAAAGGTTCTCCATAGGAGCTAAAATATGCACTTTTATTTTCTCTCCTTATACTAATTCAAAAAGACTAGGCTGGGAAGTCATGCAACTCCCAAGTGCCATTAAACCTTTCTAGAGGAGTAAAGTATAATTTCAAATATGTAAGATTAGCCTGCACTTGCTGCTTACCTCCTAAGGTAAAAGAGAAATGATATTAGGATGAAAAATTACAGTAGCTATCCAATGTAAAAATAATTAAGAATATTCATATTTTCTTTCTCTCTCTTGTTGTTTCGTAGTGGTGGGGATCAATCTTTTATTTTAATGGTTAGCAAATTGGCTAGGAGCAAGCAGGGATAAAGAACGTGACTGATACCTGACCTACTTATCCAGGAAAGGAGCACAGTCACAGAGACATGGAAGTTTCACTCACAGCCACTTGGAAGGAGACGGAGTAAATGACTACTCGCCAGGAGCAGTCTGAGGGTTTTGATGGCCATGCCAGTCACCTGCATGCCGTGGTAGCAGCCTTCCTTCCTGCCTGCCTTAGTATTTATCACACAGACAACAGCAGGACATCAGAAGGTTATTGCTTCCTGAGCAAGTAGTTAGAAGCCATGGTAATTTTTATTTCCATTCTTAGCTTATCTTTCTATCAAATTAGGAGGAAAGTGGACTATGTGAGTTTTCATGTCTAGGCTGTTTCAGAAGTTGAAACTTCAGACCTTTGTTTTTCCAACAATTTCCAAAAAGAATTCCCTAACGGTTCCACACTGTTATACTATCTAAAGAGCAGGAGCACATCTGAAACTGAAACACAACAAATTAAAAAATGTCACCCATCCGGTCAGGTAGGGACTGGAGGGTAGAAGGACGTCCTTCTGGAGAGGATGATATCTGTCTGTTCTCTCTCTCTCTCTCTCTCTCTCTCTCTCTCTATATATATATATATATATATATATATGCATGCAATGGAACTCAGGACCACAGAGATAAATCTCTGGTCTTTCTGTATGATAATTCTTAATGAAAAGTGTGTCAGTGGTGGTACATGGGTGAAGCTCAAGGAGTATAATGGAGGCCTGGCATGTGGGAAAATCAGCAGTTCTGTAAGAAGCTCCTAGTGACTGGCTGGCTTAGAGAACTTTGTCTCAATCCGAGGATTCAGGATGCTAGTCACTAGGCTATTTCCAATAAAAATTTTAGAAATAGAATAATGTTTCAAGACCAACATTGCTACATAAAAATAGCTACAATGTCATCATCTGTTCATTTAAAACATTGAAAATGACAAGCTACTAGAAATTCAGGAATATTTTTAGAGGGAATATGCATTTTCTCTTAACAGTGCTGGGGTGAGTTCTAGAAAAATACTGGAGATGTAAGCTGTTATTGAGTCAATAGACAGTGGAGCACGTCCAGGAGGATATGTAGACTCCAAAAGACTCCTCTGTCCTCTAGGGCTGCAGCCTGGGCCACAGAGCATGGGAAACCATTAAAAACAACAACAACAACCACATTTAAATAGACTAGTATGATCCATTAAATTCTCTAAGTCATTTTCTCTCTTTGTAAAAATTGTTAACTATTTTATATGTTATTCCTCACATGAGAATTTATATTGATTGATGGGAGAACATTTAAGTGATGAACAATGCAGAAAAATATATTGTGACTGTTAGTTTACAATTGGTAAAGTTCAGAAGTTTAGCATACAAACTGTCAGTTCTTCATATCCAGGCAAAGAGTAAAGCAACACAGTATAGCTTCCAGAGTAATATTTAGGACAAAATACTGTTTTGCGTCAATAAACTTATATTTACCACCTGGTTTTGTGAGAGACTAGGGCCATGTATAACACACTGGGGTTATCAAATATCAAAGCAAAGCAGTAGATCTCACTTTCTCTCCCTCAGTCCAAACAGTCTCCTCCACAACCAGAACAATCCTCTGGCAATCTTTATAAGATTTTAAATAAATAAGCCATGTGGACAGTTTTATTGGCAATCTTCAAGTTCAAGTATGAATGACTGATGGCTTTTTAACCGGAGATTTTATACTTCAAGGAGGAATTTTCTGTTTAACCCCAAAAGCCGTCTGATTAGGAAAATAATTGTGTAGACAGGGAGTAGGACTCTAATTTTAATAAAGCGTTTTCCTGAGCCAAATTTATTTAACATCTTATAGTTCTTTGACATTAATGTTAAGAAAATCTGTTATTATATCATTATACAGGGTGATCAAAATATGAGGTGAATGTTTACTTTTTTAAAAAAGTGTAACAGTAAGAGACACATTGCCATTAATATCCCTCAAAATAATCTCCTTTGCTCTGAATACATTTATCCCACTGTTCTTGCCATTTTCTGGGGCAGTTCCAAAGGTTCTCTTTTGTGAATGCCTTTATAAGATAGGATCTAAAAATACATTGAATACTGCTGCATTCAACAGACAGGCAGAGTGATACAACCGTGAGGGTGTGTCTTCATACATTTTATTTACTTGATCTGGCACCCTGCAATTTCTGGCTCTTCATTAAAGTCAAAAAGCTCACAAAAGAAACTTGTTTTGAATTGATCCATGACACAAAGGCAGTCATGACAGCCTCACTAAAGACAGTCACAAAAGGGAACTTAGAGAACTGCTTCAGAAAGAGGCAAGAACAGTGGGGTAAATATATTCAGACTGAGGGAAAGTATTTTGAGAGGGTTTAATAAAGACAATGTGTTTTTGCTGTAATTAAATTTTTTAAAAAAATTTACACATTCATCTTATGCTTGAATCCCTCTTCAAAGATACATGAGTGGGGCTTGAATTTTCTTCCCAGAGGATACACTGTCCACACTAGGAACCAGATTATGTGTAAGAACCATGTCGTTGTTCAGATGTGTACCTCTGCAGCAACCGCTTCACTTCTGAGGACCTCAGTGTCCCCAGTTCTCTTTACCATGGAGGCTAGTGTACCATGGGTACACTAGTCAGGATGGCTGAGAAGGTTTTTTTGTGTGACTGGTGCTCAAATGCTCAGCAGGAAATAGTGGGCTGATCTGCTCAGCCAGACCCACAGGGACTCCTTTGCCCTTCAGGCTTTGCCCGTCTGTGCCTTTGCCTCTGGCTTCTGGCATTTCAGTTGAAGTAACACTTTGCAACAAGGGAGTGAAGTTTTATCCTGCGCATATATGAGCATTTGTAAAGTCTGTCCCAGCTCTAACTTTTTCTGAATGTGGATTTGTTTCTTTATCACCTTCCCATTCATAGTGCTTAATCATTATAGAAACGCAAGTAGTCTAAGACTTTAGCTGCTAAATTAAGGAGTGGTCAAAATGAATGTTCAGTTAACAGAAATAAGCCAACGTCCATGTGCATTCATTCTTATTAAAACCTCTGGTCTCTAATGCCTTCTTAGATGTCTTTTATGCTTTCCAAGAATTCTGCTTTGAAATAAAGAGGAATTGGACATTGAGAAGCTCAATTGAGAGGCATCTCTCTTCACAGTTCCTTCCAGCAGTCCCCACAAGTGAGGACATTCTCACCCCCCACCACCTGCCATCAGCAGCATTCTCCTGTGGTGAAAGCAACTGGAAACAGGACTTCAATAACAAATCCACCCGGCTAACACAACATAGACTTGTCTACAAAAGACTGAGAAAATACCTTTTTAAATACTTTTCTTTTCTTTCTTTTTTTTTTAAAATCAGTTCACAGGCCCCAATACCCCTGCATAAGATTTATTGAAAAAATGAATGACAGCCTTGTTAGGAGAAGCACAGCATGCTTTATATGGACATGATGGTATAAACCTAAGGATATTATATTCACTGTAGTGAAGAATCCAGCAGGAAGAACTCTTTTGCTTCCATAGAACACAAACTCAAATGGGTTTTCCAATAATGAAAAAATTTAAAGAGGTTAGAAAGACAGTACACTTCTGGATTGGAAAGGTATTTCAGTTTAGAAGACACCAAAATTCCTTTGCAAGAACCTTCTGCATCTTTCAGGTTGTGTGGGCCTGACGAGTTCTGAGTATCTACCATATTCTGAATTTCTACCATCCAGCAGCTTACCCGCTAGGTGCGTGACTCTCTCGAGAATTTGCCGCGTGGCTAATTCAGATTGAGATATTCAAATGACAGAGCTAAACAAAAAAGGGGATATATAAATGAATGTCCATTTTGTATTTGTGTATTCAAAATGGTTAGGATAGATATATAGTTACATTCTCTTAATGAATAGAGGGATTTGTT
>NW_004524692.1:3586058-3599935 GCF_000260255.1 Octodon degus | reverse complement strand
TTTCTTTGTGGAACCAGGGATTAAACTGAGGCCCTTGTTCTTGCCACGCAAGTGTTTATTCTACTGAGCCATCTCCCTGGCCCCAATAAAAATTTCAACTCCAGAGAGGCAAAAAACATGGAAAGAGGACCAAGAACTTGCCACATGAAATGAATTCAAACACAGAATGCACAGGAGGTATAGAAATCCATTTAGTAACAGTAATTTTTGGAAAACACAGTACGGGCAAAATAGTTTTCAACATAATAATTTAGCAATGTAAATCTAACAAAATATGCTGTGAGATTTTTAAACTAGACATCTTGGTTTATCTGTGGTGGCAGTTGGGATGTCAACTTCTATAGAACTTGGGATCTGTCCTAGCAATTGGGAAAGCACATTTTGGGGTGTTTCTGGGTGGGTCATGGAGGCTTGGCTTTGAGGGGCTCTTCCTTCCAGCTTTTGATTCTGAAGTCGGGGGCAGGGGGGTCAGTGCTCCTGACCACACTATCCTTTCTAGTCAGCTGCTGCTCCTGCCCTCCATACCCCATCTATTACCACACTGCAAACAGGAGGTTGGGGTCCTGGAGTGATGTGCCTTGCAGGTCAGGTCTTGTAGAATAAGTAGCTTCAATGGTCTCCATGCAGTCATGCTCCAGGGGCTCCAACAACATTGTCTCCTTCTATATGTCTGCTCTTTGTACTATGCCATCCTCAAATGAGATGTAGCATATGGTATTTATGCTTGTGTGTCTGATATTTTCTAAGTGCGTGCATCTTGTTACAAATGCTTTCAACAAATTTATCCTTCTAGATAGCTGAGCGGTATGCTATTATGCATAGATACCACATTTTCTTTGTCCATTTGTCTGGTGATTGGCATACAGGCTACTTCCAGGATTTAGCTATTAGGAATTGTGCTGCTATAAGCATTGATATGCATAAATCACTGTAGATTGATGTCTTAGCTCCAGATATCTAAGAGGGAAATAACTGGGTCATATGGGTACTTTGACTTCTTGATGATTGTCATTCTTTATGATGTAAGCTAGAAATTTAGCATTGTTTTAATTTGCATTTGTCTAATGATCAAAAATGTTGAACACTTTTAAAATATATTTGTTGGCCATTTGTATTTATTCTTCTGAGATGTGTCTATTCATTGCATTTGCCCATTTCTTGATTGAGTCTTTTATGTAACATGGCCTAATTTTTTTTAACTACTTTATATGTCTATTTTTTAATATGCCATTTTTTCTCATTCTGTAGGTTGTCTCTTCATTCTACAAATTGATTCCTTTATTATGCCTTAGTCTTTTAATTTGATGTAATTCCATTTGTTGATTCTTGCCGTTCTTTTGTAATGCAAGTTCTATTTATAAAATCCTCTTCTATACCTATGACTTCAAGTGCTTTATCTATTTTATCTTCCAGTAGGTTTAATATTTCTTTTTTAATGTTTTAATCTTTGATCATTTTGGTTTTTATTTACTACATGGTGATGGGTACAAGTCTATGTTCAATCTTCTGTAAAGAGATATCTAGTTTTCCCCACACCATTTATTGACTAAGTTATCATTCCTCCACCATAATCTTTTGGCCTCTTTGTCAAAGATCAGATAGCTGAATGTGTGTGGGGATACTTATGTATCCTTTTCCTGTTCCACTGATCCACATGTCTGTTCTTGTGCCAGAACTATGTCACTTTATCACTGTTGCTTTGTAGTACAGATTGAGGTTGGGTGTTGTGATACCTTTTGCTTTGCCCAAGACTGCTTATGCTATTCTGAGTCTCTGTTTTGGTTCCATAGAAATTTAGCACTTTTTTTCTCTGAATACGTGAAGAACATTGATATTTTAATTAGGATTTTGTTGAATGTATATAACAGTTTTGAGAGTATGGTTATTTTGGCACTGTGGGTTCTGTCTATCCAGGAGCAGAGAACATTTTTGTATATTCTGGTATCATCAGTCTGCTTTTACAGAGTGCTGCAGTTTTCTTTGTAGAAGTCTTTCGTTTCTTTGGTTAGGCTAATTCCTAGATCCTTAACTTTTCTTAGTTCTATTCTGACTGTTATTGTTCTCATAATTCCTTTCTCTTTGAGCTCATTAATCATACACAAATGTTGTTTTTGTGTGTTGATTTTGAATTCTGGTATGTTGTTGAAGTTAACTCTCAATTCTAAAAGTTTCTTGGTGGAGTTTATTGGACCTTCTATGAGGAGTACAGTGTTATGTGCAAATCACAATAATTTGACTTCTTTATATCCCATATACATACCTTTTATTTCTTTCTATTGCCTGATCAATCTGGCTAATATTTTAAGTAATATGTAGAATAAAAGTGGCAATACAGTGGAGATGATGGTGATTTTAGAGGGAATTATTTCAGCTTTCCCTCATTTAGTATAACATTGGCTGTTGGTTTGTCATAAAGTTTTTTTTTTAATCAAATTCAGATGTGGTTCTTTTATACCTATTTTCTTTCAGATTCTTATCATTAAGGAGTGTTTTATGAAAAGTCTTTTCTGCATCCATTGACATGATCACGTGGTTTTTGTCCTTGCTTCTATTCAGAGGTGTATTATGTGTATCGATTTACATATGTTGAACTGTTCAAGCAACTCTGAGATGCAACCTACTTGTTCATGATGTCTGACCTTTTTGCTGATGTGTTACATTCTATTCATTAATTTTCTTTTTGAGGATTTCTGCATCTATGTTCATTAAGGAGGTTGGCCTATGGTTTTCTTTTTACTTTTTTTTAAAAAAAGAGAATAGAAAATAGTAAAAGAGAGGGCTGGCCAGATAAGTCAGTGGATTTAAGAACCTGCTTAGGTAGACACAGGGACTGGGGTTTGGTCCCCAATGTGTGGTGCTGGCCCCACCCCTGGAGCACATTGAGATGGCAATTGAGACTGGGCATGGTGGTGCACTCCTGTAATCTCAATGCTTGGGAGGCTGAAAACAGGAGGATCACTACAAGTCTGATCTGTGTAGTGAGACCCTGTAGACCCTGTCCTAAATACATTTAAAAAAGAAAGAAAACAGTAAAAAAAATCAGAAATGATATTCACTAAACAAAATGATAGGAATTCAGTAGTGGTTGTCACAGTGCACATTGTTATCTTCAAATTAGTTGCTCAGATTACCAGAAATAAGCAAAAAAATAAAGTAGGTCAAAAAACTAAAAAGAAGGGCCTGCCAAATAGTTCAGTGGATTAAAGCACCTGTAAACAGATACAGGGGCCCAGGGTTCAATCCCCAGGTCTGCTGTGCCAGCCACACCCGCCCCAGGTTGTACTGAGACGGCAATTGAGACTGGGCATGGTGGCACGTGCCTGTAATCCCAGCTCTTGGGAGGCTGTAAACAGGCAGATCACTGCGAGTCTGATCTAGTATTGAGACCCTGAACACGTTGTAGACCCTTCCCTAAAAATACACACAAAAAATTTAAAAGAAAAATTAAATTAAAGTATTAACTGTTCCTTTCAATAGACCATAGAAATTGGCAGTACAATTATCCAAGCTATGCTGTGTATATACTATATATTTTTCCCTACCTTTTCTTTTTTCGTTTTTCTTATCCCAGTTGTTCCTTCCCTTTGAACAGATTCTTTCCCTTTCATAGTATCTATTGTACCTTTCAGATTTTATTTACCTTGTCAGGTTCTTATGCTAGGGAGACAATATGATGTTTACACATGGGGTCCAATTTATTCCACTTATGAGAATGTTCTCTAGTTGCACCCACAGTGATATATGTGCACCCATGTTTACAGTAGCACATTTGTCACCTCTAAATCTTGGAAACAACCCAAATGCCCATCAGTGGAGGACTGGATAAGAAAGATCTGGTATCTTTATACAATGGAGTATTACTAAGCTATAAAGAAAGATAAATTCGAGTTTTCATATTTGGATATTTATCAGGGTTTAGTTCAGAGTGATGCTGGATTCTATAAAGGAGTTTGGAAGCACTTCATTCCTTTTAATTTCTTGGAGGAATATTGATGATACAATTTACTTAAGGATTTTGTAGAACTTAGCAATGAATTCATTTGATCTTAGGCTTTTTGAATTGGGAGGATTCATTACTGTCTCCATTTCATTGCACGTCACAGGATTGTTCAGCATTTTGGTGTCTTCTCAGTTTAGCTTTGGTAATTTGTATGAATCTGGGACTCTATCCCTTTCTTCATGACGATCCAATTTGTTGGAATACTGTTTTTCAGAGTGGTTATTATCTTTAGGATTTCTGGTTTATGCTGTTATTTCACCCTTTTCATTTTTACTTACATTGATGTGATCTTTTTTCTTTTCATAAGTTTAAGTGTTTATCTATTTTGTTTATTCTTTGAAAGAACCAGCCCTTCAATTCACTGATTATTTCAGTTTTTCCAATTTCATTGATTTCTGCTCTAATCATTGTGTTTCCTCCTTATGTTTGTTTTTGGCCTGGGTCGTTGTTGCTATTCAAGTTATCTTACGGTTTCTCATAGGGCTATCCTTTGAGCTTGCTCGGTTTGCCTAAGGCTAACACTGATTACAGTGAATTGCTCTTTTGGGACTGTTTGCATCCTACCACAGAGGTTCTAGCCTGCTGGTCAGACACTGTCATTAACTTCTAGAAATTGCTTCGCTGCTTCTGGACTCACAGAGTGTTTGGAGGTGAATTACTGAGTTTCCAGGAGCTCCAAGATTTTCCAGGATTTTTTCTGTGGTTAATTTCTATTTTTGTTGCACAGTGGTTTGACAGTAAACATGGGGTGATTTCAATTATTTCATATTTATGTAAGTTGTCTTTGTGAATTAGTATGTGGTTTATTTTGGAGAAAGTACCATGTACTGCAGAAAAGAATGCACAGTCTCTGGTAGAAGGGTGGACTACTCTTGTAGATATCTATCAAATCCATACATTCAAGGGTATGTTTCAACTGTTACGTTCTTTATTGATTTTTAAATTTACATGGTCTATCTCTGTGAAAGTGGGGTATTAAATGTGCTATGCTATTGTTGTAATATTTATTTAGTATTTTATGTTCAGCAGTATATTTTTATGTAAATTTGTGTTCTTGTATTCAGTGCATGTTTATAAGTGGTATCTTTTCTAATTGGATTGATCCCCAATTTAGTATGTGGTGATTTTTTTTCTCTCTTCTAATCAATTTTATCTTGAAGTTACAGTATCTATATTTAAATCGTCTTGAATCTCATAATATTCTAACACTGATTCTGTGACTTTAAAAGATTATAGGAATAATTTTCACAGACTATATCTTGCAGGAACTCAGTTTAAATACTCCAACAAGAGAATGCATGTGTGGCTCACACATAACTTCTTTGCCAAAGAGCCTGGGAGTACACACCATTCCCTTCTTGCATTGTTGGCGCATGATTTCTGGCAGCCATACTAAAATCACCTCTGACCTGACTGCAAAATTGAAGCTGTCCCATTCTCAGGACCTCCTGTTGCAGCTTGCAGGCATGCGGGCCATCTGACACTGACTCGCTTCTTGGGTTGGGAATGTTGTCCTCCCCCTCACCAGGTGTGGTATGGAATCAGCACCCAGGAAGGTTCACTAGCAAGGATCACTGAGTCAGAGGTATACTCTTGCACACTGCCAAACGCACCCTCAGAGGTCTGCAATTGCTTTCTCCTGCACCTGGGGACACTGCAGGAGAT
Organism: Octodon degus; assembly: GCF_000260255.1. Taxonomy (NCBI): domain Eukaryota; kingdom Metazoa; phylum Chordata; class Mammalia; order Rodentia; family Octodontidae; genus Octodon; species Octodon degus. The sequence continues at coordinate 3,594,270 of NW_004524692.1, read as the reverse complement.
GGCAGTGCTTGGCATAGAACCACTCAGGAGTCTTCATTCTCAGTGGTTCACAGATTCACTGGGTGGGTGGGTGGGTGGGTGGGTGGGTGGGTGGAGGAGCTAGAGTCCATGGTCTCTGCTATTCTGCTCCGGGTATGGGAGTGGTTCTCTAGTTCTTGGTGAGCACCAGCGGCAGTTCCTGCTTAAACACTGTGCCAACAGTCCGCAAGACAGCACAATTACCTTCTTGTCTTACTGATCGTGGGTGACCACTGGTATTCTGCATAGATGGATGGATAATCTGGTGACTGGGGTGGTGTGGTGCAGGCAAGGCAGGAACAGACTCAGCCTCTGGTCTCAGCTGGCTCCTGTGACCCAAGAGCCCAGAGAACGTGCAATACTCATGCTAGGCTGTCTGGACATGCTGCCCACAATTTGGCTGACCTGCAGGCCCCAGAGTTGGTGCCTGCCTATGTGCACTTGCCTATGACTTGGTGGGTACTCTGAGCAATGGCCCATTTGGAGGAGAGCTGAAGACTGTGTGCAGATATGCCAATGAACTGGCTAGCAATCTGGCAGGCAGGTTTGGCCCAACATATGCACTGGAGCAGAGGAGACAAGAGCGCGCCTTTCCCCAGTGTTTGGAAGTGGAGCTGCATGCATGTGTGTGGCTGGGACAAGAGGCGGTGAACGCAAAGTCTGTTTCAAGAATCTGGCTTCTGCAGTGCTAGACTGGTTCCTCAGACATTTTACTTTACTAAAATGGCTGTGCCCCATGGAAGCAGAAATTAGGCATGGGCAGGCCTACAGTGGCGGTGTCGCTTCCTTTTTTAGCTGTCTGGTTTGATCTTCATATATTGTCTTTCTTATTAATTTTCTCTTTCAGTGTGCAAGCCCTGCTCAGTTTTCGAATACTTTCTTTCTGAATGTATCCTTTCTGAGTCTCTTCAGTGCAAACCTTCCTCTAGTCAGTCATGTTAAATTCCATTTGTCACTGATTCACACACTGACCTTGAGAATATTACTTGTTTATAAGGGAGACAGAATTGTCAGTGATTTTTGTTCTAATAATATTTCTTGGTGGGAACTCATTTATCCAAGATGATTAAGGTACAGAGGAGAGTACACAGTATGAAAATGATTCAGGGGCATTGCATCTACATTCAATATAGCTAGGCCCCACGGGAACTAGAAATAAGATCTATGGGCTGGTGAGATAGCTCAGCGGGCTAAAGTGCCTGCTTAGGCAAGCTTCAGCAAGTGCACAGGTACCGAGGTTCAATCCCAGCACCACATACCATGCCAGCCCTACCCCTGGGTGGGCTGAGCCAGCCACCAAAAAAAAAAGATTAAAAAAAGAAATAAGATCTATGAAACTTGTCAGAGGCCAATACTGCAGGACTGAGACTATCTTTAATCTCTCTCTCTCTCTCTCTCTCTCTCTCTCTCTCTCTCTCTCTCTCTCAATGCTTCTGCCTATAAATCTGATCCTATATATGATTTTTATTTTTAGCACATGAGCTTCCCTTTTGATTCTAGTTGCAGTCTCACCCATTGTATGACCTTCACACAGGACCTAAACTAGCCCAGTACTGTATTAAATTTCAGGTCACAAAACTGAATTGCTTGTAATGGTACCTGGTCTTCAGATCTTCTATCATATAAGAAAAATAAATGAATTAGTGTATTCATCGAATTTTGCAGGGTCCAAATAATTTTGCCGGGTTCAGTCTGCTCCTACTGATGATGACAACCAGGCTAGTAAGTGTTGTTCACTCTACCCAAGGGAAAATAATCACCATAGCATATGAAAATCAACTACTCTGTATGTCCTTTTCTGAGACTTGCATGTCAGGCAGTATTACAGTGGGCTCTTATTAGTAAGGTTCCTCTTATTGGATCAGAGGCTTCAATACAAGGCTTTTTAAAAGAGAGATGTTTCCTGAAAGAATACTTGAGACTTAAGAAGGACTCGTATGAGATATTACTTAGATACGTATTTAATATGATATATGTGATTATGGTTACAGATACATATTTGATGCTTAATTTATTAAAAAGTGTGAGTTACATGGTGTTTATGAGGTTTGGATACAAAAGAACAGAAGATAAACAAAGTTATTCAGGAATTAAAAATTTATGGGATAAATGCTTAAAATATCTTAATAAACATTTCCCTTCTACTCAATTCTCTTGGCAGGGTGTTCCGAAAATGATTTGTGAGTTGCAACACTTAAAAAAACCTTTGGTTTCTAAACATCAAACATTATCCAGATTTATTTTCTCCAATAGCACATTTCTCATTTGTTTTGCCTATAATTTCCTAGATGGAAAGTGAAATGCTTTAATGCATTCATTATTATATTCAGTGTGGTTAAATCTGTTTTAAATATTTCTTCTCACAGAGGGAGAAGAGAAAGGAAAGTATGGGTAAGATGGAAAGAAAAAATATCTCAAGTGAGAGAACAAGAGTTATTAAACTGGGTATGAATAAGGTCATTTTCTAGATGATCTACTATAAAAGACAATTATTATTAAATTGTGAGTTTTTTTTAATTGTGAGTTGATAATGCTGCAAAGACTTATCTGTCTATTTTGCTTGTCACTCTCTGCTCTCAGTTTCCATTCAAAGTTACAGATTTCTGCTTAGTGGGAGAGCTGAACTTTCCAGTTCCAGGATGGTTACCTGATGCTAGGAAAGCCTTTCTTTCAATGTCGTATGCTCTGGTTTTCCTCAGAATATATTTGGTGAAAATTATGTTTTACACCAGAGGCAGTTACTATCTGGTTAACTATAGAACCTTACACTGAACAAATGTTAAATTCACACTTGTCTAATAGAATGAAAAGACTAGATAATTAGATGACTCTAATAACTATCTGGGTAAGACACATGAGATACATCAAGACTTTATGCCCAAACCCACATAGGGTTGGCTAGCCCCTGGGTTTGGATGCTTGGGTATTAGAAGCTGAGTTTTCTTATCTTCTTTCTGGCCACTGCCAAAACAAAGTAGAATGGAGATCTTCCATATTCATTCTTGTTTCTAATTAAGATTCCCTATAATAGTAAAAGGATATTTTTCACCTAGTTCCATTCTGAGTCCAGAATGGCCTCCTTGAGAATCTAGAAGATAGAGCAAGAAGTGGATTGATTTTCTACCAAGATGAGCTGCTGTGAAATGTTTCTAGTCAGAAGGTGAAATTCATAGGTTGGGTACTTCCATGCTCTCTGCTTTCTTCCCCTTTCTCTCATGGCCCATTCTCTTCCAAATCTGCTAAATTCCCGGGAAACTGAAAACAGCCCGCTAAAAGGAACACTTTTAGGAGTAAAAGTCATTTCTCTTAAGTATAAGTAAAACTTAACAGTGATTCTCAAGCCACTAAATTCATAGTGTGACAGTTTGGCAAAGCCCTAGTAGAGAATGTTTAATCAGTTTAGCAACTTATTTGTTAATACTCAATTTTTTGTTGAAACTTCTGGATGCTGACTATTTTTGGGGACATCATTTTTATCCTATTGAATGGGCTGTGTGCAGAGAACACATCAGCCAAGTAAAAGCAATGGCATTGAAGGGAATGAAAATAAGAACAAAATTTTCACAGAGTTCTCCTTAGGCACTAAACATTGAAATTTACTTAGAACATAGTTTATAAAGAACTGTAATACACAGAATATTGTGTAGGGAGGAACAAAATGTTTTCATGTTTGATTCTATTCACTTGTAAGCTGAGTTACTGACATACTTCAATTCTACCTTTCAAAAGGAGCTTATCTAGAGAGAGAGAGAAAGAGAGAGAGAGAGAGAGAGAGAGAGAGAGAGAGAGAGAGAGAGAGAGAGAGAGAGAGAAAGGGCTTCTCTCTGTGTGTATGTTACAGGAAGAGGAGAAAAACGAAGAGGTGAAGGATGGAGGGATGTTCTCATGGACAAACAGACAAATATGGGACATAACCTCTTAATTTACTTTGCAGTTAATAGTGTGTCTCTTCATCCTGGTCTGATTTAAATCTTTGTCTGATCCAACACAAATTGTATCAAACCCAGGCAGAAACTCTTAGGTCACTGGCATCCCCTGGGCTAATACTAGAACGAGGTCCATACTCTCCTACTTCCACTGACCACAACGTAGTTCCACCACAATTCCTGCTTCCAAATCCACTTACAATTTTGGTTCCATTTCCACAGGGAAAGAAAATATGAGTACCACAGGCTTTTGCATTAAATTTCCTACTGTCCCAGGAAAGGGAAAGTAGAGGAAAGAGGAGATGGCAAAAGGGATAATAAATAGATGTAATACATTTTTCCCTATAAAGATCATCCCTCTGTTTCTAATTTCACAGACCTAGAAAAACAATTTTGGTGTAACCTTGGAAAGTACCACTTACACAGGGCTTTTCTCCCTGTACCTTTAAAAAATCTTTGACAAGTTTTACAAAAAATAGGGCAATAGGTTTCTCATTTTGGCAGAAACACTATATCACTTTTATGTAATTTATTTCTACGTGTTAGAATAATTTCAAATATATGTGTGTGTATATATATAAAATACTTTAAGTGTAAAATTACATGTAGTTCTATAGATATAGATAGATATATGGAAATAATGTTACCTTTTAGCTGGAGGATATTACTTCTTTCCATCTTTTTGCAGGTTTTACAACAGGGCCCTTCCAGTGCCTCTCATGCCCTTTGCCCCCTGGGTCAGCTGATGCAAGGCTGAGGCCCTTCTCACCCTGTGCTGACAAGTCCAGCCACATGCATGGGGTATGCAATGTGTTGGTGAATAAGGTCACTGGAAGGCTTTCTAACAGCAACTCCTGGATGAGATCTCTGATATCTAATTTATTCTTTGGGTACTTTAAAACACTTTTGTCTTTCAAATAATATGAATACAACATTAAAATTTTAATTACTTTTTTTCTCAAAATGTTTAGCATTCAAGAAAGAAATAACTCACCTAGACTCTTTGGTTTCTAACATTTCTAGCTGCATGAGAAAATCAAGGGCTGGCACTTGTCTGACTGATTGTTGGCAGACAGGTGTTAAGAAAGAGAGTGCTGAAGGACAACCTGAAATGTTTGATCTGAGCTTCTGTCAGTCTTGAACAAATATGTGGGACAAGAACTTTTTTATGTTTCCGATATTGACCCCGCTTGGTTGTGGACTGACTCACTAGGAGTTTCTTGAAAGTCGGCAACATGGATGAGAAGGAAGGAAATTTATACCAATTTCAGTTGTTGGAGACCCAGTCACTCTACACTATTTTCAGAATGTGAAATGTCAGACTATTCAGACATGTTATCCTTTTTTTAAAAAAAGAAAACCAGCCACACAGTCAGTGTTTACCAAAGAACAGAGTAATATAACTGTTTCACTTACAATACTGCTAGGAAATAACTGAATGAGCTACATACATACTAAAAGTGTGCAAATAAAAAGGAGCAAAAAAGTAGAAACTATATGACTAAATGATGTAACCCTCTACTTAAACATTTCAGAGTTTTAGTAATCTTCTAAAAGCCACTTTCTTGCTTATTAATGCACTCAATTCCCTTAACTTACTACCCTCATACATGATTCAATTTCATTCAATTTACTACTAACTTATGTGAGTCATTATTTAATTAAATTTATTAAAAATAACAGAAAGATTCTAGCAGGACTTGTAATAATGAAACAGAATTAGTTTAAACCTACTGAAAGTATCACGACCTACAGATTAGTTGTGTATGAGGCATGTCAGGAATATAAATCTGAACTTCTGACTATAATTATAGGCTACTATTGCAGGAAGCAAGAGTGTGGGAATATGGGTTGCTAGAAAATCACAATATTTTACAAAATTCAGGGTATTTGAAAATTCTGTCTCACATAGAGAGCCTTCACAGAATCACATTAATTTTTCTAAATATAATTTTATTTTTGAAGAAAATTATCTTTGCAAAAAATAGAGGGCATCTATTTCTTGGTAATTAGCCATTTTAAATTTAACAATGTTTTTCTTTTTTAGTGTATTGTCCTTTTGATATTGAGGTGGGAAATCACTCATGCATGGCAACAGTTCTAATTTATATGACTGGAGCTAGAAATTTTTGAGCTAATTGTATCCTCACAAGGGTTTCAGTTACTTGAAATTAAAACTTTTGGCTTATAACCTAGGGACACAGATAAATTTGTAGATAGTCCACTGGTGATTTTAAGTCATAGATTTAAAACAGAATTTGGTAAGTTTACAGGGAAGACAGTGAAGGAGGTAATTATGAATTAACATGAGTTGTATTCAGGTTGCTTTTGTATAAACATATTATATTTATTATATCTCTATAGTATTTGTAACTGGCAAGATACTTTAAGGGAAAGATCAATCTTTAAATAATGTATTTTCTAACCAGATTCAGAAGTAATTAAGAGGTGGTCTCCTTGAACAAGATCCAGGCAATACACTAGATCACTTAAGCTCCCTTTTGAAATTGGTCTTACACATCCATATTCTTTATTAGACTTATTTAGGTGGTGATCATTGTCTGTCTAAACCCACACTGGATGATGCCGTATCTTCTTCTTATGTAATTTTTTCTTAGGCAGAATTCTGATTCTGACTGAGGCCGAAAGAATTGCTGGATAGAGCTTTATTAGGAATGAGACACAAAGAAAAGACAAGGAAAGCACTGGGAAGGACAGCAGATCCATATCCAAAACAACGTGTGCAAATAGCACATGCAATACTTCTTGTGATTTTCCAGGTTTGAGTATTTTTGAGCAACCCAATGTGAAGATATATAGGTTATTGGAAAAATGCAGTGTGGTCATGGAGGATATAACTCCCAAGATGATCTTAACAGCCTCGCCATATTTTTTACTTGACTAACTCCTGATAAAATTCTGAGCGCACAAAGCGTGGCAGCGAATCCTTTTCCATCAGGGCGTGGATCCTCTTCTGGGCTACATCAAAACTGCTTAAGGAAGGCTCCACCAGGTTCTTCATTGTGATGTCTTTAGTGAAGTAATCAATATTCACCTGTGCACCAGAGAAAAAAAATAACCGAAACAGCACAGACTCTGGGATTTGATAAAGGATAGAAAGGGATGAAGAATTTCTCAGAAATAAAATACAAGTTGGGAGTAAAGTCCTAATGTCTACTCTATAGACAAAGAGGTAAGGTAACTGCTGCTTTCAAACTGCACAACTCAGTTTCAGACCTAACCAAAGTCAGACATCCACCAAGTCAGACCCTCCACCGGTATCCAACACTGGCACATCTTGTATAATTCCAACAACAGCCCAAAGAATGATCTTTAGTTTTACAGGAAAAGACTAATATGGCATGACTGAAAGATGCAGTGAATGTTTAAATTTTTAAAATGTGTTAACAATAAAAAGCACATCGCAATTAATCCCCCTCCTACTGTCCCCCCATTCAAACATGTGTCCCATCACATTTGCTACTTTCTGAAGCAGTTCTGCAGGTTCTCTCATGAGTGCTTTTATTCCTGGCTTTGCAGCTGCTTTGATGTTCTGAATCAATTTAAAACATTTGTGACTTTCATGATCATTTTGACTCTGGGAAGGGCCAGAAGTCACATGGTGCCAGATTCAGTGAATAAAGTGTGGGGGAGATATGTCATAATGTTTTTTTCACAAGCCCACCTTCCACTGGATGACATTTGAGCAGAACTCATTATTTTTATTTTATTATAATTTAATGATAGTCACTTCTAGAAGTACTTCAAAAAGTGAGATCACACACTACTGAAAAAAGACCGAGAGGCTCACACTTACAAAGTACTACACACAACAAATCCCAGCCACCTGATCACACTGCTCTGCCCTAGAACTCAGGATGTGCCGGACTAGGTGGCTTACTCACATCAGAAGTAGCCCGTTATCTCCACAGGCTGACCTTGTATCTCAGGTCTAAATCCTTGCCAATAAGTTGTTCACCTGACCCTACCCGACAACACTCCCCTCTTGCCCCTCAAGACCAACCTCTTTAGGAGCCTCTGATTGGATGAATTCTTCATAAATTTCCTTTGCTTTCTCAGCCATCTTGGCAGGGGACTTGATCTTCTTGTAGTCCTCACAGGCAATCCAAAACTCAAGATTTTCTTCACTGAATTCAGACTTCAAGAAACTTTTGAAAGTGGCAAGCCCATCTACCAGGAAAAAAAGTCAGTTAGGGAAATAATTAAATGTATTTAACAGACACTATATGTGGCTGCATATTATATAT